>NC_138136.1:49806366-50187991 GCF_964188305.1 Podarcis bocagei | reverse complement strand
GGTCAGAGATTATGGGAATTGTAGTCTCAAAACATCTGGAGGGCCAAGTTTGCCTATGCCTGCCATAGCTTCAATTCCATGTCAAGAAACACTTTACTGGGTTTTCTAGAATTCTGGGTAAAGTCAGCTGTTAAAGGCACAGAAGCAGCTCCTGTTTGATTTCTACTAAGCTGGCGCTTGACTGTTTCACAGTGACTTTTATGACGTGGCCCCCAATGCACGCCGATGACCATTCCCATGCTTGGGCCATGGACGTGTCACTCACTGAGTTCCTTGTCTGAGCAGAGATAGGAATGTGAGGTCCTTGTCTCCATTAGCACATTCTTCGTAATGGGGGGGGGGGGGTTTGCACAGGTTGAATTTCAGCCGGTCACATAGTATTCGGAGGAAGAGTGCCTTCCATAAAAACAATGATGTCCTGTTTAGCACATCTTCATCAGTAAGGAGTGGGGCTATATAGCTAAAATATGACTTGGTGAGTTTCATTATGATGGAGCAACATGGTTTAGACTGACCCTGTGGATATATTGATGATGAGACACTGAACAGCAGTTCTCTCTCTCTCTCTCTCTCTCTCTCTCTCTCTCTCTCTCTCTCTCCTCTCCTCTCCTCTCCTCTCGCAATTGTCCCTATAATTATATTTCAAACCTGTTAACTCCTATCAGCCTTAAATTTGATGGAATCTCATTAACCACTTGTTTGGTAATTCTGATTGTACTTTCTCCTTTGACCCCTTAAACCAGGAAAATGCTGATCCTACATGTGCTGACGAATTTAATTAGCTCCTCTAAACCACCAGATGCTTTCAATAAGATTTTCAAGATGTTCTTGTCACATTTTAATTCAAAGGTCAAGAGCTTTAGGTTTGTTTAGTGCCGTGTTTTTAGGTAAGGTACTTTGCTCAGTAAAGTACCGTAATGCAAAAGGTTGGAGATCCATCGCCAATGGCCAGCTTGCAGTCGAAGTCTATGTGTGTGTGTTTAAAGGAATATAGAGCGATCGTCTCAGACCAGAGCTAAGAATAATTCTGTGTCTGTAAAGAATCATTCTGAGTCTGATTTGGCGTATTGATTCTCTCCTTCTCCTAAACAGAACTTTAATATTTCTTAATTAAGGAAAAGTAATTAAGGGTTTATAGCAGGGTGAAAAAGAAGACAGGGTTCTGCCTTTTAGTAGTTGTATAGAGGAGGGAGTATTAGCCATGGTAGCTTGCTGGTGAGTTACACAAATGATGCTTGTCGAATTATTCACTTCCTTAAAGGTGTAGGAATCATGTGTGCTTTTGAATCTAGTTTGCAGAGTTTAGAACAGCTCTGAAGTGTTTAGAACAACGCCCAACCCAAGTATCCTTCAGATTCTTGTTTGTTTTATTTTGCAAGGTAAGGTAAAGGTACCCCTGCCCATACAGGCCAGTCGTGTCCGACTCTAGGGTTGTGCGCTCATCTCACTTAAGAGGCCGGGAGCCAGCGCTGTCCGGAGACACTTCTGGGTCATGTGGCCAGCGTGACGAAGCTGCTCTGGCAAGCCAGCACCAGCGCAGCACATGGAAACGCCGTTTACCTTCCCGCTAGGTAAGCGGTCCCTATTTATCTACTTGCACTTAGGGGTGCTTTCGAACTGCTAGGTCGGCAGGAGCTGGGACCGAAGATGGGAGCTCACCCCGCCGCGGGGATTCAAACCGCCGACTATGCGATCGGCAAGTCCTAGGCACTGAGGTTTTACCCACAGCGCCACCCGTGTCCCTTATTTTGCAAGGTACTTGTTGGTATTTTGTAGGACAACAGCAAACCAGTACAATAAGAGTACAAGGAACAAATGATGATAAAAAGAGAAACTGTGTAGAGTGGATTATTGTACATCTCATTACATGCTGATACAATTGATGGGAGTACCTGCTAGCAATCTCACGAGGTGGCACTCCTGCAGGTGCCCCCACAACCCTGCCACCACAGCAGCTGCACAACCCTGGTAAGCAAGACTTTGGCCTCAGGTGGCAAAATGGGCTGGGCCGCCCCTGGTTATTTGGGGTAAGGATGTGGAACCTGTGGTCGATAGCCAATGGCAATGGAACATGGAACCTTATAATATTAGAAATTGCCCATCCCTGATGTCATAGGAATAATAGAATTGTGCAGTTGGAAGGGGTCACGTGGCTCATTTAGCTCAACCCCTGTAGTGCGGGAATCTTTCACCTATGCGGGATTTGAACCCTCGACCCTGAGATTAAGAGTCTCCTACTCTACGGAGGTGTACCTGTTTTGCATGTAGAAGGTATCCAGTTCAATTTTCCTGGGACTAAGATGGAGGAAGGTTGCAGGCAGTGGCAGCCCCTCGACTGGTTGCAGGCAGGTGGGATCTACCTGAGGGCAGATTGATGTTGGCATTGCTATTGGCCCTAATTGACCAACCTTCACTGGGCATAATGCACTCTTTTATGTTCAAGATGACCTAAGATGGCAGGGCAGCCTTTGCCAACCTGGTGCCCCTAGGAGCCAACTCCTAGGGCCCATGGGGGCTTTGGCCCCTGCAATAAAATATTTGAAGGGGCTGGGTCCCTGCAAAGTTGATGGGCATTGCCATTCCAATGGTGTGCTTGCACTGTGTCATGTGATCGATTATGCATGGCAGGGCTCACCTGGGCTCACCTGCAATATTTCATTCAAGTTGGCACTTCTGCTGTTGCCCTCCAAGTCTTCTAGGAGACAACTCTTGTCAGACCCACCCAGCACTGGCATGCTGGCCCCTAGAAGATTGCCCTGCAAGGAATGTGGCCCTCTGGAAAAAGCTTCTCCACCTGCGCTGTTATGGTATTGTTGAAAAAGAAGGTTTTCCCCCTATGTGCTCTCTCTGTTTCCCTCTCTCTGCAAAAGGTCCATACCCACAACTTCATTTCCATGGGAAAATATTGCCCGGTGCTGCCATGAGGTGAATGATAAGATTTGTAAGGGATTAGTAAGGATTAGTCGATAATCAGAAACTCTTCCAGGCACCTTGTAGATTAGCAGGTCCTGCTTCTTTAATAAAAGAGTTTCAGGGATAATTATAGCATGATGCTACCTATTATAATAAATCTACTTGGCTGTGTGCACAACGGGGGGAAAACCCCTGCCGAATGCGGACAGGAATCAAATGGCGTTGGTTTCTCATGTGTCTTTCAGACATGTACCCAATGGCATAGTTGAGCAGGGATGAAGTGCCACCACTCTGTTCACAGAAGGGACAAGGGCATCATCTCCAGGGGGTGCTATTTGCCGAACCTCTTGCATGCCACACAAATAAGCTTTTATCAAAGAGAAACTCACCAGGTAAGCTCAACAAAGGAAGAGGTAGCTAAGGGTTAAACTGCAAGCTTGTCTTCTCCTGCTCTGGAGGCTAGGACCCAAACCGATGACTTCAAGTTACAAGAAAGGACATTATGACTAAACATCAGCAAGAACTTTCTGGCAGCAAGAGCTGTCTGACAGTGGAATGGACTCCTTTTCCAGGTTGTGGATTCCCTTCCTTGGATGTGTTTTAGCATCTGTCTTGGATGCTTTAGTTGAGATTCCTGCATTTCAGGGGTTTGGACCAGATAACCCCCAAGGTGCCTTCAAACTCTACAATTCTATAATTCACCATTCAAGTACAGGAATTCTGAGTTGGCCACCATGGCAAATAAGATTCTGTACAGTGGTACCTCGGGTTACATACGCTTCAGGTTACACACTCCACTAAGCCAGAAATAGTGCTTCAGGTTAAGAACTTTGCTTCAGGATAAGAACAGAAATCAGGCTCCAGCGGCGCGGCGGCAGCAGGAGGCCCCATTAGCTAAAGTGGTGCTTCAGGTTAACAACAGTTTCAGGTTAAGTACGGACCTCCGGAATGAATTAAGTACTTAACCCGAGGTACCACTGTACTGGATGTCTCCTGAGTCTGATCTAGCAGGGTTTTTATGTTCTGAAGCAGGTCACTTGTCCTTCCTTCCACCAGACTAGAAAGGCTTGAAGGTCTTCTGAAAGAGGCTTATGTCTGAACCGTGCTGGATTTGTGAAATAAACTTACCCTCTCCTCCCCACACTTGTCCCTGCAGCCTATGCCTGATTTGGAGGAGCAGCCATTTTCAACTTTTGCAAGTTGTTTTCTTTAAAAGCTGAGTAGCAGCATGTGGAAGGAACTGGACTTGTCACTATTTTGCAGGAGCGATTCAGCCCAAACTTTCCCTAGTGACTTGAGAATACAGAGTATATTGTTATGTCTTTGTGGGCGCTAGGCCCCTCTAATCCCCGGGTCCAACAGGTGTTAAAACCTAATCAAGCCTTCTGATCCCTGGATCCTGCAAGTGTTAAAATACAAGCCAGCAGTGGCGTAGCGTGGGGGGTGCAGGGGGGGCCGGCCGCACCGGGCGCAACATCTGGGGGTTAGGGTTAGGGGGCACAAATCCACGGGTTAGGGGGCGCAAATCCACGGGTTAGGGGGCGCAAATTACTTGCCTTGCCCCGGGTGCTGACAACCCATGCTACGCCACTGCAAGCCAGGCTAATTTCATGATGAGGTAGTCACCTGGGTGTTGGGCCATAAAGAGAACAAAGGAAAGGGGGTTCTGTGTGAGATGGCAAATGGGTGGGGCCCCTCACACAACTTGCGGATAGTGAGAAGGACAATAGCCAGAGTTTAGAGCTGAAAGTGGGCATGATGTGACCTAGAAGAAAAGCGCCAAGCAAGGAGGGAGAGCGTCAGGCTTCAGGGAATCTGATTCTCCTCACAGCTGGCAGCCAGAAATGGGAATTGGGAAAACAAGATGTTCTTACCATGGTATTTTATTCAATATTCACAGAGACGGAGGATGCCGCCTCTTAGATAATGGTGTCGCTCCGATTAAAGTCCCACCTCCTCTGTCCCTCCTATTACGGTATACACCATCCCTGTGTCAGCTGATCTGTGCTTTCTGCCTTTGAGCTTTCTGTTCTACTACTCTCAATGCACGCTTGGCCCAGGGTGGTGGTCAGGAACTCTTTCCAAAGACACTGAGTCCGTCAGCTGTCTCTGCGCTGCTTCTCCCTGCTGCTCTTCCGATATTTCCCAGCTTCTCCCCTCTGCAGCCTCTGAACTATGACCTTCTGCAAACAACTGTTCTCCTCTTCTTGGAAAGGTTCAGGAAGAGGGAGCGGGGGCGGTGCTATGTCAGACCTCTGATCAACCCCAAGGCTGCAGCTAAGGGAGAAACAAGATCCTTTTGGGGTGTTGATGTTGTGAACCCCTCTATTGCAAACTCAGGTTGTAGATATGTGCAAATAAACCATATATCATAAAGACACCACAGTCTCTGCTGTGCCTCATTTCCAAAAGGAAACACGAATCCTGGCTAAGCGCACCAGTCGGAGACTGAGGTGGCATGCAATACTATAATTAGGGAAACAGTGTACATTTAATCAATAATAACAACAAAATGCCCCAAAGCAGCTGGTAGGAGGAAGAAGTTTAATAACTACATTTCCCCCTCCCATACCCAGTATAAGGAATATCAGAAATATTATTCTGGCATAAGAGATACAGTATGGAAAATCTGCACATGGGTCAAATGTAGAAGTATATTTTCCCTGTACTTAGAAACAAGTAATCTCTGTGCCTGGAGTTGCAATATGAAAAAGAGCCACAGAGCTTTTTGCCCATACAGAGGCTGCTTTCAGATGGGAGTTACCCTGCCCCCACACTCTTAATACTGGTGCAGCCAGCAAAACTAAGTCAAAAATCTGAGGAAACATATTAGAAGGAAGAGGTGGCTAGGAATAGGGGAGAGATTCGACTCAGTTCACATTTAAATGCGACATTCCTAATTTGCATTTTCCAAAATGATATGCACAACCAAAGCAAGGCATCCTTGGGAATTTGCACTTCCCTGAATTTTCCAGTGCAAGTAATGTGAACAAAAATGCGTATGAGTCTGGCCATGCCATTTATTGAGAGGCAGTGTGAATCCAGTGGTTAGATCAGCCTTCCCCCAGCCTAGTGCCATCTTGTTGCTTTGGACTGAAATGGCCATGCTTGCTGGGGCTGATGGGAGTTGTAGTTCAAAACAAACTAGATTGTGGAAGGCTAGGTTAGAGTGCTGGATTATGGAGGCAGAGCCAAGTTCAAATCTCCACTCAGCTGCAAATTTCCCTGTATGGTCTTGGGCCAATCACTATTCAGAAAGCGCTCCTGGAAATTTGGATGCGGCCTTAATATTTCATTTTGTATGCTAACACCTGACATAATTCTATTAAGCCTTCTGGGTACGTGTAAACATTCATGCAAGAAGTGGAAACCTCAATATCTGGGGGAACTCCAAAGTTGGAGAGCTCATTCAGCAATACAGCAGCTGCGTTAGGGTTTAAACTTTTTTATTATTAAGAGTAATAGATGAGAAAACTTTCTCAGCATTGGGCTGTTCTTAAAATAATAATAATAATAATAATAATAATAATAATAATAATAATAATAATTTATTTATACCCCGCCCATCTGGCTGGGTTTCCCCAGCCACTCTGGGCGGCTTCCAACTGAATATTAAAAACAGTACAGCATCAAACATTAAAAACTTCCCTAAAGAGGGCTGCCTTCAGAAATAATAATAATAATAATAAATATTTCTGCCTTCAGAAATAATAATAATAAAAGCACAGGGGGTGAAAAGAAAAAGATAGCAGCCCCATAATAAACCTTAGCAAAGTTATAGTCATTTGGCTGAAAGTTGTAGGTGTCAGAAAAACCTTTAGTAGTTATGTGATTTGATGCATTCTGAGTGGTTAAATAATATGTCCTATATTAAAGTGGCAGTGATAAAAGAGGTACACTGGAGACTTTTTTCTTTTCTTTTTTAAAGAAAGGTTCTCTGCTTTCAAGCAAATATAAAATCTACATTATAAATAGGGTGAGAGGAGGTTTGGAAGTTGTAAGTAGGTTTTATCTTAAACATATTCTGCTTTTACTCTACTATAAGGTTGCCATATGTCCGGTTTTCCCCAGACATGTCCAGGATTCCAAGGGCGATATCACCATCTGGGGAGTCTTTTAAAAAAATCTGCAAAATGTCTGGGTTTTTGCAAATAGAACCAGGAAGTGTGTGCGCGAGTATCACGCTTTACTTTTCCCGATCTCTATGGACACGCCTGCTCTCTGTACAAAGACTTGCTTTGCAAGCAGAGCCAAGGAGTGTGCATGTGAGGATCACTCTTTACATTTTCCTGTCTCTGTGGTGTACCCACTTGGTGCATGCTGGGATGGGGCAGATGGAACAGCAACCCTACTCTATGACATCACTGCCCCCACTGGAATATAATAGGAATATCTTCTGTTCAGCAAAGTCCTCGTGTAGAATAAAAACACCCCAACTCTAATATTTTTTTTATCTAGGAAAGTGTGTTCTAATAACCCAAGGTGTGAACTACCGTACTTCTCTTCTTTCCTGCAAAGCAAAATAATTGAGAATAATTCCATTCACAAGTGACTCATGCCACGTAATTGAGAACCTGACACCATGATGGGCGTTGGCAGGGACCTATGTGAGCAAGTGTATATGCAATTGCTGCTTTAGATTTGGATATTTACCTGCGACGTTGGGGTCCTTCTGCCTCCACCATCATACGTCAGCACATATACCCTTATTATTTACCAGATTTTTTTTCTTTGGGGGGGGGGACACACAGACACATCTTTCCTCGTGGAGGGGTAGAGAGTGAGTGGCAGCCACAGCCTTCCATTTCTATGGGGTATTTGTATACAGATCTTGCAAATGTCTCTATTTACATTACAGAACACTTCTCCCCAGCTGCCTGTTTAATATCAGTGAAGGTGGCTTGGGCCTTTTCTTTGATTTGATCCATGTCCATGTTCGGGATGTTCTGAAGTTGCCCGAGTATAGAATCCTTGTCTTCTTCCTCTACTTGATCTTCCGCCACCATTTTCTGGAGGTCTTCTGGCAAGCCCACGTCGTCCCCAGCCATCTGGATCTGATTCTCATCTAATTCGCTCTGAGCAAGGAGGGAAAGGGAACAGGAAAGGAATATAAGTAGAAGAAGTGATGAGAACTTAAATTTAAATTATCCCATCAAGTCAAATCTAAATCGTGTGCCAATAAAAACTTCCTCTAATGCTTGTAAGTTCAGACGGGGGGGGGGGGGGAGCAATTGCTATAACTCTTTTATCTTCTCTTTTCTCATTGCGTCTGGTTCTGTGTTCAACTCCCTTGCAGATGACCACAGTGCCTGGAGACAGATAGTCGGGCTGCGTATCTGCAGCAGTGACCAGAGGAGGAATGACTACTGAGAGCAGAAACACCATGCTAACAGCAAACCTGGACTCCTTCAACTGCCCCAGCTGCAATAAAACATGTCTCTCTTGTACGGTCTCCACAGCCATGGCAGGCTCTGTAGCTCTCCAACAGTTTGACCAATGGTACACCCTTCCATTGTCTCTCAAGATGGACAGGTGCCAACAAGGAAGAAGGACAAGGATTTTTGGATTCTTATATTTCACAAAAAACCGTAATATTTCTATGCCCAGTTAGCAATGCAGCCATTGCTGCATTTCCAAAAACAAATATTCAGCCCCGTTCAGAGTGTGCAGGACTTCTCCTGCCATGTCATGCAACGCTTTTTTCTGCACAACAAATTTGCTAATTTTGCTGTCGGGGCAGAGTAGGGTTTGGGGGCAGAAGTCCAGTGCCCCTGTCATTATAATCATAGGAGCCAACTTCTAGGGGCTGAGATCCCTTCAGCCCCCCCTCCCGTAAAATATTTGATGGGGATTACCATTCAAACGACATGTTTGCCCCATGTATTGTGATCATAATATAAGATGGGGCTCCCCCCCCCCATATTTTATTTTATTCAAGTTGGCATCCCTGATCATAATGATTGGGAGCACCTTCTGGTGTAGCCATGTTAGCTTACCACATTTTCAAGTAATAAAAATAACAGACATCACCCTCTAAGGAGGGGGATCTAGAATCTAAAAAATTTCAGCTGCAGCCCTGGGCAATGCGTCTTCAGTCAATTGCCTCTTTCCTTGCTCAAGCTATGGCAAAGGGTCTCTCTAAGGGTTGTGAGAGAAAGAGGTGGGAAAAACCCACCTCCCTTGTTCTCTCTCCTAGTTCTGGCACCTCTCAGGTGGCTGCCATTGTCATTCTAAGAGAACAAGGGAGGCGTTCATGGTGAGTTCCGGCACCTCTTTTTCTATGAAAAAAATAGCACTGGTAAACACCGTACTACAAATACTCTTCATCACACACACAAAAATGGCACAAACAAACGAAATGAAAAAGAGCAATAAGAAAAAATGGTATGAAAATAAAACTGATTTGTTGGTAATAAAAATGGAAAGCGATGGGAGCCTGTGAGAAAAGGGACACCGCCTGGTTCACCATAAGTTTCCAAGCAGCCATGCTCCAGAGAGACAGAACTTACTAGAGAGCAACAAGCAGACACAAAGCAAAATGTTTTCCCATCAAGGTCCCTCCCCTAAAGCACAGTGATTGGAGAGCCCTGGCAGAACAATCCCCTCTGGTTAAAAGCTAAGAGCTATCCATCTTCCTGCCCTGCTCTCTCTCTCTCTCTCTCTCTCTCTCTCTCTCTCTCTCTCTCTCTCTCTCTCTCTCTCTCCTCACTTAAACAGCAACAGGCCATTCCCCTTATGGCCAGCTTAGTTTTGCTTTTAGATAGATAGATACACTGGTACTTCGGTTCTTGAACGTCTCCGCTGACAAGCATTTCGGAACCCAAATGCTGAAAACCTTGAAGTAAATGCTTCTGTTCTCGAACGCGCCTCAGAAGTCAGACAGCTTCCTCTGTGTGTTTTTCAATTTTCTCAATTGAATTTTCAGGTACCCCTTTGAGCCTTGGTTTTCGAATGTTTCGGAACTTGAATAGTCTTCCAGAACGGATTACCTTCAAGAACCGAGGTACCACCGCAGATGATAGATTAGATAGATATATAGAGATAGATAGATGATAGATAGATACCGGTAGATAGATAGATAGAGGATAGGAAACACCTCTGCAGCATTTCATGTGTGCAAACAAGGCTTTGGAGGCCGAGAGGATGTTGCTACTCTTGACCTGAGACACCTTGCTAACATCCTGATTCAACCTTGGCATTCAAAACCATGACACCGCAAGGCACCCTGATTTGACTTGTGACTTGGATTGCATGCAGAGCCGCTGCACACTGTTACATTTAACTTACAGATATAAACAAGACCTTCAGGATAAGGATTTGTAGTGAGTCAACCACTGGCAGAACTGGGTGGAGGGAGAAATCCATTACATGTGGCATGAACCGAGCCAGGATTTCCTGGCAGCAAAGCCTTGCGTCCTGACTGTTACAGGAACACCGATTAGCCGTAAGGACCCTGAGACATGGAGTTGCTCTGTTCAGACATTTGCCAAGTGAAAGCTGAAAGTGGGGGGAGATATAGTTTAATTGCCCCTGAAATGTCTTTCCCCCTTGAGCTCCAGGTTTAACAAATGGTGGTAAGATGGCAGTGGCTCGTTCTGAACTCAGCCGCTTTTAAGTCCTACCAAGCCGCCAGCTCCACAGTGCTAAATTAGAAGCACCATGAGTCACTTTTTCTGACCAACTCTTTCATTCCAAGTCAGCCTTTACTATCCATTCATACATATTTTTTTCCACTACATCATATTCATGCCAGACTACATGCTTTTTTGTTACAGTCAGAAGGGTGAAATAATGAACAATAAAATTACCCAGAAATGTAAAATCTGGCCTACTCAATTGCCTTTTATTGTGTGTGCCAAAAGTGAACCTGTTCTCTCTTAAGAAAGCTAACAGGCATGGGTCACCTCCCTTTTCATTTGACAGATTCGTTGTTTCACCACCTGCTCGATAGGAACATACTTTCACACTATATAAACGAGGTTATATTCTCATAAGACACAGTTAATCATGGCAGTTACTCCAGACTACAAGAATGCAAGGACTGACATGTTGGGTTTGGACAACAATACCTCTGGTCTAGCGTTCTCCTGTCAGCAGTAGCTACTAGCCAAATGCCCCAAGAAAGTCACAAACAGAGCACAGTTGGTATTGTGAATCCTTCCACCCTAATCACACCAAACTTGGAAAAGGGTCAGATGCTGAGCAGGAAACTCCATCTACTCTCATGGGTTGGTTGGTTTGCTTAATTTATAACGGAATGCAGGTGGCGCTGTGGGTTAAACCACAGAGCCTAGGACTTGCCGATCAGAAGGTCAGCGGTTCGAATCCCTGCGACGGGGTGAGCTCCCATTGCTCGGTCCCAGCTCCTGCCAACCTAGCAGTTCAAAAGCATGTCAAAGTGCAAGTAGATAAATAGGTACCGCTCTGGCGGGAAGGTAAACGGTGTTTCCGTGCGCTGCTCTGATTCGCCAGAAGCGGCTTAGTCATGCTGGCCACATGACCTGGAAGCTGTACGCCGGTTCCCTCGGCCAATAAAGTGAGCTGAGCGCTGCAACCCCAGAGTTGGCCACGACTGGACCTAATGATCAGGGTCCCTTTACCTTTACCACGTTTCATCAGGCCAGTCCACAGTGATATAAAACAAATCATTGATAGCAATACAGGCCCTCCAAGTGTCCCTATTTTCCAGGGACAGTCCTGGACTTACAGACGCCATCCCAGGTTCTGATTTGATCCTGGAATGTCCCACTTTTCCTTAGGGTGCCCTTATTTTCATTGGAGAAATATTGGAGGGTATGGAGTTATGTGACCTCCTAACCAAGGAGATAAGTAACTATACAACCTTTAGAAGACATCTGAAGGCAACCCTTTTTGGGAATGTGTTAATTTTTAATGCTTAATTATGTTTTCATTATGTTGGAAGCTGCCCAGAGTGGCTGGTGCAACACCATCAGATGGGCAGAATATAAATAGTCTTCTTCCTCTTCTTCCTCTTCTTCTTCTTCTTCTTCTTCTTCTTCTTCTTCTTCTTCTTCTTCTTCTTCTTCTTCTTCTTCTTCTTCTTCTTCTTCTTCTTCTCCTCCTCCTCCTCCTCCTCCTCCTCCTCCCTAGACCCAGATGTGGATTCAGATGTATATCTTGTTACAATTCTCTGACCCATCTATTGTATGAAGCAATTACCTATGTATACGCAGTTGCCTATACATATTCACTTTCCTCATTTATTTCAATGCAAACACCATAGTATCAGGTGACACCCTCGTTCCTGAATATTGTGGTTCGCAAATGCTACAGCAGAACAATGCACTGGGCTTCTGTCTACCAAGAATAAATATGTGAGTAAATAACTGGTTAAGTAGCTGGCCAACCCATTCTGCTCCTGAAGGGTTGTGCCTATTCATGCACTGTGTGCACACTCATTCATTCATTCATTCATTCATTCATTCATTCATTCATTCATTTGCTCCTACTTTTATTCAGATGCACGATCCCATCTTACATTCTGAAACACCTCCTGCTGACAGCATTGATGCTTATTCCTGTTGGCCTTTAGCTGCTGTCAGCGTTCGTTCTGGAGATTTAATGAAGCATTAATGCTTATCTTTGATGGGTGAACTGTGTGTTTTTTGTTTTTTTAAAAAAACACACAAATCCTGTACATAGAAAGCCTGGGTCCCTCACAGCAAAAATCTAAACAAAATGGCCATTGTCTGAAGAAAGGACTGGTCCCATCAAGAAGGCATTACAGTAGATATATAGGAAACAATGCCATAGGAAACACAGTAAGCCCTATGCAAACTTACTTTAAAGTTAGCCCATTGAGACTAACTTCTGAATTAGCCTGCATAGGACTGGGTTGCATCTAGGGATGGGCAGATCTGTCAATTTCAGTTTCTCCCAGCCTCTCATTTTTCCACTCTTGAGTTCAGTTTTCTACATTTCCACATCAATTTCATTTTTTCATTTTTTAAAAAAGAGTTATTATGAAAATTCATCAGCATTTGACTGCGAATTTCTCTTAACATAAACATTTTTGCATGCAATTTTGTCCAAGATACAATTTTGTCCAAGTAAAGCGCTTCCTCCTGAATAACATATCCTTATATGTCATTTTCACTAGCATATGCATTTCAATGCACAATTTGCTCTTGTTTATGCATTTTTGTACACATCATTTGGCACTGCAAAATTTGGAAACGTAAGAATTTAAGGGATGGCTGTGCTTTCCATAAATTGGAAATCAGGTAGATTCACCTTTAAATATGAACCAAATCAAATTTCTCCCCACCCCACTCCCCTAGCTCCCTGGCATCCTATTTTGAATGTCTTTCTGTGACTGAACATCACTATTACCCGTCCTCTTTCTGTAGCCCTTAGCTCTTTTTGTCATGCATCTCGACCACAATATGTTTTTTAAAAGAACAGTTGTCAGAACCATATTGACCAGCCTGTGCTGCCTTCTCAGCACAAGATGGGTGACACCTGGCTTGAGAGCAGTACATGTGAAAAGGATCTAGGAGTCTTGGTTGACCACAAACTTGACATGAGCCAACAGTGTGACACGGCAGCTAAAAAAGCCAATGCAATTCTGGGCTGCATCAATAGGAGTATAGCATCTAGATCAAGGGAAGTAATAGTGCCACTGTATTCTGCTCTGGTCAGACTTCACCTGGAGTACTGTGTCCAGTTCTGGGCACCACAATTCAAGAAGGACACTGACAAACTGGAACGTGTCCAGAGGAGGGCAACCAAAATGGTCAAAGGCCTGGAAACGATGCCTTATGAGGAACGGCTAAGGGAGCTGGGCATGTTTAGCCTGGAGAAGAGGAGGTTAAGGGGTGATATGATAGCCATGTTCAAATATATAAAAGGATGTCACATAGAGGAGGGAGAAAGGTTGTTTTCTGCTGCTCCAGAGAAGCGGACACGGAGCAATGGATCCAAACTACAAGAAAGAAGATTCCACCTAAACATTAGGAAGAACTTCCTGACAGTAAGAGCTGTTCGACAGTGGAATTTGCTGCCAAGGAGTGTGGTGGAGTCTCCTACTTTGGAGGTCTTTAAGTAGAGGCTTGACAACCATATGTCAGGAGTGCTCTGATGGTGTTTCCTGCTTGGCAGGGGGTTGGACTCGATGGCCCTTGTGGTCTCTTCCAACTCTATGATTCTATGATTCTATAAATGTGGTTTGGGCCTTCAGTTAAAGATGTAGCTTTTTCAGCAGGCAGTTAGAGGAGGAAGGACCTGGTTACTGTTGTTGTTGTTGCTGCTGCTGTCAGTAATTATTCGTTAGTGGTTTGTTACATGTTTCTAATGAATTGTGTTGCTTTATGGGGCTTATCAATATAACTAACCAAACAAACCAAAACAGATGAGGATAAAAGAATGTCAGTTCCCCTTCCTTGAGCAAGTTTCCATTGGAAGATGATCCATAAATAATACAAACAAACAAGTAGCAATTCATGCATCCAAACAATGTAAATGGCTGTCGTTCAAACTTTTTCAGCAAAATGTTTTTCTACACGATTATGGGTTGTAAATAAACTATCCTCCACCACCAGGTGGCACTGCAGGCACTGAACTGCTTTTCTTGCCTAACCATTCATTATGTTGGCCTGGCTAACACATATAGGTCAATTAAACAGATTCAGTAAGAAATGAAATCCTCTTGGGCCTGTATAAAAGTCTCATATCTCTTTTCCAAAGAGCCCTAAGTAGACCCACATCCAGTTATTTCACCCCCGACCTTCACCAAAAGGGAAATATGTGATCCCCTCCCTCAGGGGTTCTCAAACCTTCTATCCCCAGAGCCCACAAGATGCCTGGAAATTACTTGGGTTCACCAGTCACAAAATGGTGACAGAAGGAGGCAGAGTTTGGCATAATCTGCTGACAGTTACATCCTTCTCTATCTCTACCAATACCTAACACACCTGTGGAAATTGCCAAGTTCTTTGCCAGAGCATTTTGTATGTGGCAAGGAGTTCCATAGCTCCGCTTTCCTTGTGCTAAAGAGGTATTGTGATTCCGCCTCCCCATTTTATTTGATTCCGCCAATTTTTTGTACTGATCCTGATGCTCTAAGTCAGGCATAGGCAAACTTGGCCCTCCAGATGTTTTGAGACTACAATTCCCATCATCCCTGACCACTGGTCCTGTTAGCTAGGGATGATGGGAGTTGTAGTCCCAAAACATCTGGATGGCCGAGTTTGTCTATGCCTGCTCTAAGTGAAGAAGACTTTCCCCTTCCTTACACCTACATGCCTTTCAAAGTACTAATACCCATCTCCTGTATTTTCTTATCCCATTCTAACTCAGTTTGTACACTACTCCCAACACCAACACCACAACCACTGCCCTTTTCTTTTACATTTGCTTCTTTGTCTTATAACACTTCCCCCTCCTTCTATCCCATTTCCTTCAGCACCTCCTTTGCCCCTTTCCCCTCAGAGGAGGGAGAACTTCCTTCCCTCCTCAGCCTTGGGACATTGGTGTCTCCCAACCACATTGGTCTAACCAATGCCTATAACAAGGCCTATGGGTTGGTCAAGCAGGTGAGGGGTCACTGGTCAGACTGTGGCACTAAGACCCATCTGAAAATGGCTCAAGGCCCACTGATGAGTCCTGGCCCTCTGTTCAAGGAACATTGCCCTCATGTTTTTCAGGTTGCCCGGGGCCTTCCTCACCACACAGAACTGTAGAGTTGGAAGAGAAACCGAGAGCCAACCCTCTGCAATGCAGTGCCTTCATTCTGCAGTTCACAGTGTTATACCTGTGAAAAGGATCTAGGGGTCTTAGTAGACCACAAGCTTAACATGAGTCAACGGTGTGATGCAGCAGCAAAAAGAAGTGAATGCTATTCTAGGCTGCAGCAACAGAAGTCTAGTGTCCTGGTCAAAGGAAGTAATAGCAGAGCCGTCTTTCGTATTGGGCTTACTGGCGCGTTGCGCCAGGGCACTGGCCTCTCAGGGGCGCCCCAGCGAGTGGGGGAGCTGCGCGGCTTTGCCGGCGGCCTCCCCTTTCCCTGCATGCCCGCCAGCTGTGCCCCGTCAACCATATGGCTGGCGGGCATGCAGCTTCCTTCCCAAGCCTCCGTGGGAGGAGAGCGACCACCACAGAGGCTTGGGGAAAGGTGGCCAACTCTGGGAAAGGGGTGGTGGTGCTGGAGGGATCTTTGAACCACAGCGCCGGATATGCTTAAGATGGCCCTGAGTAATAGTCCCACTCTATTCTGACTTGGGCTCCACAATTTAAGAAGGATATTGACAAGTTGGGATGCGGGCAGAATAGGGCGACCAGGGTGATCCAGGGTCTGGAATCCTAGCCTTACGAAGAACGTTTGAAGAAGCTGGGTATGATTAGCCTGGGAAAGAGGAGACGGAGAGGAGATATGATATCCATCATCAAATAGCTCAAGGGCTGTCACATGGAAGAGGGAACAAGCTTGTTTTCTCCTGCCAGTGTGGTGTAGTGGTTAAGAGTGGTGGACTCGTAATCTGGTGAACCGGGTTCGCTTCCCCGCTCCTCCACATGCAGCTGCTGGGTGACCTAGGGCTAGTCATACTTCTCTGAAGTCTCTCAGCCTCACTCACCTCACAGAGTGTTTGTTGTGGGGGAGGAAGGGAAAGGAGAATGTTAGCCGCTTTGAGACTCCTTCGGGTAGTGATAAAGCGGGATATCAAATCCAAACTCTTCTCTTCTTCTGCTCTGGAGGGTCGGACTTGAACCAAAGTATTCAATTTACCCAGCCCCAGCCCACCTGCAGAGGCAGTCTTGGGCATAAAAAGGTAAAGGTAAAGGGACCCCTGACCATTAAGTCCAGTTGCAGACAACTCTGGGGTTGCGCTGCTCATCTTGCTTTACTGGCCGAGGGAGCCGGCATTTGTCATGTGGCCAGCATAACTAAGCCACTTCTGGCGAACCAGAGCAGCGCATGGAAACACCGTTTACCTTCCCGCTGGAGCGGTATCTATTTATCTACTTGCACTTTGACGTGCTTTTGAACTGCTAGGTTGGCAGGAGCAGGGACCGAACAACAGGAGCTTACCCCGTTGCGGGGATTCAAACCACCAACCTTCTTGGGCATAGCTATGGGCAAACTGAGCAGATAGATGATTTTTCCTCCCTGTTTTATAATGAAGCTGAATGTTGGCTGATTCAAGACTGGCAATAGTAGGTACTTCTTCACACAGTTCATAGACTATGGAATTTGCTCCAGCGAGAGGTAGTGATTGCCACCGTCTTGGATGACTTTAAAATAGGATTAGATAAATTCATGGGGGATACAGTGATTGCTAGTCATTACGGCCACTGTTCATGGACTGCAGAGGTTGGGCATACACCTGATGTACACACATTTGCTTGCAAAACAGCCATGTAAACCGGGGAGGACATTTAGTGGGGAGAGTCCCTATATATATCAAATCCTGCGCTAAGTGACTTTCAGTGCCCCTTTAGCATTCCAGCAATAGAGTTCCACTTATGAGCAAGCCATAGGACTCATGGATGAAAACATCTTTTCAATGACAAATCTACCCTGACAATCCTATTAATAGGATTAAGGTTCATTAAGGACATGTTTTGTCATATAAGTCTGCCCCAAATACCCTGGAGGTTTAAGTCTTGCATCGGAACCCGGGGCCTCTTACAGACTAAAATCTAAAGTACATCTTCTGAGAGCTACCTACATTTTTTAAAAACAACAACACCAAACAACACTTTAACCAGAGAGTACTGTATCAGATTTATACCAGACTGCCCATCAAAATATATATTTTACATTTACATTCCTGCCCGTCTTCAAAGAAATTCAAGGCAGTGTAATGGGGGCTATTCCATTTTATCCCCCCCAAAAAACTCTGAGAGGTAGGTTAGGCTGAGAGAGTTTCACGGCAAAACTGAAACTTGAACCCAGGTTTCCCCAGAATCAAATGGATTCTGGTGCCAGATTCTTCTGCAGCCTGGTTCTGTTTGATTTTCTGCAGAAACAGTGGTAGAAAAGTCATTACCCTTGAGCTGAATGTTTGCCAGTTTAAGTAAAAGTTGGTATACCTCTTTCTTGCAAGCTGAGGCATGGCAAATGTGTAGAGGATTTCTGATTCTGCCTGGATGAAGCAAGCAAGTTGTGGTGAACCAGATTTCCTCCATATTTTTTTACATATTTTTTTAAAGTGCATGTTCACTACATTCACCAAACTAACGTCACTTCTAATTTGGCCCTGAGTTGCAAAGTCTGACACTCAGTGAAGCAATCACACTATTTCTTCACCATAGTTCTGTTTTCGCATAGTTAACACACATGTTGTCAGGAGCTCAAATCTGCAACAGGACTGAAAGTGATGTTTGGGGCTGTGTTTGTTTAGGCCAAGCTTCCACAGAGGCGCCAGCTTGCGAGGAGGATGGGGTGCACATGATGTCAGGATGTTGGGAGGAATCAGAGCAGTTCACCTTCTGCAGTTCACCTCCACACTTTTTGGACATTGGGGGGCCTGGCCCCCAGGGGCGGAGGAAGGGGGGCACGGTGGGGGTGGTCCGCCCTGGGTTTCACCACTGAGGGGGGCGACAAAATGCCGGGCGGCACTCACCGCGGGGCCTGCAGCACGCCCGAGCCACACATCTCTCCTGGGAGTGACACGGTGGCTTGGACGCCCGCAGGCTCGTGAGCTCTGTCCCAAACAGTCCGCCTGCCGCCTCCCCCTCAGCTGTAGGGTAGCTGAGTGAGAGGAGGCAGGAAGAATCCTTGGAGGCCCTGTGGAGCGTCCTCCTCCGGCTGGCTCTGCCTCCAGGCGCAGGGCACACATGCCACCCTAGGCGCCCAATCAGCTTGCTCAGCCGCTGCTGTCCCCCACCCCAAAAATATTCGGGGGCAGCCTCAGCCCCCAGGAGTTGGCACCCCTGCTCTCCAAGTTGGTACCCTCCAGATGTTTTGAATTACAGCTTCCATCAGAAGCCTGCAGGCCGGGGAAGCCTGGTTTAGGCAACAAGAAAAGACCCATCTGGTATTCTCAGATACAGTGGTACCTCGGGTTAAGAACTTTATTCGTTCTGGAGGTCCGTTCTTAACCTGAAACTGTTCTCAACCTGAAGCACCACTTCAGCTAATGGGCCTCCCGCTGCTGCCGTGCCACCAGCGCACGGTTTCTGTTCTCATCCTGAAGCAAAGTTGTTAACCCGAGGTGCTATTTCTGGTTTAGCGGAGTCTGTAACCTGAAGCGTATGTAACCCGAGGTACCACTGTATTGTATTCTGTTCTGCCACTGTTGTCCTTTTGCATCAACTGCAAAGTAGGGTCTCTTTTTAACGTTTTAGTCTAAAGATTTGCAAGTTTCCGCTTTGAAAACAGTGTATAAAGAATTTTCTCAAAGCACCTAGCAACCATCAATATACACTTTAAAAAAGCACAAAATAAACTTTGATCAGAGAAACATGCCAAGTGCCATGTAATGTTGGTTCCACATTTTCTATGATTCAATCTTCCACCTATGCTCTGAAACTCCCTGCTAATTGATCTGTCCTGGGTGCTTTAATAACAACAACAACAACAACAACAACAACAACAACAACAACAACAACAACAACAACAACAACAACAACAATAATATAATTTATATCCTGCCCTCTCCAGCCAAAGCAGGGTTCAGAGCAGCTAACAACAGTAAAAATATCACAGTTTACATAAAATCACAGTCAATTAATTGAAATACATTCTAAAATCAATTCAGAATCAAATTAATGGCAACCACTGGGCTAGAGTTCTGTGATGATTACAGAAGGAGAGAGGGGGTCAGACTGCACCTTGGCCAAAGGTCTGGTGGAACAGCTCTGTTTTGCAGGCCCTGCGGAAAGATGTCAAGTCCCGCAGGGCCCTAGTCTCTTGTGACAGAGTGTTCCACCCGATCGGAGCCACAGCCGAAAAAGCCCTGGCTCTGGTTGAGGCCAGCCTAACCTCCCTGTGGCCTGGGATCTCCAATATGTTTTTATTTGAAGGCCGTAAGTTCCTCTGTGGGACATACCAGGAGAGGTTAGAGATTATTGCATTGCAGGACTTTGACTAGATGTTCCTTGGGGTCTATTCTATGACACAGGCATATCAGTATGCACCCTGATACATATATTTTCTCCTTAATACCAATTGCTGCAACCATTTTCTCCTGATGGGACTCTATGACGGGAAATAAACCAGTTTGAATCCAGCCCACGCCACCTTGCCCTGCCGTACAGTAAATCTGCAGTCCTGCCACTGCTAAGCTGTATCCTAATGATGCTGACCCAGAGGCCACATGAAAAATGTGGCTTCAGAGAACGCATTTGAAGGAAAAGAGGCGAACTGTAGGTGCTCCCAGGGATCAGAGGCAACAAGGGAAAGTGGGAGGAGATGCTTTTAAAAAGCAGCAGGCTTTAGGGTGGTTGTGTTGAACAAATCAAGTTTACAGGTGGCGATCCTGGAGAGATTCAGTTCATTTCACCTTTTAATGTACGGTAATTTGCACTTCTTCAACCAATACGCAGCCAAAATGCAGCCATAGTTCAAAATCTGCCCTTCTTCAAATTCTGTTTGTTTGTACAAATGCACGTACGCAAGGGGAAAGTGTGCATTACAGTGCATACAATAATATGCAGCAATGCATTCTATTAAGGGTGCAAACTTGAGCTGGAGATTGGAAAAAACGAGAAGCCAACATTGACAAATGTGTCCATCCCTACTTACAGACAGGGGGACGTATTGAAAAATGGGGGGCACATCACCACACAATCTGTAAGCTTGTCCTGGGCCCTCATCAAGCACACCCACATTTGGGTAAAAGCAGAATTCGTTGTGTTGGTGGGTTTGAAGAAATGTGCGCCGGTCATGTTTTGTGTCCTACTTGCCCGTTACTCTATTTTAGCCTATAGAGCATGATTTGCAGTAGAAGTCGGATGCCAAAAGACTTCTCCGCCTCCATGCGCCCTGAGAAAAATGGTTCCCAACCCCCAAGGTCTGGCAAAGTGAACATTACGAGACCTGACAGCTCCTGGGAAGATTTTTTTCTTAACTTTTCTTTAAGTTGCGCCTTAACAAGGTGCCTGCACATGGGCCCAAGTTTAACGCTTCCCCCCTGCTGTTCCATAGCCTCGGTGATTGTAACCCTAAGCAATTATGAATGAAGGACCCCGAGGATTCAATAATTGGTTACCTGAGGACATTTCTGAATGTGTCAGATTCCCTGTGGATTGATAATGTCATTACCAAAGCTTAATTTATACAGAAAGTAAAAGGCTGCAGAGAAAACTTCCGAGCACTTAATTGGGCCATCGCTTCAGATAAATACTTAATTCAATTATTATTATTTTTAAAAACCAAAACATGTGCAGGAAAATATCAGTACCAACACTTAACACTGCTATCCTGTTTCGTTGATTATTTGGACAAGTGCATCTTGAATTGGATTTTGGCTTGATGGTCACTAAGGCAGGAAACAAGGGGGGGGGGAATAGACTGACAAATGTTCAGCATTATAATCTGGAACCAGAACACTGGTGCTATGACATGTTACAGGGTTTCAGCAAGAAGTTGCAGGACATGTACTGACTGGAAACTAAGCAATATGACTGCCCTGAAAGTTCTCAGGCACAAATAATATTAAAAGTGGGATAGGCAAATCATCTGCAGATGATTTGGTAATTACATTACAGTGGTACCTCGGGTTAAGTACTTAATTCGTTCTGGAGGTCCGTTCTTAACCTGAAACTGTTCTTAACCTGAAGCACCACTTTAGCTAATGGGGCCTTCCGCTGCCGCGCCGCCAGAGCACGATTTCTGTTCTCATCTTGAAGTAAAATTCTTAACCTGAGGTAATATTTCTGGGTTAGCGGAGTCTGTAACCTGAAGCGTATGTAACCTGAAGCATATGTAACCCGAGGTACCACTGTAAAGGTAAAGGGACCCCTGACCATTAGGTCCAGTCGTGACCGACTCTGGGGTTGCGGAGCTCATCTAGCTTTATTGGCCGAGGGAGCCCGCGTACAGCTTCTGGGTCATGTGGCCAGCATGATTAAGCTGCTTCTGGCAAACCAGAGCAGTGCACGGAAATGCCGTTTACCTTCTCGCCAGAGCAGTACCTATTTATCTACTTGCACTTTGACATGCTTTCGAATTGCTAGGTTGGCAGGAGCAGGGACCAAGCAACGGGAGCTCACCCCGTCGCGGGGAGTCGAACCGCGACCTTCTGATCGGCAAGTCCTAGGCTCTGTAGTTTAACCCACAGTGCCACCCTCTCCCTAAAGTGATAGAAAAAATCCAAAAGTATGGACAAGTGGCTGGGTTTAAACTGAATAAAAACAAAACTAAATTATTAGTCAAAAATCTTAGAGAATCAGAAAAGATGGAACTCTCCCAGAGTTTAGATATAGAAAGTGATAAAAAAGTAAAGTATTTAGGAATATGGTTAACAAACAGGAATCTCAATATATATAAAGAAAATTATGAAAAAATGTGGAATGAAATGAAAAGGAATCTAGAAATTTGGAGTAGGATGACTCTTTCTTTTTTAGGAAGAATTGCAGCAATTAAAATGAATGCATTGCAAAAAATGTTGTTCCTCTTTCAAACAATACCGATAAAAAGTAAAAGCATCTGCTTCAAAAAACGGCAAAAAGATATTTCAAAATTTATGTGGAGGGGGGAAAGACCAAGAATAAAACAGAAAATACTTACAGATGTAAAAGAAAGAGGGGGCTTTTCCCTTCCAGATTTCAGAATTTATTATGAAGCAGCATGCCTTACTTGGATTCAGGATTGGATCAAATTGGAGAAAGAGACGGCAATAGAACTGGAGGGACATAATAACAGATTTGGCAGGCATGCATATTTGTGGTATGGAAAAACCAAAGTACATAAAGGATTTCACAATCATATAATAAGAAAATCTTTAATAAAAGTTTGGGGAAAATAGAAAGACTCATTAGAAGAAAAGACTCCATGGTGGTTATTGCCTATTGAAGCACTATCATTTAAAATGACAACAAAGAAAGAAACATGGCCAACATATAGAGATCTATTAACTGAACAGGAAGGAAAGCTAAAATTGAAGGATTATGAGGAGTTGAAGGAATACCTTCAAGCTGGCTACAACATAGACAGATAAATGAAATCTTTAAGGAAGATAATAAAAAAGGATTTGGTTATACAATTTCTAGATTCCAAAGAGGGATAATAGATGATAATTTCAAATTACGTAATGTTTTTTAAGAAAGTTCAAAGTTTGTTATTGGAATGGGAAATGAAGGAGGAGGAAGTTAAGTCAGTAATGATTAAGTGGGCACAAGATGTGGGCATAATATACAAATTGAAGAGTGGGAAAAACTTTGGAAAGTAAATATGAAATTCACAGATTGTATTTTATTGAAAGAGAATTACATGAAAATGATGTATAGATGGCATATAACACCGATTAAGCTGGCCAAAATGTATAGAACAGAATCAAATAACTGTTGGAGATGTAAAAATAAGGAGGGTACCTTTTATCATATGTGGTGGGAATGTAGTATCATCAAAAAAAATTGGGAGATGATATATAACGAACTGAAAAAAATGTTTAAAATGACGTTTGTTAAAAAAAACAGAAGCATTTTTAATAGGTATTTCTGATCAAGGATGCTGAAAGAGAAATGGAAAATATTCATGTACGTGACAACAGCGGCAAGAATCCTAATAGCACGAAACTGGAAGACTGGAGAAATACCTTCGAAAGCACAATGGCAGGAAAAATCAAAGAACTATGCAGAATTAGCTAGCGGATAAGCTACATGAAAAAGACAATAGTGATTTTTAAAAAGAATGGGAACCTTTCATCAACTATCTGCAGAAACAACTGAAAGAAATGGACTGGGTTGCAGGATTTGAAGAAACATTCACAACTTTATTTAACAAAATGCATGAAGAATAACATTGTAATAACATTTTGACATTTATAAGGAATAGCAGATTTTATCATCTAATGTAACAAACCAGAGGGGTAACTGAAGGAAGTTAACGGGAAGGGGGGGGGACGTAGAATGTATGTATGGAAATGATTTTGATATTTGTTGTTAGAAAATAAAACTAATAAAAATTATATACAAAAGAAAAGAAAAGGGATCGCATGTAACTGCCCCAATACCATCATGAGCACAAGCTGTCATGAATGCACAATAAACAAGATGTCTGGAGAGGCTTCTTTTAGTTTTGGTGGCAGCGATGGTTGGGCTTATCTTGGAGGTCCAGGGCCACAGATAGATTAGGCTGGCCTCAACCAGAGCCAGGGCTTTTTCAGCTGTGGCTCCGATCTGGTGGAACGCTCTGTCACAAGAGACTAGGGCCCTGCAGGACTTGACATCTTTCCGCAGGGCCTGCAAGACAGAGCTTTTCCGCCAGGCCTTTGGCCAGGGCACAGCCTGACTCCCTCCTTTGGCAATCCTCACGGAACTCTAGCCCAATGGTTGCCATTAATCTGATTTGAACTGATTTTATAATGAACTGATTTTAGAATGTTGTATCATTTTACTGTTGTTATCTGCTCTGAGCTCGGCTTCAGCTGGGGAGGGCGGGATATAAAAAAAAATTATTATTATTATTATCTGTGTTCATTTCTTGGACTTCATTGTAACTCTAGCAATGTCACAAACGCATGACAAATGGGGATCTGCTCTTTTTGGTCTGCATATCTGGAAGACCAACCCCTTTGATGCCTATCAGGTATAGAACTACCGAGCTGCGCAGAGAGATACAAGTGATGAACAAAATCATCATGGGGTCTTAGCAGTGGTGGACATCCATTTTTGGGGCCCCTGAAGTTTGAATTGTTATGGGGACCCCTCCGCAACCAGCAACGAGCTCTGAGTAACCACTGTTATCTTCTTTAATGGGGTTGTTTACAACATCTGTGCTACTGACTCTCAAAATTCAGGGTTGCTGAAATATATACAACAACAAAAATTAATCAATTTGAGTTGTGCGACTCAAATTGGGTCTACTAGACCCATTCCCTGCCCCCAAAGCAATGTAGACTAAAGTCAGGGAACTGTAGCCCTGCGAAGTGCTGAGCAATTTCTGATCCAGATTCCTCTTGCCCCTCAGAGAAGTATAATTCCCAGAGTTCCCTAAGCCAGTTTGCGTCTGCAGTGTGGATATGCACGTTCACTGCGGTCAGAAGTAGGAAGATGAATTTGGTTTAATCCCCAATTAAACTAATGTATCCGTCTTCCTGATTCAGATGGCTCTGAATTTTGCTTGCATTACCACTGGATTAAAAGGGAGCATTACAACGGGAAAGGGAATTTCAAAGTGCAGCACACTCATTTGGCTGAGTGGTTTGAGGAACGGAGCATTTTAAACCTTTGAAGAATGCCATGTTTTATATATGAAGCGTTTACTTTTCCATTTCTTCACCTAAGGACAGCCCCAGTTTTCTTGCCCCAGGTAAATCAATTCCCTCTTTTGGCAATGCCTTAAATCAGGGGTGGGGAACATGTGGCTTTCCAGATGTTGATGGACCACAACAAATTCCATCCTCCCTCATCACTGGCCATGCAGGGCTGATGGCAGTTGGAGTCCAACATCTGGGGAGCCAGGGGTTCCCCATCCCTGCCTTAAAATGTTCAGGATGCCCAAGCGTTCCTTCCACTATTCATATCAGTTAGTAAACTGATCATAAAGACGAAATTATGATGTTCCATTTGCTCAAGTCCAAAATACACATGAGGCTAAATCTACCTTTGCCAAGCTAGAATCTCTCCAGATGTTTTGGCCTGCAACGTCCATCAGCCCCAGTTGTGTGCACACTTGGTTTTCGGTTCTTTCCCACTCCCTCTCAACAGTCTCCCTGCTTTCTGCCTTAGTCCTCTCTGGGCTGTATTTGGAAGTTTCCCACTTAGATTCCCCCACTACATATATACATATACATATACATACATATATATACACACTGTATATGGAAGTGAGAGCTGGACCATAAAGAAGGCTGATCGCCGAAGAATTGATGCTTTTGAATTATGGTGCTGGAGGAGACTCTTGAGAGTCCCATGGACTGCAAGAAGATCAAACCTCTCCATTCTTAAGGAAATCAGCCCTGAGTGCTCACTGGAAGGACAGATTCTGAGGCTGAGGCTCCAGTACTTTGGCCACCTCATGAGAAGAGAAGACTCCCTGGAAAAGCCCCTGATGTTGGGAAAGATGGAGGGCACAAGGAGAAGGGGACGACAGAGGACGAGGTGGTTGGACAGTGTTCTCGAAGCTACCAGCATGAGTTTGACCAAACTGCGGGAGGCAGTGGAAGACAGGAGTGCCTGGCGTGCTCTGGTCCATGGGGTCACGAAGAGTCGGACACGACTAAACAACAACAACAAAATGTTGTGCTTCTGCAAACCTTGGGGTTACCCTGGATCTGCCAGTGCCTCCCTGTTGCTCACAACTCTTGACAATTTGGCTCTATTTATTTTATTTTATTATTACATTTCTGTCCCACCTTTTCCTCCAAGGAACCTAGGGTGGTGTTCTTGGTTCTCACCCACCCCATTATCCTCACGCAACAACCCTGTGAGGTAGGCTGTTCTGAGAGACAGTGGCTGAGTGCAGATTCAAACCCAGGTCTCCCAAGTCCTGGTCCAACACTAACCGTTACACCACAATGATACGCCACTGTGCAATTCTTGACTTAATTCATGGCTCTTGCGCTTTCTCACCCCCTCTTTGTAACGGTTGTTTCTCACACAGACCTGTCAAGTGCACTCATTGAAGACTCACCACTTCAAGTGAAGTGCCCATTCTGGGGACCACCACACAGCTCTTAGGAAAGCTTTGAGTATTTAATACCCTCCAACATTCCTCTGATGAAAATAGGGACGCTCCATTCCATAATGATAATTCTACTATTTATACCCCACACATCTTACTGGGTTGCCCCAGTCACTCTGGGCAGCTTTCAACAGATATAAAAAAACCCATAATAAAACATTAAACATTAAAGAACTTCCCTATGCAGGATTGTTTTCAGATGGCTTGGGGGTCAGATAACCATCGCTGTCAACTTTTCCCTTTTCTTGTGAGGAATCCTATAAGGGAATTTCCCTTTAAAAATGGGAAGCGTTGACAGCTATGCAGATAACTCCATACCCTCCAACATTTCTCCAGTGAAAATAGAGACATCCTAAGGAAAAGGGGGACATTCTGGGATTGATCAGAAACCGGGGCAGATTCTCTAAATCAGGGACGTCCCTGGAAAATAGGGACACATCGAGGGGCTGGTATCTGCAAACATCTGGACTCTAAACAGTGGTGATAGGCCCATTTGCAGTGTAACCAGACAACAAACTCACAACAATATAGGCCTCTTTGCTCCTTTTGGTCTGTAAACAAAAGGATAGGGAACTGTAGCACTACGGCCATTGAACCAGCCCCACTGGCATCCAAGCCTTCAGCAGGATATCTGGAAAGGAGAGGTTATGGGTGGGGTTCAAGTAGTGAGTGCCATCAGCAGAAGCCCTTTACCCCCATCTCTTCGCCTATGCCCCACCAAAATTGTCTTGGAGTGAGTCAGAGAATGTTTGGAACAGTGCACAGAGGGAGGAAAGGGCCATCGTTTTGTCTGGAAAACTGAAATATTTGACCTGACGGAACAGCATTGAATTCCTACTTGTGTGCGTACAATTCTATGCGCCTGGGCTCTCCATGTTGACCACACAAGGCTGCCACCCCTGTGGATCTGCAGCTTTTGGAGTTAGTCCTAAATGAGATTGTGAGATTGAGATTGAGATTATGAGATTGTGGCTGGGCTGGACCCCACCACACACATATACACAATTGATGGTTTGGTCTGATCCTGACCAGGCATATCCTGTGCCAACCAGTGGCAAAGTGATACATGCTGAAGTGCAGGTGCCCTTCATGACCGCTCCCATAGACGCACCTCCTTAACCATGCCCCTTCTAAGACGGCACAGCAAAAGTGAGCTTTCGACTAACACAGACAATAAACAATGTTTCAATACCAAGCTACCGTTTTTCTCACCCCTCTTTTCCCAATATGAACCCATCCAGACCCTTTGCTCTTCCTCTCATGATATCCTGCAGGTGCCCTCCCCGCCAGCAAGTTTGAAGGATGGTGACAAGGTGAGAGCCTTTTCGGTTGTGGCTCCCCACTTGTGGAATGCTTTTCCCAGCAAGGTCTGCCTGGCACCATCATTAACATCCTTTTCGCAACACGTGAAAAACTCTCTTCTCCCCAGGCATTTGATGGATTGTGGTTATTTTTCTGTCTATTGGTGGTAAGTTTTAGCTGCTGAAGTTTTGCTGCTGTTTTATAGGGCCTGTTTTATTGATTAGTGCATGGCTTTTATTGCAATCCATTTATGCTTTGTGCATAAGTCAAGCATGATACTCGTAATCTTAGGGTAATGGGTTCGTGTCCCAAACCGGGTGAAAAATTCCCGCTTTGCAGGGGGTTGGACTAGATAATCCTTGTGGTCCCTTCCAACTCTAGGATTCAAACTTCAAATTTCAAGCTTGTAGGCTCCTTATGTGGCAAGAGAAACCTTAGAGTAAGAACTGGTACCTACCAAATCTCACTGCTTGAATTGGAGCATGTGTAACAATATTCTCAGAATGTGAGCTGAACTACTAACACAGGATTTTTCTTGTAGCTTTATACTGCTGAACAGTAAACAAAATACAGACAGAAAGTCACACAGCCTCTCTCTCTATACTTAGAAACTAAGTCCAGCTGTTAAAACCTAATAACCAAGATTTAGCCATCATGTCATTCGATTGCAGACTGTAGTCACGCAATGTTCTGGCCTGGTGATGAAAAACACTTCAGACTTATATAAAGCTTTAAACTTCCCGTTGAAAAGGCATTAGGCTCCCCAGGTAGCTTTGCCATTCACCTTACCTGCTTCCACTAATGTTCAGATACACACCTTTTAAGACATTCCCGTTTGTATGTTAGTGGGTGGCAGAACGTTAAGTCTGCATTAGACTTGGTTCAGGGTGTTATGGCACCCTGGCTGCGGAACTCCCTGCCACTGCAGACAGTTGTGTCACGTCCCCCGCCCCCCGGCTCCAATAACAGCCTTTCAGAGTCAGGTTAATACATATTCTTTCCCTCGGGCCTCTGGAGGCGGCTGATGTATGGAACTGGTGTTTCTGCTGCCGAATTGTTGCTGTTTTTCAGGTGTGGTTTTATGGGTTTGGTCTGTTTTCTTTGAGATGTTGCATTTTAACGAAAGGTTGGATATACTGTGGATTTGGGGGGAGGGAAAGGGGGAGGCAAAGGCAAGTGGAAGGCTATTTGCAGTTGCTCCCCCCTCCCTTCACCCCCAAGGCATCAGCAGCACTGAAGATCTCAGTTTATATACATTGCCAAGAAAGAGGACAAAAGTGGGGCAGGGAATTCGCATTCAATTCGCATAGGCATCTTTAAATGTATACACATGCAAATTGAGAAATAATTTAAATAGCACTATAGTGGAAAAGACTAGTGGGAAATACAGTGAGTGTGTGATCTGTGTGCCTGTACAACATGCTGCCAGGGTGCTCACTGCTAATGGCCATCTTAGGGGCCTCACCTGCTCTCCCTAAATAATGGTTCTTTATCTTTAAACCAGGCCTGGACTGAGCAGCCCTCCATCTTTGAACAGAGGACTGCCCTCTGAAAACTAGCCCTCTCTCCCTAAAAGGTGTCACTCGCTTTGTTTTTATATCCCAGGGTGCTACTTAATGTACAGGAGAAGGGGCACCGAAAAAGAAATCTTCAACCTGTTGCTGAAAACAGTCAGGGGGTTTCTGGTAAATCAGGTTGGAGAGGACAACAATTCTACCGTACTTTTCCACATATGTGTGTGTGTGTGTAATATTATATATATATATATGTATATGTAATAATAATTTATTATTTATACCCCACCCATCTGGCTGGGTTTCCCCAGCCACTCTGTGCGGCTTCCAAGAAAGATAAAAAATACATTAAAATGTCACACATTAAAAACATCCCTTCAGATGTCTTCTAAATGTATGTATATGTATATGTATATGTATATGTATATGTATATGTATATGTATTCTCTCTCTCTCTCTCTCTCCACACAAATAAGTAGGCAAGAACACACACACATATATATCTTTAGGTTAATAGTTAAACAATCTATGTTGTTCCCTCTTGTACTGATTGCAACCCCAACAAGGGACATTTTACATTTTGTTTAAAAATGATGGGCTACTGCAGGGGTCAGCAAACTTTTTTATGAGGGGGCCGGTTCACCGTCCCTCAGACCTTGTGGTGGGCCGGACTGCACACACGCGCAGCGGAGGGGGGCTTCTCTCTCTCCCCCAACCCCTGCCCCTGCTTTCCTTCCTCCTCCTCCACTCTGCCTGTGGTTGGGAGCCGGAGGCGCCTCTCCTTTCCGGGCCAGATTTCCTGGGTGCCAGGCGCAGGGCCAGCAGGCGTGCCAAGCTCCAGCTGAAGCCCCGCAATGTGCCCGTCACGATGCCCACTGCGTGGCCATGGACGGAGAGGCTGGCGGGCAGGTGGTGAGTCTGGGCTGCGCCTCAGCGCGCAGGCGACAAGGCTTCGGATTGGCTGGCACCAATCAAAGCCCAGCTCCCTTCCCCCGCAGGGCGGGGAGAAGCCAAGAAGAGGGAGGGAGGGAGGAGGTGGCACCGCAGTGTGTGTGAAGGGGTGGGGAATGGCAAAAAATGGTGCCTGAAAAAAATTGCAAAAAAAAATATGGCGCAGCACAAACGATCATGCCGACCCAAGCGGTGATTCCAGGACCATCCACGGGCCGGATCCAGAGGGCAATTAGGCCTGATCCGGCCCACAGACCTTAGTTTGCCAGCTCCTGGGCTACTGAGTCAGAGGGCAGAGGGAAAACATTAAAACAAAAGTTTGCTTTAAAAAACCCAAACCCCAAACACATCTGATCTTACCTTTGGGAGTCTGTACTTCTCTCGCAAATGGACCCTCAGGACGGCTCTCTCGGCCTTTTTTGTTGCAAAGGCTGCATCTCTTTCCATCCTGGGAACAGATATGGGAGGTTTTGTCATCATGGATGGCTAAGAAATTGGCAAGGAAGGCCACACCACAGAAGAAGACATTGTGGAAAACCACACAAGCACAAGATAAATATTCTAATAACACAATGAAGGAAATGATTACATGCACACCATGCACTTAAAGCACATCCCCCCAAATCCCAAAGAATATTGTGAACTGTACTTTACTCCCAGCAACCAGCTCTCAACAATGAGTCCTCCGTCTTAGTCTTGGGCTGCATTACACACTAACCCATTTCTAGCCTTAACCATTTGGGCCCAGGGTACCTCAAGGACTGCCTGATCCCATATATCCCAGCCCAGTTACTGAGATCATAGAATCATAGAGTTGGAAACATGAGGGTCATCTAGTCCAACCCCCCTGCAATGCAGATAATCTTTTGCCTGACTTGGGGCTCGAACCCACAACCCTGAGATTAAGAGTCTCATGCCAACTGAGCTGTCTCAGACCTGGTCTTTGGAGGAGCCACTGTTACTGGTCTCCCATGGCTTGGATCCACCAGAAGCCATGTGTTTAGTACTGGGAGCCCAGTTTTGTAGAACTCCCATCCAGAGGAGCTCCAACATATCATCTATCTATCTATCTATCTCACCCAGCAGGCATTTTAACTGAAGTTTGATTTCATAGTTTTAACTGATTTGTATTCTTTTTTGTACAGTACAGTGGTACCTCGGGTTACAGACCTTCAGGTTACAGACTCCGCTAACCCAGAAATAGTACTTCGGGTTAAGAACATTGCTTCAGGATGAGAACAGAAATCGCACAGCAGTGGCGTGGCAGCAGCGGGAGGCCCCATTAGCTAAACTGGTACCTCAGGTTAAGAACAGTTTCAGGTTAAGAACGGACCTCAAGGTTTCAAAGTACTGCGATTTTGAGACTATTTCATATAAATTGTATAAATAAATAAGCAAGAACATAAGTGGAGCCCTTCCAGGTCAGACCAGGGGTATCCTGTTCTCACAGTGGCCAGCTAGATGCCTCTGGGAAGTCCAGCAGCAGAGCGTGAAGGCAATAGCTCCCTCCAGCAACTAGTATTCAGTGAAATGAACATACCGTACATCAGCTATGCTAGTAGTAGAAGAAGAAGAGTTTGGATTTGATATCCCGCTTTATCACTACCCGAATGAGTCTCAAAGCGACTAACAATCTCCTTTCCCTCCCCTCCCCACAACAAACACTCTGTGAGGTGAGTGGGGCTGAGAGACTTCAGAAAAGTGTGACTAGCCCAAGGTCACCCAGCAGCTGCATGTGGAGGAGCGGGGAAGCGAACCCGGTTCCCCAGATTACGAGTCTACCGCTCTTAACCACTACACCACACTAGTAGTTGGGCAGCATCTAAAGAGCTGTGCTGGACCAGACATTAGTTCCATCTACTGCAGCATCCTGCTTCCAGGACTGGCTTTAAGGAAGCCCCTAAGATAGGCAAGATGAAGAATGGTATTCTTAGCACCTACTGTCTCTTCATAGGGACATGTGCATTGCTTTGGGCCTCTAGGAAGCACTTAGCCTAAAGCCATGCTTCTGAAACTGGGAATTGAAGGCCTTTGGATGGGTGTGGAAGGAAGGCAAAGTTCAAGGGGAGGTTGGAATGGTGCCTTCCTCAATCACCAGTCAAGGGGTGGCTTTTAGCAGAAGACTTCTACTGGATATGTAGCACCATACTGCATGATCATCCTGGAGAGATATGCAAAGATGGGAGTTCAGAAGGAAGCTGCTTCTTTGCAAATATGGCCTAATAGGCATTACTGAAACCTGGTGGGGGAGACTCATAGCTGGAATGTAGAAATCGAGGGGCATAACCTATTAAAAAGGAATAGACCAGACAGAAAGAGAGGAGTAGTAGCATTATATGTAAAGGTGTGTATACATGTGAAGAGAACCATGATCTGGAGCATGGAAGGCTGATGGAGAGTACTGTATATGGGTAAAAATTGTAAGAGAGAGAAACAGCTGTGACCTTTCAGTGTGTCTGCTATAAACCTCTAAGCCAAACTGGATATTTGGAAGATGCTTTCCTACAGCAGATTGCCAAACATTCAAAAAGGAGAGATATAGTAGTCATGGGAGACTTCAACTACCCCAGTATCTGTTGGGGTATCTCTGCCAAGAATGTAAGGTCCAACAAATTCCTCTATTGCCTCGCTGACTATTTCATTTCCCAGAAAGTGGGAGGAGCAACAAGGGGATCTATCTTAGACCTGGTCCTCACCAACAGGAAGGAGCTGATCAATGAAGTACAGGGAACCTTGGGAGGAAGTGACTGTGTCCTCTTGGGTTTCATTATACAGAGGCGAGGGAAGGTTAAGCGTAGTTCAACATGCACTCTGAATTTTAAGAAAGCCATTTTCAAAATGCTTAAAGAACTACCAAATGATCTCCCATGGTCAGAAATACTCAAAGAGAAGAGAATCCAAGATAGATGGAAGTTTCTTAAAGGTGAAGTACTGAAAGCACAAATCCAGACCATTCCCACAAGGAAGAAAAGTGGTAGGCCTCTAAGAAACCAGTGTGGCTGCATAAAGAGCTTACAGATGAACTGAGATTTAAGAAGGGCACGTATAAGAAATGGAAGAAAGGGGAAATGGCAAAGGAAGAGTATAGTCGTGTAGTCAACAGCTGTATGGACAAGGTCAGGGAGACCAAAGCTCAGAAGCTTACTGACAAGCTGGAACATGTGTGGAGGAGGGCGACAAAGATGATCAAGGGTCTAGGAAACGAGACATGTGAGGAACGGTTGAGGGAGTTGGGTATGTTTAGCATTGATAAGAGAAGACTGAGAGGAGATATGAAGGAGATTTTCAAATATCTAAAGGGCTATCCCATGGAGCAAGCTTGTTTTTTCCTAATTCAAAGGGTAGGATCCAAACCAATGGCTTACAAGTTACAAGAAAGGAGATTCCGACTAAACATCAGAAAGAACTTTCTGACAGTAGGAGCTGCTCAACAGTGAAACAGACTCCCTTGGAAGCTGGTGGACTCTCCTTCCTTAAGCGGAGATTGGACGGCCACCTGTCATGGACACTTTAGTTGAGATTCCTGCATTGCAGGGGATTGGACTTGATGACCCTCAGGGTCACTTCAAACTCTACAATTCTATGATTCCCTCAAAGAATCCTGGAAACTATAGTTTTTTGAGGATGCTGGGAATTATAGCTCTGTATGGGGCTAAACTATAATTCCCATGATTCTTGGGGGATGGGGTGGAGCTATGTGTTTTCAGGGTATGGTGTAGATCAGGCTTCCTCAACCTCGGCCCTCCAGATGGTCCTGCTAGCTAGGGATCATGGGAGTTGTAGGCCAAAAACATCTGGATGGCCAAGGAAGCCTGGTGTAGATCATCAGTTTGATTCCCTGTCCCCAGTGCTGCCACTTTCATGGCTGAATAACGTCCATGGTTATTTGGTTGTGGGCTTTAGCTCACATTTGTCCTTTGCAGACTTCTAGAATTTACAGTTTGGCAGCACTGCTGCATTCTGAGCGTCTGACGAAGTTGCAAATACAGGGAAACAGGGAAAACCAGAGAGGGAAAACCGTAGGGTCACAAGGCATTTAATCCAGCCTGATCCACTGATTCAGTGTGTGACCTTTGGCAAGTCATTTAACCTCTGTGAACTTCGGTCTATTCAGCTGTAAAACTGAGATATTACAAGGGGGGGGGAGAACGTTGCGCCCATTACCAAGTTCTCTTGATGAGTAGGGCCTCTTCCAGATGACCTGGTTATTGAGCACTCATCCTGATTTGCTTGCACAAGGTTTGCGGGCGATGATGTCAGCTGCTTATTGAGCATTCATTCCGATTTGTTTGCGGGGAGGTTATACCATGTTGGATCAAGCAGGCGTCACCCCACATTTTGCTGGGCGTATCCCCATCACTTTGCTTACCCCCAAAAGTCTGATTGGCGGGGATGGTGGACGGGTTTGTTGCGCAAGAGCTCCAAAACAACTTCAATGGCACTGCCTGAATTTGCTGGTATGTTATTGAATCCCACCTGGAAATGGTGACAGTCCAGAAGTGACCTTAATCACCCATTTCCATAGTGGCAGCTTTCCCCCCTTCTCTGTGTAAAAAGTTTCATTCCAGTCCTGAAATACGTGCAAATTCTGTTCTCGACCAAGAAACACCTTTGATGCAATTTGGCTTAAAAAGCAGTATTGAAAGGCGTCTTTCACCTATGCAAAGATTGTATTTGTTCCAGGTGTTAAAGGAGGGAAGGAGGTTGACCGCTCCCTGATGTACACTTTTTTTTGCTAAGAACTGTCCAGCATAAAGAAGTTGCATTTAAGATTCCATACGTTTAGAAGTGCACCTCACAGAAATGGCAACTTCTAAATATAAACTGGTCTGCCTTAAATTCCATAGATCATTAACCTTTCACCTTTAATCATCTTAGATGTGGGATTTAGACAACCATTATGTAATTGATCATTAGTGAAATGATGCACTAGGGATTTGAAATTCAATTGTTTTTGGAGTTGCAATTGTGCTTGGCTTTAATGCTTATATTACTGAACCCCTTTCATTTTCCTTCACATGAGTGTACAGGCAGATTATTGATATCACTGGTATATTTGACCCTGTTAACATTTCAAAGAGCTTTTCTACAACTTTAAAAATACCCAGCTTCATTTTAACAAGTCAGAACCGTTCCTTGTGTGTGCTGTATATTTGAAAGTTTGGGCAGAGGAAGGACAAATAAAAAGGCTTATGATTTTAAAATCAGTAGATTCTCCTCTAGGTAAAGAGAATTAAATTACAACAGACTATACTTTCCATTTTTTTGCATAATTGTAATGACTCATCGCAGGAAAAAAAGCCAGGGATTATTTTAAGCACATTATATAGCACTTTCAAAGGGAGGCTCACATAACACTGAGCATTAATTCCCCATGTATTCATTTATTTTTAGGTGGGGGAGGGGGAATACAACTTTCCCTCCCATTCATTTAGTCTACAGAAATAAAATCAAAACTAACCAACCGAATGAGGCATTCTGTTGAACTGGTCAAAATGTTTCAGTGGATTGAGGGACATTGTGACGCACTAACCACAAAAAAATATGGTTCTGTTCATACAGCTATCATTATATGGGACGTCTCAAGATGTTTCTCTTTTCCCTCTCTTAGTAATCTGGAGGAAGGGAATTAAAATGCCCTGGGGTAATTCTCAAGGAGACAGTGACATGAAAAATCAACAGAACTTCTTGAGAGTAAGTAGCAGAAAGACTTTACCCATATACGTCCCCTGTGGTTTTATTATCTTGTGCACAGACCGAGACAGAGTGGATCAGTTACAAGCTGATAATACAGGAATCTATACTCACTTTTCTTCTATCACTTGCTTTTGATATTCCTCATATTCTTCCCGGGTCATCCCTGCGGCAGCGGCTGGGTCAGTGGGTGCTGCCTCTTCCTTGGCTTCGTCACCCCCTCCACCAAGTCCCAAATTTTTCACTTGGTTGCTCAACATGCTTTTCATTAGGAAAGCCATGTTCTTCTTTTCTTTCGCCCCAAAAACGTCTCCCTTCCGAAATTTGAAAAACCAGCCAAGAGCAGAGAGACGGGACCTCGAAAGAAAAAAGAGTAAACTATTCGGCAAATGGAATTTTACAGCCTTGCACACAGATCTTGAAGGGCACGGAGCTACAGCAAACTCTACGCTGAAAACAGTTTGTCAGCCATAATCTGGATTAGCGCAGTGAACTCCTTAGTATCCAGAGGCAGATGGTTCAGATTACTCGGAGGAAAAAATCATTAGATGCAGCCACCTACTTTTTATATTAATACCTTAAGCCAATTGTCATTTTAAAAAAGAAAAAACGCCCAAAAATTTGCCGACATTGAGACAATGGGAAGATGCCCGTTGTTTCAAGACCTTTGAGCGCAAAAGATGCCTGCGATTGATGGGAGATGCTTAGTTTAAATGGCGGAACCCGGTTGATTGCATGAGCATCCTGCGATACGGGTCAGCAAACCATGGACCAGAGAGATTTGTAGGGAAGGAGGGAGGGGGGAATAGGATTCCTCATTAAACGAGAATCAATCCTTTTATCCATTAATATTGTTTTATCCCATTGGGCACTGGATTTCAGCCTGGTCTGCTCTTTCAGATTCCTAAGTGTTTTGTGGTCTGCCATTGGAACATTGTGCCAAACTTCTATGGAAATCTTTCTCTGCCTGCTAGTCATTCATACTCTGGCATGTAGAATCAAGTACATAAGGAGGGAAATTAATGACACATATAATTAGATGTGAGTTATATTATTAGATGTCTATTATGTTTTATAGTTGCATCTGAGAGAAGTGGGTAGTAGATTACGAACATATTTAGCAGGGGCAGAGGAGTTTATTGCTGGGATGCTGGTATTGTGTACACAGTGGTACCTCGGGTTAAGTACTTAATTCGTTCCAGAGGTCTGTTCTTAACCTGAAACTGTTCTTAACCTGAAGCACCACTTTAGCTAATGGGGCCTCCTGCTGCCAGAGCATGATTTATGTTCTCATCCTGAAGTAAAGTTCTTAACCTAAGGTACTATTTCTGGGTTAGTGGAGTCTGTAACCTGAAGCGTATGTAACCCAAGATACCACTGTACTTTGACATTGTAGCTTAGTATAGAACCATAGAATCATAGAATTTCAGAGCTGGAAGGGACCTCTTAGGGTCATCTAGTCCAACCCCCTGCAATGGAGGAATCTCAGCTAAAGCATCCATGACAGATGGCCACCCAACCTCTGCTTAAAAACCTCCAAGGAAGGAGAGTTCACAACTTCCAGAGGGAGACCACTCCACTGTCAAACAGCTCTTACTGTCAGAAAGTTATTCCTGATGTTTTCATTATGCATTATGTACTAGTGTGTAGTATGGAAATGTTACCTCTTTTTTTTTTTTTTGCTGTCTGTGGCAGCCATTTTGTCCTAACAGTATTTTTTTATCAAGATACCAGTACCAACACTTCATATTTTTTTTTACCAAAAAAAGAGCAAAGAATGAGAGAACTGTATAAAACAACTGTTTTACTTCTTTGTATTGTCTGGCTATTGGGTTATGTCTTGAAATACTGTGTATTATTTATTAAGTTCTATGTTGTAAATTGCCCAGTGGTCTTTGGACGAAGGGTGGTATATGCATATATAATTTTATTTCTACGCCACCTTTCCACAGTTCAAACCATGCTCAAGGCAACTTACAACATGAAAAAACACATAACCGCAACCTAACAAAAGTAGTTATAAACATCATAAAATACACAACCATACCTAACAATTTCCAATCAGAAGATCTAAAATGAAGACACACAAAAAAACAACAGCAACAACTCCCCCAACAACTTTTGTAGCTGGAGTCAGTCAGGGCTCCGCCCTCCCAGGCCAGGTGGAAATGGCCCGCAAGGCAGGGATGGTGATATATAAATGTTGACAATAAATAATAAAATAAAACAATATGTAGAGATTAGCAAGTGTATATCACTGAGGTGGTAAACCTCTGAGCTCCACTAATTTCACACTATGGTTTGCAGCTCATGTGACTGGGCCCTAATTTTTAAAATCACAAAATCCTGCCCAGAACACAGACAACAGGATGTCATGGAGGAGCAAATGTTATTTATGTGGAATATTCAGTCTTTCATTCAAGGACTCCCTCTTTATAGTCTGAAGTAAAAAAATGAAAAAAGGTAGCCTGAAGTGGTATAGTCCAGACACAACTTTATCCCTTCAGCCAGAACTAAGCCTCTCTCAAATTTATACTCAAATATACATAACTAGCTGGAGAGCCAAAGTCACGCAGAAGCTGCAAATAGTTTAGCATTTACCTGGATTAGTGTCACAAGGAGGGCTCAGTAGACTGTCCTTGCATCCTATTTTTAGGCACCAATGTCTTTGATGGAGCACTTCTGAATCGAGCAAATGACGGTAACTTAATGGTGTTTGGAAAAACTTTGGAGCATTGGAGCCAAATTCACAGCAAATTTGTGTGTGGTGTGTAATAATAAAATTTAAGGTCTTATATATATAATAAATGTTCATAAATGTTCATAAACCAAGCACGTACATAGATCAGCACAGGAAGACCGACCTGAAACCATTTTGACTCCCAAACTGACCAAATGTTTTCTCTGCAAGGAGGGAGGGAGGGAGGGAACCTTCCCATTGTCTCGGGAATTGGGAAATCACCATCTCAAAGGGTGACAGACTACCAGGAAAGGCAATCAGATAAGGCATTATCAGATAACCTGGCAGACAGGAAAAACAACAACATTCAAATTTCTGTTGTAGACTGCCTTTTCTGTGATGTGGGTATGATGTATCTGGGGGGTGGTGTTCGGCTCCAGGGCAGGGAATTTAAAATGTCTATATAAGGGCAGGGACACTTTGGTTCTGGGTCCTCCTCCTTTCCTGCGTGTGAGGGGAGCACCCTGTTGCAACAGATCAATAAAAATCAGGCTTACTAGCTGCTTTGCTTCTCAATATTCTCTAGTTGGCCTCTGTTATTTTCTCCTACCAATAGGGAACTCACGTAAGGACTCTATACGGGCTCTTGGATACCCCATTAGGGAAAAAGGGCAGATTTTGTTTACAACAGGTGCATGAGGGAAATAGGTAAAAAAAAAAAAATAGCAGAGTTTTGTTGAGAACAAATCAACTGGCAAATCAACCCAGTGTCTCTCCCTCCCCTGAGGCCATGACAGTTGCTGGTCGCCACAAGACCCAGATTTGTGCACTGACAACAGGTTGGTGGTGCGAAAGGAAAAGGGCAAGCCGCGAAGGAAACATTTTCGATAATGCAGAATGAAAAGAAATGAGGAAGAAGTGAAATTGTATAAGACAGGGATGGAAAGAGGCTGCGCGGCTCCAACTACCATCAGCCACAACCAGCATGGCCAGCGATCAGGGATTATGAGAGATGTAGTAAGCAACATCTGGATGACCTCTGGTTTCCTATCCCTGATATAAAAAAAGACAAGCCAACCAAATAAAGAGAAAGATTTGGAAGCACTGGAAGTAGTTACCATATTGGCCCGAATATAAGCCGCACATTTAAAAGTCAAGGGGACTCCTGGCTGTATACTGGATTTTTGTAAGGTTGTGAATATAAGCAGCACTTTAACTTTTCACAGATGGTCAGAATTTTTTTTTTTGGGGGGGAGTACGGCTTTTATTCGGGCCAATATGGTAATACTGCTACTATGCTCATAACACTGCTTCTTTCAATCTGTACCTCTTTAAGGGGGTGAATACCCAAGATTTGAGTTAAATTTTAATGCATGTTTAACAGGGATTTCTCTTAAAGGTTTTGCAGCACAGTCCACATAGCTTGGAGGAGCGGTGTGGTTTTGCTGTAACATGCTCTTTTTGAGGAGTACTACAGAACCATGTCAACCGTTTTTGGGTATAGCTTTAATAACTGTTTGCGTTATTTCCGTGTGAATGGGCCTCCGAACAGAGCCACCCATTTCGTTGGACATATGGGAGGAGTCATTCTTGGCTAATCCCTTAATCCACCTTAGTACCTTTCTAATTAAAGGACACCCTACTCCTTAAAAATAGTACAGGATGTTCAGTAAGCCAAGCTTATCACATGTTAATCAGCAGACATGAACTTTCCTTTTGAAATAAGATAGCATCTTGGGCAAGGTTGTCCAAGATGGTTTTGATTTGCTTTATAGGAAATTTAAAAAGACTGATATGGCTTTCATATATTCTTTCAAAAAAGACAACCCACTAGCCCAATAAGCTTTGCCTGGAGAGGTTGGCATGTAGAATAATACTGAGCTAGACACACTAGCCCAAAGCAACTTTAAATGTATATTATTTTTTCCACGTTTATAGCTCATTGCAGCTCTGAATGCTGCCACAGAGGAAGGGCACCGTGAATTTGCCAATCATTATTTTGAAAAAGACTGGAATATCACCTCCTGGAAAACCATGATGGGCAGGGCTGAAAGCAGATGTGAGCAGATGAATAGGTTTATCTTTAAACACTAGGCCACATCCCAGACAGGAGAAAGGCAGTTTTCTGTGCTCTCTCTCACACACAGAATCATACAATCATGGAATTGGAAGGGATCCCAAGGGTCTAGTCAAAGCCCTACAATGCAAAAACCTCAACTAAAGCATCCATGACAGACAGCCATCCAACCTCTGCTAAAAAAACCCTCAAAGGAAGGATAGTCCACAACTTCCTGAGGGAGTCCATTCCACTGCTGAACAGCTCTTCCTGTCAGAAAGTGCTTCCTAATGCAGTCAAAATCTCCTTTCTTGTAACTCGAAACCTTTGCTACAGGTCCAGAGCAGGCTTGCTCCATCTTCCATGGGACAGCCCTTAAGATATTTGAAGATGGCTATCGTATCTCCTCTCATGCACCACAACATCTCTCCACGCAGGCAAGAGACATTGGCTTTGTACACATTAGTGGCTTAGAAATGCACTGAAGTCAAAAATGATGTGTGGTTGGTATCTAACAGAGTAAAATTGCGAAACTGTATAAAACTAGTTCGAATCTGTGTTGGAAACGCAAAGGGAAGGAGGATACTTTTACACCACATGTGGTGGACATGTGCACAGGTAAAAGCTTTCTGGGAAATGATATATAATGAATTAAAGAAAATGTTTAAAAACAAAAAAGCCAGAAGCTTTTCTGTTAGGTATAATAGGTGAAGAGATATCAAAAGAGGACAAGAGACTTTTTATGTATGTAATGTCAGCAGCAAGAATGCTACTAAGCCCAGAGATGGAAGGAAGGAAGGAAGAAGTACTGATAGCGAACACAGAGACGGCGAAACTGATGGGGAAGATCAGAAATCCGGAAGATCAAGTATTTTTAAAAGACTGGAATAAATTCTTAAAAGACCACTGTAAACAGTTAAAATCATTGGCAGGGATGTAATCACTTGTAATGTGGAATTATTTATGGCAACAATAGATACATAACAGATGGCTAAAGGAAAAAGATGCAGAAAATTTCATATTAAATATGGAACCCATGGAGGGAGGGAAGGGGGAAGACACATCAAAATGCAGTACAGTGGTACCTCCGTTTGCGAACGGGATCCATTCCAGAGGCCCGTTCGCAACATGAAAAGCCCTCAACCTGAAGCGCCGTATCTGCGGTGAGCAGCATGATTTGGTGCTTGTACGCATGCGCAAAGCGCAATTTAGCGCTACTGCACATGCGTGAGGAGCGAAACCCGGAAGTAACCCTTTCCGGTACTTCCGGTTTGCCACGGGACGCAACCTGAAAAATGTAACATGAAGCAAACGTAACATGAGGTCTAACTGTACTTCATAAGAAATGAAAAGGATGGATATGGATTGGGGCTAATGCTATGTGCACATCGCTTCTCAAACCAGTGGTGGGTGCAGACTAAATGGGAGCATGGACACAGTTGTGGTCAAGATTCCAAGGGCATCCCAGCCATGCAGAAGCAGTCAAGGCCAGGCAGTGAGAAGCTGGGAAGTGTTGGTAGGATATAAGGTATGGAGGCTGCATTCAGTCCAAAGACTGAAGATTGCCATCCCCACCCACCCGGACTGAGTAATACTGGGGGGAAACTTGGGATATTTTACTTTGTATACAGATAAGTCTTCATATTATAGGTTGAATCACTTTAAAACAATCACCTTAAGCATCTTGTTCCTCCTTCCCGCTACGAGTGCAGCTTTGACAAATTACAAATGTCAACAAATCATTGCTAAAAATAGGTACTTTTATTCAAATTCATTTCCAATTTCCTTTAAGTGCTTGGATTTTGAGGACAACAGGACAGCTTTTTCTTTTAAGCATACAGGAGTTGACGGTACAAAGTTATCTTCAGCAGTGTTTTTCCATTAAACAGTAGGTTTCACCCACAGAAGGTGGTCTGTACATAGTTAAGAACATTCTGCACTTGCTCGTTTGAATTTTACCCATCATCAGCACGATCACGTGTAACAGTGAACAACACAGCACCGGTTTGATGCAAAGAGCTTCTAAAACTGGATTCGTACGTTGTTCTCTTGCAGTCTAAAGGAATAGTATTTACACCAATTAGAAATGCTAACACAAGTAGCCTTTTGGAAAATGTGCTTACATTTGACCACATACCAGAACAGAGAGTATAGCTGAGAATTATGAAAAAGTGGGAGTAGCTCGGTTTAGAAGCAAACACGCCAGGTAGATGTGTAGAATTGGCAGGGATCACATAGCAAATCTCTTCTTTTTGCTAGCACCAAGTCAAGATGCACCAGTTTGGAACACCACCTTTGAAAAGGGGTGTGTTTTGGCAGCCTTCTACTCCCATTCAAGACATAGGTCAAAATGCTGCAGTTTTCAGAAAAGCATTGCTCTGGTATTACTTCCCAGGCTACAGGTTACTTCAAGACCCAGTTTTATCCCACCCGGACACAAGATAACAATACCACTGGTTGCTTCAATATTTTAATTCTCAAAATGAATGCATCACAGCTGGGAAGTTTCACATTTTGTTGAAAGAAGACAGGAGATGTCGTCTACAAGCAGATTCTCGTTTCTCCAACGATATTTCAGAAACATCTCACTGAAATCAGTTATTTCAGCATAAAAAGCACTGAAAAGTCTTTCTGCAGTAGAAGCCGTATCTTTCTTTGGTGCTGGTGGGAGCAAAGCTTGAGCAGATGTTCCTTTTTTTAATTTTAAAAAAAAGAACAGTAGCGTTTACGTGTTTCATTTAGTCCAAGGCACCTGTAAAAATGCTTGCTGGTGTGAGTCTGAGCAGGTTAATTTGCCCTCTTGTATGATTTTGGTTAGTTAAAAATGCTGCTGCTGTTTTATTTGTCCTTATTTGCATATTATGAATTGAAGTTTTGAGCAGCAGGTCCTTCAACAAACAGTAAATAAAAGCCTGATGAGAAACATCTATAATTCAGCACATAATGTTACTGAAGTCATGGCAGGGAGGGAAGGGGGGAGACCACATTTGAGAAGGAGAAAACTATTGCATAGATTTGTTCAGTTTTTCCAAGCTGACAAGGGCAATATGCCTTTAACGTATGTAATACTGAACGTGGTAGACTGTTGCTGCCTTTTGAAAAATGTTCAGGGTGGATTCCAATACTGTCCTTCTGTTTGCAGAACTCCTGTGAACAGAAGTGAGTTTTTGCTGATTGTGTATTTCCTCTGCAATCCCCATTGCCTCTCCCCAGCCCCGCTCCAGATGGTTGTCAAATCCTCCAGCAAAGTCAGAAATGGTGTGAAGGGAAGGGGCATTTGGCAAAACTCACTCCCCTCACTCCTCCGTTCACAGGGTCAAAAACCTTTCCACAAGCAAAAGAACAGCACTGGATACAATTCTTAAAGTCAAACATTGTTAGAAATCCTGATTTAAATTCTATTAAAGGCCTACAATTTCCCCGGCCATTTGAATACAATTTGGAAGGCAACAAGAGCGAATTTCAAGATGTAAACAAGGCAAGAGTAAATCTGTATTTTCAGTTGGGGCGTGGGAATTCCCATGTAATGTGTTTACATGATAAGGTGGCGAGGCACCAAAAACTTTAAGCGGATTATAAACAACACCTGCACAGCAAAAGCAGGGATGATCAACAATGGGCCAGTTTGTAAGAAAACGGTTGATGTGCACTCACAATGTTCCCAGGTGAAGGTATTCAACGTTTTGGAAAACATTCTAAAGAGTTCACTGCAGGATCGACATGGTTTTCAACACTGCTCAGTGACTTTTTTTTTTAAAAGACCACCACCACTATATCATATACTCTGAACTCAGATTAATTTTAAAAAGTCATGCAAGCTAAGGTCTCTTCCTTGAAGAGAGGTTAAAGAACACTTTTACAAAAGTATGGTCAGTTTCAGAAGAACTATACCAAAACATGCTTGAAAGGACTACAGTATTTGGCAGACTTGTTTTCTTCCGTTGTCGCCACACAAGAAAATTCCACCTTGTGTTGGTCCACTGAATCGTTGCTCTAAAGACCTTTTGATTAAATGTCTTTGCTGATCACTGTTATTGTGAATATTTTTGAAGGTGGGGTTGCAACATACCAGACTGAACTTGCCCAAGATATGAATGCTAGTTTTGCAACCTCTTTCCATAAAACAGAAGGGGAATGCAATTTTAAGGTTTCCCAACCCCAAATAAATCTGATATGTAACAAATGTTTTACAGCAGCTCTTCCCGCCCCCTGCCCACCCAAAATCAGATAATGTAATAATCAGTGCGAGCAGGACCACAGTCCCAGTTCTCTGCCTGGGAAGTATCTTGACAGTAGAATTAAGGGGCATATTCCAACATCTCCTGGAAACGCAAGGACAGAACTGGTCTCATTTCTTCCTCAGCGTCATTGTCAATTTTACATTTTATCTGAAATTCAGCGTATTCAGTAAACACTCAATAATTTAAAATATTGAAGCATTTTAAACACTAAAGTTTCCCTCATCTGCAACTCCTGTAACGCTCTGCATGCACACACCAGATGCACACAGACTGGCCATCAAAAGAACTTCTTGGCAGCAGCTTCTTGTTGAGTCCTGCACGCAAACAAAAAGGGGAGAGCAATTAGCAAAACCAAACACAGGAAGCCTTTTGCTCATTTCAGCAAGGCAGTACCTCTTTCAGATCTAGGAACTTCAGATCTAGAATTCAGAGCAAGGGTGCAAACATCAGCCAGAGTGGTACAAGCACTAGTCTGGGCTCCCTTTTTTATGGGCAAAGACTAGAAGCAGAACAGGCATGAACCACCCCTCCAGCTGAATGTGAACCAACTGAGTCAACTCTTCAGACATGCAGGCCCAAGTGTGGTTAGAGCTAAGCCGAGTTTTCAAAATTGTTTCAGGGTATTTCAAATAATAATTAAAAAAGCTTTGTGGAAGTGTGGCCATTTTAACCTACTTTATTTTTCATTAACTTTTTGGCCCTTTTAGGGACAATCTAGCTACACCTGTATGTAGTGACTCTGTTGGAGAAGATTCTTGAAAGTAGGAACTTTGAAGCAACGAAGGGATGTGTGGGTGGGTGGGGGAAGAGAATGGCGTTGAACTCTTCCTGTGCAAGTCATTTCCCTCCTGAAACAACTTTGTCCTCCACCAGTTTGGAACTGGGGGTGGCTGGAGAAATGGCTCCCAAAAGTTGCTCTTATGCATTGCAAAGCAACTATTCCCCAAGGGCATGCTGCACAAACAGAGGAGACAGCAAGACTACTGCCGTGCAGTGTGTTGTTTAGCCTGCAAAATCTTGTCCACTTGGGTTCTACAGAACTTGGCACTTCTAGCAAACATAATCTCCATCTGTCACTTGCCCCCAGAATCAGGCCCGCAAAACCATTTGAAGTGGCTTGCCAGCCTCCTCTCCATTGCTGCAGCCAGCCAGGAGGAGTGTCTCATTTTCCCTCCTTATCCAAATTAGCAGAGAGATCACGCTTGCCATTAACTTGCATGGGGAGCAGAGGGGAAGGAGGATATGTCCACCTCAGAAACAGCAGGTGAGAAGGAAATCCTGTCCTTCCCCAGCATGAATCCCATTAGGGTCCTTGATGGGGTGTGGGCTTCTCCACCCCACCCCATTGATTTGGGGGCTGCAGCCTCCTTCCACCTCCACACAAGTATGCATGGTGACTATGTGTGGCTGAGTGTGGTGTGCACAGGAAGGAACTACAGGTTCCGTGGCTACGTGGCCCTACATCACTGCTGCCATGCAGTATGATGAATACCAGACTCAGGCTGGGGGCGGGGGATAGCAGCCCTGCCCTAGGGCAAGAAAAAGGTGTAGGCAGTGCTAATCTTACAAGCTGACATTAAGAGAAAGGGCGATGCAATTGCTTCTTTGTCCTGCAGAAGTGTACTTTGAACTTTTGGGAACCCTTGATTGGAGAGGTGTGTTATTGGGAGTTGCCAAGCTTCAGTTGCTAATGAGATGCTTAACCTAACAGCCTCAATACGGGACACGGGTGCATAGCTTTCCTCCTGCGGAATTTAAGGTGGGGTAGCACAACTATCTCAGTTCATGCTTTAGGATGCAGCCTGGCTGAAGAAAAATAGCTCAGACTCCTGAAATATGGAAGACAATATAATGAAGTGGTTAAGATCCTGGTAATGATGATCACAAAAGAGGGGGAGGATCTGTGCACAAAGAAGACACTCCTTCTCAGGAGTTCCACTCAGATTTCATCTCTGCAGAAAATTTCTAAGTATTTGTGTGCGATTCTGAAAAACTGTCTGAAGTCAGAAATCCACCAGAGTGTGCCTTTAAACTCAAGCTCAGGAGAAGAACTCCCTGGAGTGGGGCAGGGGACCTGAGAAATTCCAAGCACCTCTGAAACTCTCTCTGATACTGCAAGGAAGACCTTGGAGGGCAGGGTGGAAAGGGAGTTTTGGCTAGCCACCAAGTCATTCTGGCACCAATGACAGGGCAAAGCCTACAATTTACCGGTATTTAATTTTGTTCAGACAAGGGAAGGTTTTTACACCTTCCTCTCTGCAGTTACTGATGCCTGCTTAGGAGGGACTGTTTTGCACTTTTATTCTGGCACGATGCAGGCAAAACGCATTCCAACTTACCTATACATGATGTAACCGATGAACAGTAAAGTCTGGACTGCTACAAATATAAAGAAGTGTGTTGTTGATAAACATGATGGGAACTGTGGCAACTCTGGACATTTAGGTTTTTCATTTGATGGCTAGAAAGCAAGAGGGAAGAGAACAATTTCTAAGTAAATGCAACATGCAGGAATAAACTCAAACAGGCATTCTTTGTTTTTGTAGGGAAGGTTTCCCTTATGCTTCCGTGTAAGGGAGTGTAAGGAATACTTGTGAATGTACCAGAGTGTTGGTATATTCACAGGAGGTAACCAAGCCTACTGACACGCAGAGACTTTGGGCATCACTCTAGAACTTCAGGTTCCGGAGGGCCCTTTGGCAAGACAATTTTCTCACCACCTCTTCATGGCTACTGCTCCCAATGTTGCTGCTTTCCCTTCATCACCGTTACGCCATTGCTGGCCACGAAAGAGACCCAATAGTCAAGTGAGCAGGTGGGTGATTGATAATCCTCCTGCTCACTGCTGCTGTCAGTTCTCTCTGGGCCAGGGGGAAAGGGCAAAAAAGCAGGCAGAGAGGAAACCACAAGCAGCAGCATCAGGGGCTAGGGCTTCTTGGCAGTGGGTCTCCCACAGGGGGAAGCCTTGGTAGATGTTCTATCGTGCCAACTCCATCTAAAAGAGTGGCAATACAGTGGTACCTCGGGTTAAGTACTTAATTCATTCTGGAGGTCCGATCTTAACCTGAAACTGTTCTTAACCTGAAGCACCACTTTAGCTAATGGGGCCTGCCGCCGCTGCGCGATTGCTGTTCTCATCCTGAAGCAAAGTTCTTAATTCGAGGTACTATTTCTGGGTTAGTGGAGTCTGTAACCTGAAGCGTCTGTAACCTGAAGCATCTGTAACCTGAGGTACCACTGTATAGGTTTTTACAGGCAAATGTTGACATTTGGATTTTAGTCTTTAATCTCAAAATGACTCAAGACAGCCCTACTATCAGAAAACAATAAATACCTCCAAATTACTTCAGAATAAAAATTTAGCAATAAAACCAGTGATGCCTCAAGTGTCTCATGCTATGCATATTCTCCTTCTCTCTCTCCCTCTCTCTCTCTCTCTCTCACACACACACACACATGAGAGAGAGAGAAATAAATACCCAAGAAGCATGCAAAAATGACTGGACAGGCACCAGGTGAAAAAAAGCAAATTTGCATCACCATTCCAAGCATGCTTACTTGGAAACCTAACTGAATGTCAATGGGAAGGAAGTGTGTGCAGAATTTCACATGCACAGCCCTGGTCTGACAGCCTCCTCTGGAGCCTTGGGGGGCTTCTGAGCTGCTCTGAAGCTTTGGGGCCAATCAGCATTGTCACAGACAATCTAGGATCCAAGCACCTATGAGGTAGTGATCCTTGCCCAAGTCAAATGCCTAACCCTGGCACCTTGCCAGGCCTTAAAACACCCCCTTGGTAGCATGCAAGCAGACATAGTGCAGCAAAGAGGCTGCAGTACCATGTTCCTCTGGACTAGATGTTCGATGTCCCTCTTTACTACATGGAGATGCTCCTTGATGTCGTTGAAGTGCTGGGTTGTTTCATAGATTCCACCAGCAGAGGCAGCATGTTGACTACCACTGACTAGCCTCAGTGTTTCTCCCACAGAGTTCCTGGAAAGAGACAAAAAAACCCAATAGTGATATTTTCCCTCCCAAACAGAGGTTCGCCCTCCTTCCCAAAGGAAGTAAGCTGCCATAAAAGAGGATCAAAAGCTTCTCTGGCCTCCCTACAGCTGCAAAGCTAACAGAGGCAAGCAACTCTCTTAGCACAGTTTGTTTGGTCCACTACTTGCGAGGGCCAAGGAAAAGAGAGACAAGCTAAGAGCAAGCACTCTATTCAAACAGTCCCTTTGTGTATCTCAGCTGCTTATTCCCTTATATGGAACCAAGATGCAGCAGATGGGAGTGAGCAGCCAAGGGTGAGATTCTACCATGATCATTGCTGCTGCTCAGGCCAAGGAAGGCGGGGTTAAAGCTCCCTTTTGCTTGGGCTGTGTTTCACATAAGACAGCACACCTCACTGGCTGCTCAAGATTGCCCAAGTCAAGCTGCAGTTTGAGTGTTTGCTGCTGTCCAGGGCTGCACACCTAGCTAGCCTTCTGTGTTGTCTGGGTGTGGAGAGCCAATCGGACACGTGCCCCAAATCAAGGCATTTTAGAATAGGCATCAGGAAAGCCCTTACACTAGCCCAACAGTTATATGCATTTTATAAGGGGTGGAGATCCTGTACGTATCCAGGTGTTGTTTAGAGTCCAGCTCCAAATCTGGCTCCCTGCACCCCAAAATTATATCTGCTCTCCTCAGGTGTAGTCCTATACACGTCTGCCCAGAATTAAGTCCCACTGAGTTAAATGGCACTTACTCCTAGGTAAGTAGACTACAGCCTTGATCAGCAGCACAGTTGACTGGGTGGTATAAAAGTGCCCAAGTAAAGTAGAAGTAAAGTGAAATAATTTTTTTTAAAGGAAAAACAAAGTAAGAAAACCCACCATTCTTTAGTAATGAATTCTTTTTAAAAAAATATTATTCTACTCTGCAGATGATGATGCAGCTACGCAGTGTTTCAGTGTCAGACTTCGGCAACCTAGCTGTGTGCAATAAAATATTTTGTGGCTGTCGCAAAGTTTACAACTTTGTTCCAAAGACTGATCTGAATCCAAGTCTCCCAAAGCTTTAAATGATGTCAAAACTCTAAGGAAGCTAAAATCTGTTTCAAGCAGCAGAATATGCTTTAGGGATAAGCAAAGATTTAAAGACATGGCCCATGATTACCTTTTATACGACAAATTTCATTTCCCGCATGCATCAATGCAATACACAGAATTATCTTGGAATAAATTCATTTTCTGCTCTTACAGAAAAGAAAATTAAAGCCACAAAAAGTGCAGATGCTGTAACTGGTGATATTAGACATCTAAACTGATTGGATAAGGGAGGCAGGCCTGTTTCTTAATCAATATGTTCATATAAGTTTCTTGTTGTGATGCCTCTTTCCAGTTGCAAAGAGGATTAGCATCTACAGCGACATATCATCATATGAATGATAATCCCTTTCATTGTTAACAGAATAATCAAAGTCTATGCCCCAAATTTGCTTCTATTAATTTACTTGAAACTTCACATTTGCTTGGACAAAAGATGATTTCACAGCAACTCTTTGTTCAGAGACTTACCCTGTAGCCTTTAGTAAAGCTCTTTATTCAGCCATATAATAACAGTGATTGCAACTTTACTTAAAAGAACCGATTCAAATCACTGCTTTGTGTAAACATTCAAACACATTGGAAAGCTCATCTTCATTTAAGTGTTGCTATGTGCTGAAGTTAAGCATAAACGCTTCATGTTTTAAGCAGGTATTGTTAAGATGCAACATTCACAGATATGAATGATTCATTGGTTACCAGTTGCATAAGATTTAAATTTGCAAAACATGGAGCTGAACTGCCTCCTGGATCCCAGAACCTTGTTTAAGACAGGAGTTGGGAACTGGCCCATCAGATGTTGCCAGAATCACAATTCCTATTAGCCCCAGACAACATGGTCAAGGGCCAAAGGTTCCTCAACATTGGTTCGGGATTAGAATACTGTTTTAGGAGACCAAGGCTTAAAGCCATCAAGGTCACTGGATGAAACGTATCTCTTGGCCTCATTTACCCCCGACAATTGTTTAAAAGGGAACTGTTTACGTGCCACATGTGTATATTGTTCCAGAAAAATATAGACCGTTACATGTTTAGCAGGGAATTCCCAGGCTTAAGTAAGGTTGTTGGTTTTTTTTTAAAAAAGATTATAATCAAGTAACTCATCTACTTGTCAAGTTACCAGAAATGCAAATGTTATGGATCAAAAATCCCAGTAAACACTCGACACAGAGCACTTTATTTCAACAAGGCTCTGGTCAAAAAGGGAAGCGGACCAATTCCTTCTACATAAGCTAGAAGTCTTTTCTAATGAAGCGATTAGGAAACATACAAATCTTGACATGAAAATTACAAGGACAGTAAGTCTTTCCCCCTCTGGCGATGGCCACAAAGGCCAGGAAGCTGGGGGTTGGGGATACTGATTTGTTTTTGTTTTGTATCCACAAGACATTCTTTAATCTCAAGCTGAAAATATTAAGATGATGTTACGCAAAAGCTTTCTTAATAAGTAGTCACTAAAAGGGCAGGCTTCTGATGTTAACAAGGAAATCTAATTTACTTGTCCGGCATAAAGATTTGCCAAGAATATTAAAATAAAAGCCGTCCCCAAGAAACAAGGGTGAAAATGGAAGTACATTCTATAATCTTTATTCTATAAAAGCTGACCTACTTAGGCACACTGAAGGAGCAGTCCTTGAACCATTAACAGTGATAAACGTTGACGGTTCAAAGCCATTGCGTGAAGATTGCAAGAACATTTCCTACAAGGTATATCCCTCTCGTTTTCAAACTGAACACAGGGGCGACACAAGCTCACAGGCATTCTGATGGGCAGAGCCCAGTAATGCATTTGTCAGGAAACAACTGTTTGGGCGGGTGCTTACTCTGTGTACAAGAACATGTGTTGACACTTGGTACATCTCCCTCTGGGAGTGAGAGGCAAGTGCCAGCTTCCTGGCAAAAGCTTTAGAAGATGGGTAGCCAAAGGGGAGTCCTCTAGAGTGTTCCAAACTACTAACTCCAATCATCCTTGACCATTAGCCATGCTACCACTGCTTTAAGAGTGCTCCATAGGTGGGACTGCATAGAGGGCACAAAGGCCACACTTTGTCCAGCAAGCTAGATTGTGCTCATTCACACGGTCCTCTCAACTATCAGCCCTAAAGCTCTCCTCTCTCGCCAACGAACCTTGCCACACAGCTACTTAAAACTCCACTGCCAGAACTGTTGGTTTTGCAGGCCTACCACCTGGAACCCTCTCCCATTTTATCATCATAAAGCGACCTCAGTTTACCCAAACACATGCTATTTTAGAGGGAAACTCTACCACCTTACAGAAACGTATTTGCTTGCATTTCAGAGTCCCCTAGAAGTCTGTAAATACATTGGGTGCTGCACTGTGTAAAACGCTTAAGCAGTGAACAGAGAAAAAATGAATAGAAAGGAGCCCTACACAAATAAACAGAAGGTAACGAGGCTTCCTATTAGGCAGCTTGCCCAGTATAGTGCCCTCCAGATGATGTTAAACTACAGCTCCCATCAGCCCCAGTCAGCCTGGCCAATGGCCAGGGATGATGGGAGCTGTAGCCCACAAAACTTCTGGAGGGCATCAGGTTGGCTGCTACTCCTTTAAATTAAAAAAGGAAGCCTAGAAAAACATTCTAAACCCTCTAAGAGATTGCAGTGCTGTTTCAGAAGATGTATATATCGCCCTGCTTTTCTGCAATTCGTTTAAAATTTCTCAATCCAGCTCTTGGGCGGGGCAGGGGGGGGGGAGCTAGCAGGTCTGAATGGCAGAAATTCTATTTTCTGTTGGCTTCTTGCAATAATGTGTCAATGTGTTATATTGCAAAATAATAGTGCAATAATGGATCGGTGGAGGTAGGGTTTGCCTTGGTGGCTTCTAAAGTTAGAGACAATTTTCTACCTTCTCGGTAGTGTAATAAATAAGTTAAACTATTATTGTGTACATTTCATTTTGTTGTAATTACTAATTTTCTTTGTTCTGCTATCATTCATGGTTGCAATGATAAAGGCTAAGTGAGCAAAGATAACACATTTCTCAAGCGTGTTATGAAGAGCAAGGAAATCCCAAGTCCCAACACTTCTGTATATGCACCAGGCAACATGAAACACAACTCAGAAACAAAGTGGGGGTGGGTTACGTCCTCTTTTGTGCACGCACTCTTACTTCATTTCGATGACTTGTCTCAGGACCTCCTCTTGAGTTCTTACAACATTATCAAGCTCCTGTTGGGGGACCTTAAGGAAACACAGAAAGAGACACAAACCCAATACAGTTAGTGAAGAACGGCAAAGAAGGGGACCTGAGAGACATGCATGAACTGCGTGTTTTGCTTGCCTGGCCGGGCTGTGCTGGGCCACCACTTCCTCTTTTGGAAATCTCTTCTGCCACTGTAGAGACGTATCTCCTCTGCTCATCCAGAATCATGTCCAGCTGCCTGTTGAGCTGCTTTATTTCAAGATGAATTCGATTCTGGCCTTCAAAGATTTGCCTAAGCTCACGATCACTCACAGTCTCGTAGAGATCATCCGCTTAAAAAACAAATAAGAAAGAAACTGAAAGGACATTCTAGGTATACGTTATCAATGTTAGAATTCCTGCTCCGTGATTGCAGTCATGGGATTGTTGTCTTTCACATGACGGTGTATGTTTTGACTCCACAAAGTGGGAAGTGATGGAGACAGGATGTTTGTGTTACTGTGTTCCGTGAAGTGGGACTATTGTCCTTTGTTCCTTTTCTCTTTGCTGTCTGATGCTAGAGAGAGAGGGAGCCATGTTGCAGTGCTCCGTGTGTGTTTATATGTAAATAATGTCAATGAAATGAATGTCAATGAGATCATGCCAGGAAATGAGCCTCATTTAGCTTGATTTGTCCAAACCCGGCTCATGGTTTGCTTCCCTCCAAACCATCAGCAGAACGCAAAGTTTGTTCTTGGTTTCTACTCGTTTTTGGCTTGGAGAGAAGGAAGTCATGAACCCAGGTTTGAATGACTGAAGCTACACTTGCTTGCTTCCTGGCAGAAGCACTGTGCAAATGAAGCAACCATTAGTGTAGCAGGGTGCACAACCATACCAACTCAATCATTAAAAATCATAGCTTATTTTTATTATGGTTTAAGGAGATATTACCATAGCAGATGTCTAACAGCAAATCAAGATGAATGCATCACAAGAAGGCAAATATTTGAAACCGAGTCATCCCTCTTCCTAGTCACCTGGCCACTTACTAGGCTGCCCTTGCATGTCAGGGTGCTCCTTCTGAAATTCCTCCTTCTTTTTGTCCAGCTCTTGCTGGAAATGCTGAAACTCTTCTTGATATTTCTCTTTGTCCTTTTCAGGAATTTCTGTATCAGGGGGAGGCTATAAAACCAATTTTAAGAGAAATTTGTTTAGGAGGCTATTCTGAATGTCTCCAGCAAATATCTTTGGTATTCTGCATCCAGACCTACCCCTACCATTAGCAGCCAGAAAAGTTAGCATTTGTTCACATGACTTTCTCCTAATGAACTAACAAATCGCTAATATACCACTTCCCTCTGGCCTGTTCTCACACACTAACAATCAAGCATGGACCAATATTTTTTAGATCATGTTGACCATGTTGACAGATGGTACAATAAGAAGACCACACCCCTCCAACCTGCATCCAATCAGTTCAAAGCAACAGCCGCATCCAGTTCTGCATTGCATTCTCACCCACATTGCTCTGGGCAAGCAATTTCATCCCAACCACACAGGACCTTGTACATGCATTACAGCTGCTGAATTCAAGCAATCGTGGTTTTCTGGCATCCCAATGTGTGTTTTGGGCTAGGCCAAATCAAGACACTGCAAAGTTTAAGGAAAGGACTTCATAACCAGCGTGCCATCACCTACTACCTGGAGCCCATCAAATTCATGAATGCAATATTCAAATATTGATGTCAATGACAGCTCCTCAATCATTAAGGCTTCAGGGCGTTCACCTTAAAGAACCTATGTGGAAGCGACGTTCAGCTAAATAAACTCTACAGCAATTCTTTTCTCCTTATCCAAAGGTTAGGTATCATTGACTGAAAGTAGAATTTAAGGTAATACATTAGAACTGAAGCACAAATTGGCAGATAGTTTGCAGAAGAGTGATGGCTGCCAAAACACCATTATATATAAAAAGAAGGAAGTTCCCCCAGTTGCAAGCCAAACATTCATCTTTTGTTTCATTTAAGCACTCTTCAAACTGTGAGAGTGAAGTATTCTCCAGTGCTGACATGAACGGGGAAAATCTCTTTTCCCACAAAGCCCCTGTCACACAAATACATCGAGGGAAGTAATTTTTATTGCCCAAGGATGCTTACCGCGACTTTGCTAGGCTCCGTCAACTGGAAAGTCAGGAAAGACAAGACATCATGGTCATCTAGGTAAAAAAAAATCAAATCCCAAACACAGCAAGTGATTAGCTGATTGTTCCAACACAGTAGAATGACATCAGTATAAAAGAAAGTTCGTCTCTGCACCTGGTCCACTGCGTGACCAGCAGTACCACACATTAAGATTGCTGAGATGCATCAACAGATATGCATAGCAAAGCTGACCGTCAGCATCTGGGGCCCCAGAGAGATGACTGTGGCAGACTCCAGCATCATGGCACTTTCTAAGAGAACTTTGGACCTGTATTTCCTCAAGCAACAATCTCCCTGCTCCTGAAGCTCTTGGTGGCGAAGATCTTAAAGGACATCAGCGTGAGCCTCCATGAAGTTAAAACCAGCACTCTCCTAGACTGGGAACAGTGCTATACAGAAGCGTTCTTACTGGAGCCATTGCTCTTGATTCTGTTTCTCTCCATCGGAAGAGAAACTCACAAAGGAGTCTCTGCCCAACCCCACCCACCAATAGCACTGGTATGTACAAGTGCCACGAACCAGAAGCGATTTAACTGAAAGGAACGCATCTAGGGCAACGACTTGAACTTCTACATCCTTTCTTCTGCAGACTTCCACAAAGCACATTAGCATCAGGTGCCAGTCATGGTTGCCAATTCTCTTGTTCCTAAGCTGGCAGACATTTCACAATTTAGCAGTTTTACCCAAGGGAGAGGGGAAGTCTTTGCTAAAAAGGAAGGAGAGAAGGTATGTTTTGAGTACTAAAAATCACCTGCAAGGCCACCAGTTGCTGCAGAGATCCCAAAGTATCCATTTGAAGGAAGCACCATGTTTTCCACTTTGGCACAAAACTCATAGTCTTCTTTGTCTGGAGTAAATCCATTGTTGATCAATATCTTTTAAAGAGCGAGAGATGTAAAGATAGGAAGTTGCCTCATACAGTGTTTGGCGAATTCCCTGTCTAGCCCATATAGGTCTATTTCAACTGGCAGAAACTTTCTGAGGGTTTCCTGCCATTCTGCCACCTGAGATTTAGTAGAGATGCTAAATGTATGTCAATTACAGTGGAATTCCTCTGTACCCACCCTCAAACATATGGTGAGGAACTCATTGTGATGCCCAAGGCCAACTAGCTTGCTCCTACATCTTAATCTGTGTAAATAATAATAATAATAATAATAATAATAATAATAATAATAATAATTATTATTATTATTATTATTATTATTATTATTATTATTTATACCCCGCCTTCCCCAGCCAAGGCCGGGGTCAGGGCGGCTAACAACCAATAATAAAAACAAGTTGAATGAATACAACTTAAAAACAGGATTAAAATACAACATCAAAACATTAAAATGCAGCCTTAATCTGTGTAAATTATGCAATAAAATTGTAATTTAAAACACTATTTAAATTTCCATTAATTAGGGGCACCATCTAATGTGTTACTTCAAGCCTGTAGTGCAGCCTATTTATTGAGAATTCCATTCTTTATACCTAAAGGCACAATGAATGATAATAATCCCTAGTTACCCTGCAGTCCTTACTATGAATGCAATCAATAAAGTGCCACGTTTTTCCATGCTCCGCCCAACTTCTGTTTAGCTTTGAGGGGGGAAATGTTGTTCTGCAAGATGCAATAGGCGAAACTATAAAAAAATGGAATACAAACTCTGATTGTACAAACTACCTGGGCTCTCCTAACAAAGACACACACATCTTGCTTTCATTAATAGTATTTCCCAGCTTTTAAATCCCTAAGGAAGTATGCCTGCTCAGAGACTGCAACATTAAAATATGCACACACAGAAAAGTATAGTGAGAGGAATATAATGAGAATTAAGAGTACATACAGTCAGTGTCTTTTGGTAGTATGTGATCTTTGCTCGAACGGGGTAAGGTTTGTTACGAAAGTCTCTTTGACACGACGCCAGGGCTTGTGTGGAACCATCACTTTAAGAGGAAACAGACAAACCTTAAAACCAGAAATATGGTAGAATACACACAGGTGTGCAGTGTTGACACCATGACTAGAACAAAGTTCAAGAGATCTAATCAAGAAATGAAATACTTATTGTCAGAGCTGCTTCCAGATCCTAGCTCACAGAGGATCACACTAGCCAGCGTTCACTTTATAAAAGTCTTTATTGAGTTGCAGTTTCCATTCTCAAGCTGCTGCGTGCAGCTCTACGTCTTATGGGTTAGACCGGCGAAGCTCCGTCTGAGTCTCCGCCCCCTGTACACCAGCTTAATACCCTAGCCTTACTCCACCTTTTCCGCCTGACCGTTCTTCTCTGGGTCCCTCTGCACCCCGCGGTCTCTTCCTTCCTGGACTCTTCTGACGCGGACCCCCCGGACCCTTCTGTCTCCTTGCGTCGGGCTTTAGGACCTGGCTCCCTTTCCGGGCTGCTTACTGCGCCACCTTCCTGTGCATTTGAACTTGGCGCGCGCGCCCAACCTTCCACTTTCCGCTCAACCGTTTCTTCGCTCCCCGATGGAGGTGTGGCCACTCCTGACTCATGCCCTCCCCCCTGCTGCGAGCTGCCAGAGCTCGATACCTGGCGCCTTTCCTCTCCACTGCGCTCTGTTGGTGACGCTGGCCCCGATTTCCAACTGCTGCCCTCTGAGCCCCCTCTGGACCCTTCTTCCTGGGGTGTCCCCCTAGGCTCCCCCCTTCCTCTGGCCACTGGCGCTCCTTTCTGTGAATCTTCTGATTCACTGGAAAGACTCGGAGATCTCGGGTCGTCGTCATCACTCATCTTTTCTTCAGCCTCCTCCCCCTCGCTCTCTGTTTCCTCCCTTGCCCTCGCCTCTGCTCCTGAACCCCTGACACTTATCATAATTTCCATTAACGTACACTCTAAAGAAGAAACTACAGGCAGCAAAAATCCCCTCTTTGCCAGGAACTGCAAGTGGTTTAAAAAAACCACTTGCAGTTCCTGGCAAAGAGTCAGGGAAGCTTAACTACTGTTAGCCATGATATGAAACCTGGCATCATCTTTATCTGTTTTTAGGCATGAGGTTAAAAAAATAGTTCTATTCACCAATGCCTTGGGAGCTCAACTCTGCATATTTTTAGTGGGGTGGAGTTGAATTCAATTTGCTCCTTTATTATTATCATCATTGTCTTTTAGGTTGTTTTTACCCTTGCTTTCATATCTGTTTCTCAGTTGCTTTGAGTTCATTTTTCCTACTCATTAATAGTAATTATAAAAAATGATGATATCTGCATCAGCGCACATGCAACACTAAAACGCTCACAAAGAAACAACTGTATTTGGGGAATCCCAAATATACACCCAGCTTTCGCTCATTTTAGAACATGCTGCAACCCTCTGCCATTGCACAGGATGAAATCAAAATGAAAGCAAACAAACATAATTTAAAGAATTTTCACCCTGGTTTATAAGCCTTCCAAATATCTTTCCACAGAGAACTTACTTTTGATGGTCATAATGGAGCTTGCCATTGTTGCCAACAACGATCACCGCTGGGTTGTTTTTCTGAGGGGGAAACACATATCAAGATAAAAGTCTCTCTCAAAAGTGGTTTTAAAGTCTAATCTGGAACTCATTGCAGCCAGGCAAAAAGCACTTGGGGTGTGAAGCAGGGCCAGTGAGGGGCCTATGAAGTGTTCAGAGAGCCAGTTAACACAACTTTTCAACTGTGTGGAGGGAGATATTGTTTTTGTTTGTTATTATTGTATGTATTTTTGTGTTTTATACTGTAAACTGCCCCATGCTCTTCCTATAATACAGAAATTTATTAAATAATAACACTTGATACAGACTATTCATATCTTATCAGAGAATAAACAATGCCAGCTTGAAGCATTAGTATTCACGAGTAAGAAGATTAACAGTAAAAGGCATTGTTCAGAAGTATGCAAAGAGCTAAGTAAAGCTGGACAGCTTAACACACAACAGGAAAAATCAAAGCCAAGGACTTTTAAGACTTGGTGCGATACCACTATCTCTAACAAAATAACTGAAATGTTAGAGAAGCAATCAAAAAACCCCAGCAAAACCTATCAATGAAATAGCTCTTTATATTGGGCCACACCTGTTCAGCAAGACTTGCCAACATGAAGAACTTTGGGTGGCTGAATGAGGCCCTTAAACTTTTAAGAAAAAGCAACTAATTTTTATACAAAAGTCTCTAGATTTCATGCAAAAGGGGTGCTAATTCAGAGATTAAGAGAAGTTGCTCTTCTTTCTCTACCCCCACTTCATTATTTACAGTTATGTTTGGGTTTTTTTTACCAACTTCAGTGTTGTTGCATTTTCACATAAGACATGGAAGGGAAGAAGTCAAACTCATGAAGAACAGGTCTAAGCAACATGATCTAGCTTGCCATGATGGCTATATGGAACCTGTATTTCAAAGGCAGCAGTATCAGTTCCTGAAAAGCAACAGTGAAAGAAAGCTACTGCCTTTTCCCCATCTATGGGCTTATCAGAACTATCTGGTGACAAAGCCAGATGAGACAGACCCTTTTGCCTAATTCAGAAGGCACTTGCAACCATTCTAGCTCAACAGAAAATATGTACGAATGCATTCTCTTCCAATGTGTCCAAATGCAGAGTTACTCTTACGTTATCCTGAAAGCATCTTGCACATACCCACTCTATCTGCATAGATGGGTGGGCATTATGCACTATAACAGTTTCCCCAGTGAACAAGTTCCCACTTTGGCTGTGGCAAATGAAAGGGTCAAGGTTTTGTTTTAAAAACACAACAATGAAATTACAAAAAAATAAAATAAATCATTTTATGTTTGCCCCAACATGCTATCCACTCTAACAATATATGATGGGATACCATGCAAATAGTTAAATGATCTTCAAGGAACCCAAGCATTTATTACCTCCCAATCCTTTGAGCAACTGTACTGATACGGATGTTCAAAGGATCCTGTGCTAAGATTCTACTATTGGCAACAAGAGACAGTTTATGCACCTGCTCTGCAAAATATATTTTAGGTGATAATTCTATGACAAGTCATTAAATTCAGTAGTACTTGCTTCCAAGTGCAAACTGGCTGTAAATCCACGTTCCACATCAGCTATCTTAAGAAATGGGCATCTAGAGTCTACAGAACCTCATACAAAATAGGGCTACTACACACACTATCAGAGAACTTTATTTGCTATGCATATTCTGTATGGCTTTCTACTAACCTTTGCGTCATTGTCAAATGAGTCAAAGAAGATGCCAACTCCATTCCAGTTATCTGCTGCTCCGAAAACAGGACCGTCTAAGCCTTGTTCTTCTGTAAACCAGACTGCCTATTTAGAGAAATTCAAATCTAAATTTTAGATCTCGGGTTCATACAACCGATTTGTCTGCAAATGCAACCATTCTACCTACCAGTCCATCAGCTCCTACTCGTCCTCTCCCTGTCACTCGGAAAGTCACTTCAATTTCCCAGTATTCAAATATAGATTTGTTTTTTGTCCACACTGATCCCCTCTGACTTTTTAATGATGGAGTTATTCTTATCTGATCAGCACTGGGTATAGCATCTGAAAGGAAAGTAAGAAACAGATTTTTAAAATCACCAAGTGTTTCAAAGAACAACTGCTGCAGAAAAACACACACCTTTGGCTCCATTTGCAGAATTTATTTTTGACAACTGAAAATTACATCTGTTTTACCCCTCTCATATTCCATTCCAATATTATATTACACTATAGAAATAAGTACTTTGCAAAATATATTGCAATATACTAAGCCGCTCGTATTAGCTGTAGAACCATGTCCTGTTCTGCCCAAGAAGGTTTCAAGAAAACAGTGTGCAGATATTTTGTTTGTTTTCCCCAGTTCATTAATAACAAGGCTATTGTGTTAAGTGTGAGCGTTTCTTTAGTGTTTATTCAATCAAATGATTGCAGTATCAGAAGTTATTTGCTTCATGTTTCAAGTGTTGGTTTAATCAATGACAGAGTAGTCAACATTAGAACAAACTGCAGGCAGTGAGGCTGGTAAATTAGAAATAAAGACAAAAAGAAGTCACAGTATAATACATGGATTAAGACCAAATTAATCAACTCTTATAAGACTAAAGTTTTTATTTTAATATATTTTATTAAAATGAAATAATTGTCAGAGGGGGTCAGAGAAACAGATGCTGCTGGACACAGAAAAAATTATAAGCAGGGCTCTCATTTCTGTCATTTGTGACACATCACCATAACTATACAATGGTTTCCCATATGGCATTTCTATAAATGCTTTGACTAAAACAAAGAAAGCAGGCAACCACAAGCAAAATTTCAGTTTAAAGTAATTTCATATGTTCAATAAAAAGAACATACTCATTCTTAAAGAGTATATTTAGACCATTCTTTTGGCACTTGCATCATGTACTGAGTTAGCAAACTTATGACAAGTCACACACTGAAATCTGAATTTACAACCTCAAGACCAAACACATGTTAGGTACGGAAAGTCCCTGAGTGGGATCAAGTTGCTAAAGCAGGCCGCTGACAGCAGGTCCCAAGATCCTAATATGTTAATTAGGACCTAGTAAGGAATAGCTGCCGCCCTCCAATCAGTAGTCACTATTACCAGAATGAATAAAAATAATTTCTGTCCATTAGACACACTTATATGAGAAAAATCATTTAAACTGTAGGTATCTCACTGCAATAAAGTGGCACAGGGGGTAATGACCTGAACAAACAAGCAACAGAAAGAGCACTTTGCTTGTCAGAACACATTTAAAGAAACCTATTACAGAGACATCTTCGTGGCTTACCTAAGCACCATATGGTGTGGTTTACCTCATGGGACTGAAAGATGCTACTAATCACCTACCGTGGAAAAGCAGCACAACAGTGTAAACACTTCTGTAAAAAGAAATACGCTGCTCCATCAGCAAGCTTTATATGCTGAAGTTCTTAAAGCAGAATGAACACATACAGTAATAGCATTCAAGGACAATAAAGTATTACAGCCTCTGCCTACATGCTATAAAATTGGGACAGAGTTTAATAAAATAATGCCACAGTATGAAGGAGTGCAGGAAATAAAGGCTTGTGGGTTTCTTGAGAACGGAGTTAGAATGGAGTTTCTGCTCAAGTCACATTCAACAAGTCTTTACTCTTGGTTACAAAGGATTGGGGGAAAGGGTGAGGAAGGAGTACCGTAGGTGACAGATATTCACCAACTGAAAGATGAGGTGGCAACGGTGTGTCTGTGCTAATGAAGCCATGACTCCCTGCCCAAGCCTTGCAATTCCTTTAAAGAGAAGCCAAAGCACTTCTGTGTAGCACGGTAGTGTTGCTATATAAATGAGCAATAGCAGTAGCAACAGACAGAAGTGTGTGCATGGTGCAGGAAGGAGAAAAGGCACGCATCTAGAGTGAATACTACTATGTAAGGCAGGAGTGAGGAAGCTGCAGCCAGATGTTGCTGGATCTCAACTAATTTTCCTGACCATCGGCCATGCTGCCTGAAGATGGAAAGAGTTGTAGTCCAACAATGTCTGGAGGGCCACAGGTTCTCTGCATCCACTCCAATATGCAACAGGTTTGAAAACAGTGGCGCCAGACCTTTTATCCTCATTGCATTCACATCATAGAAGACCTGATGCATGACAAAAGTTTATGAAATTAGCCATGGCATGGGGAAAGCTTGACAGACCTTTTTCCCCTCATTCTCACATGGCACAAGAACTTTTAGAAACCCACTAAAGGTGAATGTTGGAAGACTCGGGACAGGTTAAAAAAATGTACTTCTTCACGCGATGCATAGTTGGAACTATGGAACTTTTTCCTACAGGAGACAGCAATGGGCACCAACTTAGCTAGCTGCAAAAGACAGCTGGAAACACAGAGGATAAGACTATCAATGGCTAGAGCCATGGTGGGTATGATCTGACTCCAGAGCAACTGGTGTTTACAGGCATCATTGTTTCTGGAGTCCCACTTCTGTCAGCACTTAACAGGCTACTATCTATCTATCTATCTATCTATCTATATCTATCTATACAGTGGTACCTTGGGTTACATATGCTTCAGGTTACATATGCTTCAGGTTACATATGCTTCAGGTTACCGACTCCGCTAACCCAGAAATAGTGCTTCCGGTTAAGAACTTTGCTTCAGGATGAGAACAGAAATCGTTCAGCAGCGGTGCAGCGGCAGCGGGAGGCCCCATTAGCTAAAGTGGTGCTTCAGGTTAAGAACAGTTTCAGGTTAAGAACAGACCTCCGGAACAAATTAAGTACTTAACCCAAGGTACCACTGTATATATATTAATGTTAGTAATTTTGGATGGGCATAATTACAAGACCTACATAGAAGGCCAATAAATATCACCATTGCTCTGAGCAGCAAGCATTGCTTTCCTTATAAGCTCTACAAAAAGAATGTGTGTGCACACAGCAAGACTTAACCAAGCACTTAGGAGCACTCAGCTAAGGCTTTAAAAGTGATCTGTGCCCCCCCCCCCTATTTTCTCCCAAATATGTGCTCCTGCTAAGTAATGCCTTGGCTGAACAGACTATGTTTTCATTTAGCTTTCAGCATTTTGTGCAACTATCTCAGCACCAAAGGTAGAGGACCACCGTCAACCTTTGGCCCACTTTACCTACTGCTGATAAGGAAGCAGCAGCAACGCACGGGAAAACCCCAAAATACCTGGGATGAAGGGAGAACACCACACAACCTCCAGCCATATGCCTTGCTTTCGCCATCGTGCGCATGTGGAAGCTTCTCCTACCTGTACTATTAAGGGCGAGGGGAGAAAGTCCAGAAGGGCCACGTGGCAGACCTTACAGATAAGGAGGTCAGGCAGCAGACCTCAATGCCTGGGAGGCCTCTCTAGGTTTGCAGCTCCCCCCGCCGGGGTGGTCGTAATAAGTACATTTTTAATTTTTCGTGAGGGCGGAGAATCTGCTGGCCCTGTGAACCCCAGGCGCGCGTAGACAAACCGCGCATGCTCAGAGAGCGAGGCAGCCGCACTCTGCACGCGCTCAAGGGCCCCCTCGCCTTTGCTATTTGCTTGCGGCGCTTCCCGGAGCCGAAGCCCCGGGCCTGACGTGAAGCCGTGGGACCCCTGGCGCTCCCTCCCCTCCACCCGCGGAGCCCTGCTCGCCGGTACTTACTGCCCGTGTGCACCCAGAAAGGCACCGACCCGTCCCCCTGCACCAAGTGCGGCCCCTTGAAACTGTATTTGTACTCGAACCGCCGGTGAGGCGGCGCGGGGCCGGCAGCTCCGGCGTCTATCTGGCCGGTGGCGTCTGTGGCGGGGAGGAGGCTGCCGACGAGGCAGAGCAGGACTGCTACAAGAAACCTCCCAGCCGGGCTCCCCTTCTGCACCCACACCGCCGCCATCTTGGCCCCAGCTGCGCGCAGACCCGGCTCGGCCAACAGGGCGCTACCTGATTGGCCGAGGCTCCCGGGGGTGGGCGGGGCCAGAGCGCGGCCAGCGAGGCGAAGAGCGCCGCGGCCGGGTGGGCGGCGCCTCGTTTTATCGCCCCGCCCCTCCTGCGTAGTAACCCAGCCAGCCCCGCCCACAAGACGAGGAGGTGGGGTGCGAGGGCGTTGTGGACCCACGTGGTTTGAGCAGAGTCCCCGCCCACTCGCTACCCTCGCTTTAAAAGTCCAGCAACCATCAACGCCTCATTATTTTGTGGCGCGCGCTTTTCGCTTACGGAGGTCTTGTTCTCTCTCTCTCCCGCCCTCCAATATCTGTGACATCTCCTATTTGTGGCAGAAGCAACTTAAGGAAGGGTCTAACCCTGATCCTAACATAACATAATCACTCTATTATATCCATGGCAGTCCATTGCCTTTCACTTTTTCACGATGCCTTAGAATCGATCCTAAATAAAAAAATTAAGGGGTGAGCAGTTAACGCAAGCAACATAGCGTTTTGCTATCCGAATTGATGACGTGAGGAGTTCATAGTGAAGCGCGTATAAATTGATTGTAAAACGACACATCGCTTGTCTGCAAAATCTATGTGGTTAATATTTTGCTTCCCCCCAACCCGAAGGAAAGTTATCTCCAAAATTCTCGCCAAGGCCTGAAGTCAATTCTTTCAACTATCTCAGGAGCTCAGCCACCCAATTCCATGTCTCGTCCTGCTATGGCTCACCTTTGCAAAAGAAAGAAAGAAAAAGGTTTCAACACCAAAGGATTGAACGTTTCCCTGCACATTAGGAACACTGTAACAAGTGTGATCTGCAGCAAAAGGTTGCAGCATGGAGGGCAGTATTCCTTGTCAGAGTTCCAGCCAGCCCTAACCCACCACTCCTTTTAAGGATGTTTTCATCTCAATATCTTTTTTATACTTCTGCAAACCTTGGGAGTTTCCCCAAACCTGGAAATACCCCCCTCTTGTGCATGGATCTTGCCATTTTGGCTACACAAGGATCAGCACTCAGAAAATGAGTGATATTAGCATATCATTTTAGGAAATGTTTGAAGAAACATTGGTTGAAAGGGTCGTTGGCAACATGAAATCTAAATTCACCCAGGTATAAGGGCGCAAGGAAAGAAAAGTATCTAACAGGGCAATCCTATACCTGTCTACTTAGTAGTAAGCTGCCTGGAGTCCTATCAGGGTGAAACATGGGGGTATTATTATTATTATTATTATTATTATTATTATTATTATTATTATTATTCCCAGTTAAGTGGGTATAGGATTGCAACATTAAGCTCATCATTGAAGTGCTATTGTCTACCACAATGTTCTCGTTCTCCGCCCTCCCACAATCTGTTATAGAATTAAGATTTCTTGAAAAATGGGACATATTCACAGAAATAAAAACTTCCTGTTCTGAACCTGAAGGTCATCTCTGTGGCTGCTGGCTCCAATTCTAGAAAATAAATCCCAGACTTTCTTTCAGGAATTGTTTTAATCCTGATCAAGTAGGTTTTAATCAAGGGCTGCCTTCTGTCAGACAACAAAAGGGAAGATCCCAAAATGCAATCTGACATGTAGTGGTGGGTGGGAGGGATGACAGCCTCCTGCTGCGATGCTGTGTTTATTGCACACCAAACGCTTTTGATACTATTCCCAGGGGAAATTCATTAGTAGCCTCTGGGCATATTGAGGTCCAGAGAAAGCAAAGCAGATAGATTGTGATCCTTCAATTGAACATGACACACAATGCAAGATATCTTTGAACCACCATGTTTCTCAGACAAGCAATAATCTAGTTGAAAGATATCTTGCGTGATTTCCATTAATATTTGTAGCACTTTATTTGGGTGTGTTTTTTCTCTCCAAACATTGTTGTCATGGAATGTGTTTTCTGTGCTGTCATTACCTTGCATGTTAAGAGCTGATATTATCTATTGTCAGGCTACATGACAGGCTACATGTAATAACAGTTCAGTTACCTATTCCTCAGCCCAGCCTACCCCACAGATTTGGTGTGAAAATATTATTAGAGGGACCTTGAGTTTCCTCAAGAAGGCATGAGACAAAAATAATAAATAAATGTTGTGTCAGGTTTATGTGTCTATATATAAGAAAAGCCCTGCGGGATCAGATCAATAGTCCATATAGGTAAAGGTTAAGGGACCCCTGACCATTAGGTCCAGTTGACTCTGGGGTTGCGGTGCTCATCTCTCTTTATTGGCCGAGGGAGCCGGCGTACAGCTTCCGGGTCATGTGGCCAGCATGACTAAGCCGCTTCTGGCGAACCAGAGCAGTGCACGGAAACGCCATTTACCTTCCTGCTGGAGCGGTACCTATTTATCTACTTGCACTTTGACGTGCTTTCGAACTGCTAGGTTGGCAGGAGCAGGGACCGAGCAACGGAAGCTCACCCCATTGCGGGGATTCGAACCGCCGACCTTCTGACCGGCAAGTCCTAGGCTCTGTGGTTTAACCCACAGCGCCACCCGCGTCCAATGGTCCATATAGTTCAATGTTATTTGTGTGTGTGTGGCTATGTAACTACATTTATACTTATGTCACTTATTTCTTTAAATTTATATACCGCTTGAATATAGAAAACCTCAAAACGCTTTACAAAAAGATAAATCAAGAAAAAATCATAACCGTACCTTAAAACACTGACACAAGTTAAAATACTAAAACAGATTAAAATTACCTCAACTTTCTAAGCAACTGGGTAAACTTGCCTAAACAAGAATGCTTTTTAGCAGGCACCGAAAAGAGTACAGGGAAGACATCTGCTTGATCTCAATAGGCAAGGAGTTCCAAAGTGCAGGTTTTGCCACAATGACACACCAAGTGATCAAATTTTTACAGATTTGGAATGGGTATTATGTGGCACCTGTAGCAGGGCCAATTCCGCTGATGGAAGCAGTTGAGTGGGCACATTTAGAGTAAGACGATCCTGTAGGTAAATTGGTCCCAAGCTGTTGAGGGCTTAATATACTAATAGTAATACATTGAATTTGGCCCGGTATCTGCCCTTCAGCATAAGCTCTATGGATGAATTACAAAACAAATGAAAAACACAATATTAAAATAAAATGTAAACTAGAAAATATTTTAAAAACACAAAAATGCAGTATTTTTTTTTAACAAGCATCTCCTTTCTGCCAGGGGAAAATATACCCAATTTTCCACTCAGTTTACAAGATAAAAAAAGAGCTAAAATGAGATTTGCTCCTCTTCCAGTTACTTTGCTGCTGCCCTGAACTGAGCCCTTGTTGGGCTTAGGTGTGTCATCACAGCTGGGGTTTATGGTTTAGCTTTAGGGCAAGTCTTGGTTACAGTTCATGGTCTGTCCAAAGAGAGGTAAACCACTAGCCTGAACTCAATCCCAAAGAAACTGAACCCCGAGTGATGAAATCCCTGGCGTCTTGCAACACTTGGAGGTTGGGTGGCGTGTAGCAATATATTAAGTTTCCAGAGCGAAGGATACCTATACAAATACTTTGGCCGGCACAAGAAACCTGCATAAAAATAGGGCTGCCATATTTTGAAGAGCAAAAAAGAGGACGCTATGATGGCCATTCAAAGCAAATAAATGCAATTTGTCTCAAATTTTACCCCTGAAAAAGAGCATGTGTCCTGGAAAAAGGACACATGGCAACCCTAAGACGAAAGAAAGAAAGAAAGAAAGAAAGAAAGAAAAAAGAAAGAAAGAAAAAGAAATTTACCTTGTTTCTAATTCTGCAGCTGACTAATCAAATTAAGGCTGGAAGTCAGCCTAGACACACACATACACACAGAGAAAGAGACAGACAGACAAACCCCTTGAAGGTACAAGGATAAAGAGTGATGGAAAGCAACAAAGGCGAGCCAGCCATGGCCCAGTGTCAGAGCAAACAATAAAGAGAAAGTAGCTGGCACTGGAAGGGTACTGTGGGCTTGTAAATGTGGGGCTGATTTTAAAATGGGTGAATTATTCCCTTGAAGAAGGAATTTCAGTAGGTGAAGCTCTCATGTTTCAGGGATGGGGGAAGGAGTACCCTTTGCCATCACTAGTGGCGCAGGGGAAGATCTGGCTAGGAACTGTCCCATTTCTGCACTGCCTAAAGGAATGGGAGTCATTCAGAAACTCCTAGAAACTCTAGGTCAGGGTTGCGGAACCTGTGGCACTGAGGTTGTTGGGACTCCATCAGCCCCAGCCAGCATGGCCAGGGGTCAGGAATGAAGGAAGCTGCAGTCCAAGAACATCTGGAGGGACAGAGGTTCTCCATCCCTGCCTTAGCACATCTTTTTTGCACCTTGTGCAGCATTTATTCATGGAGCCTCTGCTCGTTAAAAGGGTGGTTGGTCACTTCACTTTTAAGACCTAGTGGCCAGAAATATTTTCACTGCTGTTGTTAGTTCACTGGTAGGCTCTTTGAAATTCCAAGGCAAATTAGCTTTCCACATTCAAAGTTGGCGATCCTTAACTCTTAACATTTAATTGTAGGATTAGCCTGCTTACTTTTGAATGGACAGCCCCTGATATATTTCCAAAAATAACATTTAACAAAACGGGATAGAAATAAAATGGTCCAAGTCACGTTTCTCCTGAAGTTGGTGTGATTTCTGCTGGTTCATAATACAAAACATTTGCAGAAGAAGTTGAAGAAGAAGAATAAATTTTGAAATGGCTACTAGAGAGGGTGCTTTCTGTGATTTTTCCCTGATGGTGGAATTTGCCTGATGCCATCTTTGTCACCCTGCGGGGACTAGGCAAAGTCTGCTCAATTTGCTTGTGCTTTTAGTGGCTGGTAATGCTACATTTTTTATTGATATAAATTGTTTTTACTTTTTGAAACTTCCTTTTATACTGTATATGTCTGCCTTCTCATACACAGCTCAGTTAAGTAGAATTTGATTAAATGGCTTTTAACAAGTCCCTCCCCCTTTTAATTCCTTGACTGTTTCACAGGTCTTTAGGGGATTTTGAAGACAACTATGAAGGTATGGTTTGCTCAAACATGTATCTACAACAGCCCACCTCTCCAGGTGTTATTTAATTGCAGTACAGTGGTACCTTGGGTTAAGAACTTAATTCGTTCTGGAGGTCCATTCTTAACCTGAAATTGTTCTTAACCTGAGGTACCACTTTAGCTAATGGGGCCTTCCACTGCTGCCGCGCCACCACTGCACGATTTCTGTTCTCATCCTGAAGCAAAGTTCTTAACCTGAGGTACTATTTCTGGGTTAGCAGACTCTGTAACCTGAAGCGTCTGTAACCTGAGGTACCACTGTACACTAAAGATGAACTGCCTTTTACTGTACAAAAGCACCTGACATACTCACCCAAAGCGGCTGCTTCCTCAGCATCGGTGGTTGGCTTCAAGGCTGCTTGAAGCATATCTTCTTATCAACATGGTTGGAATCACAGAATTGGAAGGAAAATGGAGGTCATCTTGTTCAGCCTTCACCAGCTTGTGCTGGTTGGGGCTGATGAGAGTTATAGTCCAAAACATCTGGAAGGAATCAGGTTGACAAAGGCTGATCTAGTTCCACCCTGCAAAGTGTGTGACCTGCAATGCAGGTGAAAGTACAGCATTCCTCCCAAGTGAAGACCATTTAGCCATTTTGACTCTTATGGATCTGTGAGATGTGCCACTCACTGGATTTCTCAAGGAAGTAATACGTTGTTGTTGTTATAACAACTTCCACCGCATTTTATTCAAGGAAAAGTGAATGTACAAAATATTGCTAGATTCCTTTGCATTTAATCTTCGTCTTCCTCTTCCTCCTCTTCATCCTGGTTGATCTGGAAATATCGCAACTCGTAGCTCTCCTTGCTGTTGGCGACCACACGGAGCCAGTCGCACAAGTTGTTCTTCAGGTATTTCTTGGTGAGGTGCTTCAGGTACCTCTTGGAAAAAGGGACCTCTGAGGTGACTGTGATTTTGCTTTTGCTTCTCTCAGTGGTCACCACACCCCCAGCAAGGTTCCCAGCTTTTCCATTCACTTTGATCCACTCCAACAAGAACTGCTCAAAGTTGGCAGCATCCATGATGCCACCTTCTACTGGATGGGTACAGTCTAGGGTGAACATCAGAACCGGCTTCTTCTTTTTTGCCACCCTTTGTCACAAGCTTCTTTGCAGGCGCCATGGTGGCAGCAACGAGGGGGAAAGAGAGGAAAGAAGGCTGCCGCACGCCTGCACCTACTTTGGCGACATCCTCCTGCCCCTCAAGGAAGTAATACTGACCATTCACTGAGCTGTGTCCAAAGGCAGTGTGTTTGTTCTGGAGATTCCTTCCAACTTCCTCTTTCCCAATCCCCGTAACATAACTCCCACAATAAAATAGGTACCAGGATTCCAAAGGACCAGAAAAGATTACTCATGTACGTGACAACAGCCGCACGGATCCTAGTAGCCCTGAGATGGAAGGAAGAGACAACCCCGACCAGAGAAGAATGGCAAACCAAGTTGATGGACTATGCCGAAATGGCAAAATTAACTGGGAAGCTCAGAAATCAAGAAGACAAGAACTTTAAAAAAGAATGGGAAAAGTTTATAATTTATATACCAGATCATTGTAAGCAGGTTAAAATATTGGCAGGCTTTAACCACACTTGTAATGTCACGGAATGTATAGATAATTTAGAAAGACAAAAATTGGAGAAGTATTGATATGCAGTTGGAAATATTATCAACAGGACCCGTGAAAGGGATGGAGGGAAGTCAGGAGATTCAGAGTAATCTTGATATTTGGATTCTAAATTGGTTTTTGCTGTATGTTTATATTTATGAAAATCAAATAAAAAATTATTTACAAAAAAAATTAACTCCCCCAATAAAATTATGCATTTTGCACCCCAATTTTCAAAAATACATTCCCCACCACTGCCACCTTAATTTACAGATCTTCATCTTTGGTGGTATGATGGAGACTTGGTGTGTGCTCTTCAGTACACAAGAGCAGATATCTTGATTTAGATCACAGCGTTAATTGCAGAAAACAAACGGACAATGAATCCAGTGCCATAATTAATTTACCCGATATTTACTTAGTTAATTTGTTCAGGGCAGATTAACTGTGGGTTGGAGAAGCTGAACAAGGAAAGTGAGTGACAGGCGCAGTCTTGCGGTGGACGGGCTCTCATTGGGAAAGTTCGTCTTCATTCTGAAAGAGACGCCTTCAGGGATCATGTATTTTGAATTCCCTGTGAATTTAGTGTCATCTTAGCTTGACCAGCTCTGGAAGAACATATTAACCTCCTCTTGTGATTTTTAGAAAACCATTCTAATTTAGCAAGTAATTAAGGGTCACATGTAGGATAAAGAGCTAGATAATCTTGGATTACGCACAGGAAGCTTTGTTTCCAAGGCAACCTCAGCGAAGGGGGGTGTTAATGCTGAGGTCAGTCAGTTAATGAACTGGGAATGGTGACTGCCTCCAAAACATGTTCGAGGCATGGAAATGGAAATAACAATTACATGACCATTTAACGATTTGATAATGGAAAACAAAAGATTACAAAGCTGGTTGCCACAGAGAAACATTGGTGACAGAAGTCCAAGGGGAGAGATCTGCTGAGCTAGGTCAAGGGAGGCTGAAACAAGTGACGCTGGCCAAAAGCTTTTATTTTTTAACTCAAGTCGCTTCATTCGTCATCCACAGATTTTGTGACAGACTCAGTATGTGAGCGGGAATTACCTGCGTAACTGTTTTCCAACCCCTTAACCTGTAGTGTTATTTCTTGTGTCTCCTAAGGATAGGCCTGTTGGCCAAGGTGGTTCTCAAGCAACTGGTTTTGGAACTAGAGCCCATCCACACCACACATTTAAAGACTATGATGCCACTTTAAACAGTCATGGCTTCCCCTAAAGAATTATGGGAGCTGTAGTTTGATGATGTTGGTGGTGGTGATGGTGATAATAATAATAATAACAATAATAATAATAATAATAATACCCTGCCCATCTGGCTGGGTTTCCCCGCCACTCTGTTAAGGGTGCTGAGAGTTGTTAGGAGACTCCTATTCCTATCATAGAGCTACAATTCCCAGAGTGGGTTAAAGAGCAGGCCCTTTTTCTAGGGTACTATGGGAATTGTAGCTCTTGAGAGGGAAATAGGGGTCTCTGGGCAATTCTCTGCACTCCTAGCAAAGCACATCTCCCAGGAGTCTTTGTTGTTGTTGTTTAGTCATGTCCTACTCGTGACCCAGTGGACCAGACCACGCCAGGGACTCCTGTCTTCCACTGCCTCCCGCAGTTTGGTCCAACTCATGTTGGTAGCTTCGAGAACACTGTCCAACCATCTCATCCTCTGTCGTCCCCTTCTCCTTGTGCCCTCAATCTTTCCCAGCATCAAGGTCTTTGCCAGGGAGTCTTCTCTTCTCATGAGGTGGCCAAAGTACTGGAGCCTCAGCTTCACGATCTGTCCTTCCAGTGAGCACTCAGGGCTGATTTCCTTCAGAATGGATAGGTTTGATTTTCTTGCGGTCTATGGGACTCTCAAGAGTCTCCTCCAGCACCATAATTCAAAAGCATCAATTCTTCGGCGATCAGCCTTCTTTATGGTCCAGCTCTCACTTCCATACATCACTACAGGCAGGAGTCTTTAGGGGAAGCCCAAAGAAATGGCATAATGGTGTTTTAAACCTAAGTTGTGATGGGTGCCACTGTTGGTTTTCAAACCAGTCTAATCAAAAGGATCACAGGGTATAGCTTTTCCTGTGCTGTATTACATTAATCTGCATATTTTAATTCCCCCAAATACACACGTGCATGAAACCTTTTCCTGACCCTGTACATACAAAACTAGCATGCCAGGAGCAAGGACCATTAAATTTTTTTTGCCCGGGCCATAAGGGACCATTCAAACAGTGTCCACAAACACACAGAACACATACTACCTGCAAACCTGTGTGGTATATATAATTCAGAAAAAGCTTTACCGTGTGACCCTGATTGTGTAAACTGGCCCTTGGACCTAACATCTTTGCTTTATCACAGATGGCTCTGGGCAAATAGACTTTCAGCTTCATCTGTAAAACTGACCGGCCTCACAGAGGTGTAAAGAGAATGACTGCAAAGCATTTAAAAACATAACTAAATTGGAACTGAAACAATTGAATGATTGTATGTGTGTGTGAGAGAGAATTTTTCCAGACCAAATGTTCCTAATTTTAATTGCTGACCAAAGGAAGGGGGGGGGGGAAGAATTCATATTATTCTAATTTAAAGGGTCTACCCCCACATTTGCAGATACTGATATTGTTAGAAAGCTGACTTGTTCTTAAGAGAGGAAAAAGAGGTGCGAATGTGTTGAATTTGGCAAATTAATACATTCTGCATACTGTAATATTATTTTGACATTAATGATGCAGGATGCATCAATATTTTGATGTGACTGTTTTTGAATATACCAATATTTTAAGGTTATTAAAAGAAGAAGTATCCAGGAAAGTAAAATCTCAACATTTGAGATTTTGACAGTGTTGGACTTAAAAAATAAAATAAAATCTGGATACAGTGGTACCTTGGTTTGCAACCGTTTTGGATTACAACCACGTCAAACCCAGAAGTGTGTGTCCCTTTTTTTTGGGGATCATAACCCCTTCTTTTTGGAGGCCACATCGGAGAAAGCACGCCTTGGGTTACAACCTGTTTTGGTTTACAACTGGACCTCCGGAACAGAATATGGTTGTAAACCAAGGTACCACTGTATACTGTTTATTTCAATGTGGCTGGTCCCAGCAGTACAACGAAGCAGGTTCTTCGTCCTGTGTAACTTGCCTCCTTCTGACCGCTTGTCTGGAAATACCTGTGTAGGCAGGACACAGGCAGTTTACACGGATGAGGACAGTGGAAGTTGCCACAGCTGAACACACCCTGAAAATGCCATGTAGCCAAGTTTACCCCAATTCAGCAACCAATGACCTATTGAGGTCCTGTGTCCTACTTTACAGAGGACAACATTCTGTCAGAGAACAGTCTTCCACTGGAAGGCTCCCTCTATCTGAAGGGCTGTTCTGTTCACACCTGGTTTAAAGAAACACAAGAAGAGAGAGCAAGAGTCTTGAAATCAGTCATCAACATTTAGCTCTCAGACAGCAGACTCCCTTCCACAGATCATCAGGCAATCGTCTTCTCCACTATGGTTAGATCATAGAATTGTAGATGTATTTCTATTTAAATGATACATATAGAGGTGTAAATTAGCATATGCTAATTGTTATGTACTGAAGTTCTCACCCTGGGTCAGCAGGGGGATACTGTAGATAGTTCAGGTCCACATATGCAAATAAGGGATCGAAAGTGATGTTCAGTGATTGGATAGTTACAGAAAATGGTTACTGTTGCGTTCTAGTGGAGCTCTATATAACCAGGCTGGCTGAACCCTTCAGTTCAATTCTGTTCTGGCCTGTGAATAAACAAGAGGGTTCCCTTTTCAGCACATTGTGCAGGGCTCCTTTGATCAACTATGGAAAAGGTAAAGAAGCATAACAACTCACCTGGATTCAAAACCTGGTGAGCATTCTTGGGCAAATTACTCAGCCTCAATTACCCATGGAAAATGGAACATTAAAAATTCACCTCACGAGACTGTTGTTGTGAGGTGAAATAAGACATCAAAGTGGCTAGATAGGTTTCTGCCTGGGGCAGAGTTATTTACTATTATTTATTCATTACAGTGGTACCTTGGGTTAAGAACTTAATTTCTGGAGGTCCATTCTTAACCTGAAACTGTTCTTAACCTGAGGTACCACTTTAGCTCATAGGGCTGCACTGCTGCACAATTTCTGTTCTCATCCTGAAGCAATGTTCTTAACCCGAGGTACTATTTCTGGGTTAGTGGAGTCTGTACAGTGGTGCCTCGCAAGACGAAATTAATTCGTTCCACGAGTCTTTTCGTCTTGCAATGTTTTTCGTCTTGCGAAGCACGGTCCGTCGCAACTGCGCCTCTTCAAGCGGCTTTAAGAAAAAAGCGCAAGACGTTTTCGTCTTGCGAAGCAAGCCCATAGGGAAATTTGTCTAGCGAAGCAACGCAAAAACCGAAAAACCCTTTCGTCTAGCGAGTTTTTCGTCTTGCGAGGCATTCGTCTTGCGGGGCACCACTGTAACCTGAAGTGTCTGTAACCTGAAGCGTCTGTAACCTGAGGTACCACTGTACACTTGTTAATCGTTTTTTATCCAGAGGTCTCCAAACCACTGAAAAACAAACATAAATACATTATACCAGTGGTTCCCAATGGGTGGTCTGCAGACCCCCGGGGACCTGCATAACCCACCCAGCATTCTGTGGCAGCATTCATGGAACAAAAACTGCCATAGGTACAGGCGATACCATTTTGTATGTGTCCAATTGACACACAACCACCAGCACGTGGGTCCTTTTAGACCCGGAATTGGACGGAATGGGGTGGAATAGGGGCAGAGCAGAATGGGGGTGTAATAGGACAGGCTTATGCACCCTCTGCTGGTGTGTGCGGGGGCCAGGTACAGAACCCCCACGCAAAATGCTCTCTGCCTGTATATCAACATTTTCAAAAGTAGGGGGTCCATGGCTTGGATTTTGAAAAACAGGCAGTCCACGGTACTTAGCCAATTGGAAACCACTGCATGATACTAGTAACAGATTCACACAGCTGCACACAGTATCTGAAAACTGCTTTGTAAACACTAGAGGTTTATATCCAATGCTGCACCATTGAGGTTCCATTGGCAAAATGAGGCTTCTCCCTGCACACCCTCAAAAATTCACTTCAAGGGGTTGGAGGAGAAAATTCTGTTGCACACATAAAAGTCCTTGTTCCAGTGAAGCAGCAGCGCTGGATAGGAGCCCTGAAGGTAGAATCACAGATCAGCAGCCCGCAAGACACGTCAGGCTTATAAATGCAAAACGAGTACATTAGAGTGCTAACATATCAGAGAATGTTCAACTGAATTGCAGTGAAGGGAAAGACAGGCAGTGTTGCTCATCTAAGTATAATTTAATTATGTTACTCAGCACTTAAAGAGAGAACACTGACTCTTAAGCGAATTAATTTCATTTAATTGGACTATATTGCATGCCAGCATAATTCACTGGTGATTTCATCACATTGTCACATATCCCCAGTCTCCTGTCCTTGTGTACAACCTAACATGTACATTACATTCGGAGAAAGGCAGACCTTGTGGCTTCTATATATGCAACAATTGTCAAGGAAGTTGGTGAAAACTTTCCCAAATTCAAAGCCATGGCTAAAATGGTCCCGAGGATAAAGCTGACCAAGTCAAAAATCTCACAAGGTGTGATTTAAAGAGCATCCACAAAGGAAAAGGATGCTACCAAAATGTGATGCAAAAACAAACAAATAAAACCTATGAAAAGTGTGCAGAAAATGTATTTATTGGTAGTAAACAACTCCCCTCCCTCTCATTTGGAGCTATACATCCTTCCTTCTTGGGGATATTTTGCTCTCAAGTACAAATACATATCCGTCCTCTACATTTTCTTCTTGCAGCTGCCAGACTAGAAGCACAGGCAAAAACAAGCAGTTGCTAGACAAAAGTATCGTGCAACTGCCAATCCACTGTGTGTCTCAGCATAGCTCCTGCTGAACAAACAGTTTTAACTCCCTTATAATCTGCAATTGTGTCTCGCTCTGTTTATTGTCTCCACTTAGAACAATAAAAAGGTGCACTTGGTTTCCGTCGGTAATCGTCCGACCTTTTTGTTTGGTAATTGGTCCTGTAGTTTAGCTATTTGGTGATCAGATTATGTTATCGCAGAACTGCAAATTGAAATACAACAGTAACAGAACAATAGTATTGGAGAACATAAATGATTAGGCTTAAAGGCGGCTTTCATACCTCATAATTTATCTTCTCCGATTGGTTGGAAACAATGTTTTTTACATGTGTTTTCAAAGGGGGGGGGGAGGTTTTCAAAAGCAAAATATCAAAATGACACTCACCTAGCAAAACAGGAAAATGATTACGTGCTCTTCCCCACCCCCTAATATTGGCTATTTTAAACCAAATTAGGCTGCAATCCTATACACACATCTGCAAGTCCATTGAACTCAATAGGACTTGCTTCAGTGTGAGCTGACAAGCACAGGACTGCACTATAAGTTTATGGTTGCCGTATTTGTAGAGCCAGTTATTCTAACATGGGCAGGAGAGTTAATTCCACAGTAGCACTGGCAAAGCCTCATGGTCTTCCAGTCTTAGACCCAGAGACACCTGCACCAGTGGGTAAAAAGGTTGAAGTCTTTTCTGCTAGTGTCTGGGGGCTAAGAGCCAGGTTGGATCAGTGTGGTCAGTGCTTTTTTCTGGGGGGACACAGGGGTACGTATACCCCTAAACATTTTGTGAATCTTTGTACTTTTGTCCATTTACTGTATTTAGTTACAGGGAACCAGGCAGAGGGTCTTCTCGGTAGTGGCGCCCACCCTGTGGAAGGCCCTCCCACCAGATGTCAAAGAGAAAAATAACTACCAAACTTCTAGAAGACATCTGAAGGCAGCCCTGTTTAGGGAAGCTTTTAATGTTTAATAGGTTATTGTATTTTAGTGTTCTGTTGGAAGCCGCCCAGAGTGGCTGGGGAAACCCAGTCAGATGGGTGGGGTATAAATAATAAATTATTATTATTATTATTATTATTATTATTATTATTATTATTATTATTCCCAATTTGAACTATTAAATGGTGATTTTCTTGAGTAAAAATGAGAGTACCCCTAAACTTTTTTTAAAAAAGAAAAAAAGCACTAAGTTTGGTACACACAAAACCTGCTCGTGGATAAGATCAGGTCAGATAAACCAAGGCTAGAAACAGACGGATGTCTGCCAACCAAGAATCAATGACTAGCAGGCAATAGGACAGTTGAGAAAGATTGCAGCAGGGATATTTTGCTTGTGCTCAGGATAATGCCCAGGCATTGGTTTGATTTGTAAGGTCTAAACCACTGAGCCTCTTGGGCTTGTCGATCAAAAGGTCGGTGGTTTGAGTTCCCATGACGGAACTCCCGTTGCTCTGTTCCAACTCCTGCCAGCCTAGCAGTTCGAAAGCGCACCAGTGTAAGTAGATAAATAGGTACCACTGCGGTGGGAAGGTAAATAGTGTTTCCGTGCGCTCTGGTTTCCGTCACGGTGTTCCGTTGCACCAGAAGCGGTTTAGTCATGCTGACCACGACTCAGAAAGCTGTCTGTGGACAAATGCCGGCTTCCTCAGCCTGAAAGCAAGATGAGCACCACAACCCCATAGTTGCCTTTGACTGGACTTTACTGTCCAGGGGTCCTTTACCTTTACCTTTACCTCTACAGTGGTGGGGAACCTGGGGTTCTTCAGGGGTTGTTGGACTCCAACCTCCATCAATCCCAGCCTCTGTGGCTTATATAAAGCCCCTACTTTATCACCACTTATGTCATTGCATGTTCCTGACTTTTGAACTCTCCTTGCCTTTCAGAGTCAATTCAAGGATTCATGCCAACTTCTGGACTGATAGCATCAAGCTATTCTATTTGTTTTGACAGTGAATGGAATTGCTCCTGTTTTCTGTTATTCAAATACCTGCCACAGGGAAGCCTGAGCAGACTGGCAACTGCGAGGGTAGGGAGGAGGAATTTTTTGCTCCCTATAAACCAGAAGCAGAGGACTTTATACCCGGGGTCCAAATGCAGCCCTCCAGATCTTGGGACTCTCACCTGGCCACTGCCCCTCCCTGGACTTGCTTGGCTGGGATGTGTGCTTGAACTCTGATAATAATAATAATAATAATAATAATAATAATAATAATAATAATAATAATAATAATAATTCCCCATTGCTTACATAAATAAAAAACACCACCCTTAAGCTTGCATTTGCATTTCAAGAAGCTCCCATGGGTACCAGTGGAGACGTCCTTTGAAACGCAAATAGCAGCTTCAGAGGGGTATTTCTTGTCAGGACCATGTCAGGGAAAGAAGGAGTTAAACTCTCCCTCCTTGCCCTGAGCAGAAGCTCTCCAGGCTTCCCTGCGCAGCTGCTATTTATGCAATGAAAAACATACACATCAATTGCATCTGCTGCAATTAATGCCAAGTCTAGTTGGCCCTCAGCCAGGATGGAATGCAGAGGAAGGCTGAGGATGGAGACTCAGAGAAGGCAGGATGTTAGCTGGAGCCAGGAAAAAGGCCAGGAGTCTTGGCGTGGGAGGAAGGATGAACTCTCCATGCAAATCCCAAGGCTGCTAGGACATCTGTTGTTCTCAGGGTGCCTTCAGGCGGCATCCCTCCTACTCGGAAAGGTATCCCTCTCATGACAAGGAAAGTCAACAGTAGTAAAAATATCAGAACACATCGGCACAGAAACATTCCATCTGACGTATGTTTTCCTTCCTGGTTCCTGATCAGATTACCCCACCTGGTGGCCTAAAATGTAACACAAACTGTCACTCCTTAATAAAAGAAGTGAGGGTTGTTGGCAGGGAAGGGAGATGGGAATTAGAGAGTTGCAGTCAGAGCAACTCACTCAGATGGTCGAGGAGACAGATTTTATATGTTAAAAAATCCTTTTGAACCTAATTGGATTCTGAAAAATACGTCTCCAAGAACATTTTTTTTAAAAAAAGGTTATTTAGCTGGACATAGGTTAAAGAACATGCCACTAAAAATCGCATGACCTGCACACAACAGCACAGGCAATGTCTCTCCGATCACCACTGAGCTTTCTGGAGGCATCTTTCAAGATGGATGACAACCACATTCCCACTCAGGAGGTCCACTGCTTATTGCTCTTTATTAGTTGCACTGAACTATCTGGACTGCTGCCAGTCTGGCTTTGCTGTTGGAACAGCAAATAAAATAACCAAGAAAAACCCACAACAGAAATGATTGGGAACAATCTGCACAAGTGCCACCAAAATGAATGGGAGCTTTTGTGCAAATTCAAGTGCTTTCAATGGGGAATGCCCAAAACTTACTCCATTTCTATATTATCAATACCTGTAGCTTTTTATTAAGAACAAATAAACTTTTGATTTTCTGTGAATGCTTAGATCGTGATCCAATCTGTTCCAAAGAATATCTTAACTTATTTTAAAAGAGAGAGAGAGAGATCGTTCACTTTAGAGTACATATTATTAAACATTACATTTTTTTTTTAAAAAAGAGAGCAGTAAACCTGTTGCACTGGTTTCAGGAATGACTTTCTCCTTGTCACTCACCCTTTTAAATCAATTCTAATATTGATTGGGTGACCCACTAAATCTGGGTCAAAATGAACAACTGACTTTGTTGATGATTATTTCAAGCAGGATTTGAGCCAAGCCAGCTTGGACATCTTGCAGTCCCTTTGACCACTGGTGGCTGGAGGGTTTAGAATCTTATGAAGCAAGTGACCTGGAAGTGAACCGTGCAAAACCGTAGAAGCACCCCGGGCTTTGAACTTTGGCTTTCACAATGCATCCTTGAGAAATAACCCAAGTGACCCGCCATGTTTTCCTCTCCTTCTCTCACTACCCTTCCAATACTGTATTTGAAAGATGAAAACACATGAACTTTTTAAATACAATGGTCACATTCAGATGATAACTTCCTGTGCTTTTGGTTAGGTGTTGTATTACCTGTCTTGGAACCAGGAAGCGTTCCAGAAAGCGGCAAACCTTGTACTGATACCACAGTTATCCTGCTTGCTTTGTGAATTGGCACGATCTTTGAGTGGTGATCTTTCACAATAGGTCAAAAATGGGCACCTAAAAGTCCTGAAGCAGCTTCTCAATCTAACTAAACACATAATTAGGTCAGTGGTTAACATTTTGAACTATAATCAATAACACTTCATTTCATTTACTTATTTATCTAGTTCTAAAGTGGAGGGATATTTTAAAACTGCATTTTCCACCAGAGCACTGAAGTGTTGCAGTCTACTGTACCACGTCTTTCTACTGTATATGCAGATGAATTGTTAAATAAAAAACAAATCATAATTCCACAATCAACACAATCAAGACTGACCTTACTGCCATTTAAATTATTACTTGGTTTATTTGTTTAACTTGATGAGAATGTTTATAACTTGCCAAATCATAGGAAATATCACAGTGATGTACAAGAAAGCCATCAAAACATTGTTGTTGTTTAGGCACTTAGTCGTGTCCGACTCTTCATGACCCCATGGACGAATGACCAACATTGAATCATGATAATTTCTCTAAGGATGCTTGGCAAAACAAACATGTTCTCAGCAGGCAACGAAATTTTAAAAATTGTAGGTGTCCATCTTGCTGTAATAGGAATAGTGTTCCAAAAGAGTGGAAGTCTTAGTTCATGAAGAAACTGGATAAATATGAGATAACACTGGGATAGTCAGAAGGACTTTTCCAGATCATTGCAGTGTACGAGAAGCACAATAGTCCGTCGGACATTTTGTTCCTAGGCATTTTAGAGCTTTATATACTGACAATAATTCCTTGAACTGAGCTCAGAAATATACTGGCAGACAGTTTAGGCCAGTCAGCGCTGCTTCATGTGATTTTTAATGCTGCTTTGAGTGTTTAGATATTATTTTTAATGTATTTCCATCCTCCTAAGGCAGGGAAGTGGAACCTCAGGCTGTTGGGTTGGGGTTAAAATGTGGCTTTCCTGGACCTCTCTGGCCTGAGGGATTCATACACCCTCCCCAGGCCAAACTTGCTTGACATCCTCTTCAAGTGTTTTTGCAAGGCTGGAATGTGTTATTGAACTTTGATAATGCTTCTTGCTGCCTTGATGGTGGATAGAGAGGGAAGTGTGAGTGCGATGAAACTAACCTACGGAACAAAAGTAATGTTCACATTTACTGTGCTATCCCCTTTTGCTTCTGGCATGTGGCCCTCGAAACATTGCCCAGAAGGGAAAGTGGCACTTGGGCTGAAAGGAGGTCCCCTACCTTGCCCTAGAGTAGCCCATTCCTGCTTTTGACAGCCAGCCAGCCAAAGAATTCCCTTTTCCTTTCATTGGTGGTTTGTGTGAAGGCTGTTTGGCGACTTCAAGCCTGTTGCTGCCTCCATTTGCTTTTGTAGTTACTGCATTAGATTAACCCCTATTTACATCAGTTAATTGCAATTTGTTCATTAGGAAGTTTCTGTCATGCCTGCCCACCCCCCACCCCATTCTTCCCGACTGCAGTTAGGAGGATATCCTCAATTTTCATGACAATAAGAAAGGAAAAGCAAAAGCATGAAATTCAAAGGAATCTGGAGACAACTAGCTTTCAGTTTTAGACTATGAATAGAGGAGGGTTACAAGTTACACAATAAACATTTAGCCAGTCTCTGGCTGTTTGCCAGCATGCTTTCCTCTGCCAAGCCTCTGACATATAAGAAAGCATTCTTTAAATGGGTATTTCTTCTAAGCAAAAGTCAAATCAATCTCACTTTGTTTACAGTGGGTAGAGACTGATATAGATAAAAGCTATTTTACTAAAGTAGCCAGGACCTAATGCACTGATTACTATGTTTCTGGTTATTATGGCTTTGGACATTAGCTCAGTTGGTAGAGCATGGGACTCTTAATCTCACAGTAATGGGTTCGAGCCCCAGGTTGGGCAAAAAATTCCTGCGTTGCGGGGGGTTGGACTAGATGACCCTCTTAGTCCCTTCCAACTCTATAATTCTACAAGTCTATTATTTATTCATTTACTTCACTTAGAATAAAACGCCTCAAGTGAGACTTACTTCTGAGATGTGTCTAGATGTATTCTTAGCCCACATCACCTCAAGGGCTTGTGGGCATTTGGCAACATTCAGATGAAATCCTCAATAAAATGCAAATCATAAAACACAAGAATTCAAATGATCTGTTACTCTTGCTCAACTTTGGCTGCTGAAAGGCCAGCACAAAAAGAAACAGCTGCATATATCGGTACTTAACCTAAACGTGTGACAAAATATTTTTTTTTATCAAGGGAAATTCTTATATTTGCTCCTTAAATTAAGGCTGCTACAAAAACAGTTTTGCACTGCAGTTAATTAGAGCAAGCTGTTAAAAAAACCAAACACCATCCCATTTTAATTTTTTTTAAGTCTTGCAGAACTTCAGGAAAATGTGCTGGCTCATACTTCAGAGCAAGCCTTTCACCATCAACAGATCTTTGCCTCAGCCAAGGAATTTGAGAGGTTGCTAACATGTCACAAAGCTGCCTTATGGGGGTTAAGACTTACAGACCCCAATTGCCAGAATAACACATGGGAGGGGGTCATCTATTAGGCTAGCCCTGCCCTCCCCATGCTGACACCCTCAGCCACTTGCCCAGTCAGGACAAGAAGGAGCTCAACACACATTTTTTTAAAAAATATTTATTTACTTAACAAAATGTATCTACCACTTTTCCAGCAATCTGCCTACCAAAGAATATTTAAACCATAAGCAAACGATCCACAGTACCAGACCCTCTAAGTGTCCTTATTTTCTAGGAACAGCCCCAGATTTACAGAAGCCACCCTAATTTCTCAGATGATCCTGGAAGATCCCACTTTTCTTTAGGCCGTCCCTATTTTCACTGGAGAAATGCTGGAGGGTATGGAGTTACGTAACCCCTGAGCCAAGGAGATAAGTAACTCTACAACCTTCTGAAGGCATTTGAAGGCAGCCCTGTAAAAGGAAGTTTTTTTTAAAAAAAACTGTTTAATGTTTTATTATGTTTTTATACATGTTGGAAGCTGCCCAGAATGGCTGGGGAAACCCAGTCAGATGGGTGGAGTAAAAGTAAAATAAAATAAAATAAAAATGGAATAGGAAGTCCCTATTTTCATCAGAGAAATGTACCAAATAAAGGTTCAAAGCCATTTAGCCCCCTCTCATCCTTCTTCCTGTGCAACTTCTGTGATGCTTCTCTCAGAACTGTGGGAAATCGCAGCTCAAAACTGAAAAACAAGCTTCTAGCCCTTATGTCTGCAGAAAGAAAGCAAGAGCAAAGTGAAGGCAGCAGCACAGAAGCGACATTGTTGCTATTTCAGGTAAATCTCCTTCTTAAGGCTTTCGAGAAGAGCAAACAACGCCTTTGTGATCTCCTCCTGCGAGCAAAGATGGGAGGTTCAAAGTGTCTCTACTGCATAAAGCCCTTTACTTTGCCCTGCGTCTCTTGTCTGAAGTGCCTGGCGCGCTCCTTCATGGAACAACAACATACAGTGAATAATCAAATCCCGCAAGTTTCATACAGGGTTTTGAGGCTGTTGCTTGTCTTCGCCGTGTTGCCCTTAAATCAAAACTGGCTGGGATGGATCCCTTACCAAATCCAGCTGCCCCAAAAGCAATGTCGTGAAAACATCTTCCCCTTCAAGTAACCCCGGTCACCTTTCTTTCCTCACACAAATAAATAAACACACACACATCCTTGCTTTGCTTGGTCCCTCCAAAAGATTTCTGTCCTTTTTATATTTCCTCCCCTCTTTCGGTTAAGCCCTCATTAACTCCACTCACGCTGTCTCGCTCTGTTTGCCAATGCTTAAGTAGCACTTTAATAAAAAAATTAAAAATCCCCCACTCCTTCTTCTCCTCCTTCTCCTTCCTTTTTTTTTTTTTTTAAAGCAACCAATTAGCACCTCATCAGCTTCAATTAGAGGAGACAAAAGCAGTGTAAAGATAACTCAATGAGAGGGGGTGGCATAGCATCATGTAATCGCTTAAGACAGCATTGGCCATTCAGTGCTCTAAGAGAGCGGGGCCTATTCACCCTTCTTTCTTCCCTTTTGGGGGAATTTAGGACTATTTTGATGGGAAGACAGGCCTCCCAGAAGTCTCATAGTCCCTCATTCAGGGGCTACCTGTTTACAGCTCACAGAGCAGAAGGGCCTAAACAATCCTATATTGTACGCTCAGTGCTTCCTTAAACCTAGGCCTCCATAAAAGCCTGTTTTCAGTGGCCGGGACTACTAAGTTAAAGGCCGGCTTTATCCTCATTAAGTGTTCTCCTTGTACTGTCTTCTAATTACAGGGGAAGGGCAACAATGTATTTTCCCCCCAATGAGAGTTCTTTGGAGCAGTTAATTTGGTGACTGTACTAAATGCCTTTAAACATTAATTAGTGTGGAAGGAACCCTAATTTCCTCCGCAGCTTTCCTGTCCATTTAACTCCCCCTTGTTTTCACATAGGCTTGGATGAGCCTCCATAATGAAATTACCTCATTAATGCCTTTATTCTCGCACAGTAACTCATTCAAGATCGCCCATTTAAGTTTTAATTTGACGCTGTCAAAAGCAAAAAAAAAAAAAAAAAGCCTTCATGGTTTGATTACTGCATTTTTTTAAAATTAAAAAGAAAGCCTCTCGCCTGCCCAAATGAGTGGACAGATTTAAATTATTAAGATGGCAAGTAGTGAGTTATAATTGGATACAAGCAGCACTTCAGAGAATATTAAAAGCTTTCAAAGGCTGGCCTACGTAGTCTGTTGACTATTAACTGCATCCACTGAGTTACTGTGGGGTTTCTTCTACCCCAGAAGGGACAGCAGCACAGCACCTGAGCCTCTGTAAAGCAAATGGCTGGTCTTAATAAACAAAGCTTAAATAGGCTTGCAATTAAATCAACAAGGCCTCCGCTCCTTGATGATGAATGCAGAAGACCTTCCTTTTGTCTTCCCCCGGCCTTATCATTTGCAACTCCCTGTTAACCTGAGGTGGCCTGAGACAAATGGAAATATGCGGTGACTTCCCTCAGAACCAACAGTGAAATCATTCCTAGATTATTTAATAAAAAATGCGTAACACGTAGCCCCAATCCTATCCGAGAAGTAAACCCGACTGAGGTCAGACGGGACTTACTTCTAAGTAAACGCGCATAGAACAGCAGCTTTACGCAAACACACATAATACTAGGCGATAATAATAAACTATAAATGCTGTTGCAGCATATAATCTGTGGAAATACTGGTGAGGTGCTTCCAGTGCTAGGACATACACCAGGAGAAAAGGCCCGCCGAGTGCCGAAATAATATACATTTAGCATTCATGTAGTGCTTTCTGAATGACCAAAATCCTTACGACACCTGAGCGAGGTAGTTCAGCGTTTTCACCCTCACCTGGCAGGAAAGTTGAGAGAGTGAGAGAGCGAGCCTTGCTTTAATGGCACTTAGTGAATTTGTGGCAGAAGTGAGAACCAGCTCAGGACCAAACAAGATTCCTGCCTTTCTCTAGCATGGCCATATGTCCCGAATTTCCCAGACATGTCCATGATTCAAATGATGAAATTAGCCTCTGGGGGAATTTTTTTAAAAATCAGCAAAATGTCCGGGTTTTCAGCAACAGAACATTTGTGTCCAGATTTTTCTTCTTGAAATATGGCAGCCCTACTTTATCCCTTGTGCGTGTGATTAAAATAAAATAAAATAAAATGGTATGAATATGGAGAACTAAACTGGGACCATGGGAAAGGGAGAAGGAGCACCGCCCAAAAAAACCCACAGTACAGATCTGAACAGGGACCACCTGAGCTGGCTACTTCTATAGGGAAGAAAACTTCCATGGGTGCCAAAGGGAAATTCCCTCTCATTGCAAATAGCGGGTGGTAGAGGACTGATCTGGCTTGTTCTCTCTCTCCATACCACCAGCTATTTAGGTTTTTGGAAACATCAAGTATGCAAGGGGTAAAGTAGGGCCACCATACGTCTGGAATTCCCCAGACATAGCCTGGATTCAGCTCTCGTAAGCAACACCTGGGCAGAAATCGCAGAAATGTCCGGGAAAATCCAGACGTAATGGTAACCCATGTCGGAAGTGTAGATTCTCCACAAAAGGCATTAAAAGCAATATACAATGCTGCCAGAAAGCAAAAAACACTGCGGCGTAGGATGTTTTTGATTCAGTGCTATTCTGATGTATCTTCAAATGTAACTGCTTTAGTTGTATCCTTTACAAATAAGGAAAACCTAATGAAAAAGATACAGATTGATGTCTTGTTTTTAATATAATGCCACACAAAGAAAATAAAAAGTCAAAGTGCTGAAGTTCCACTGTTATCAAAAGAGGCTTCGGAACCAGAACCGTTCTATAAAATGCATCGCAGAAGTGAATGTGTTTTCTTTTCACAGTTAGACTGGAAACTGTTTTCTGAGTTTTCTGTTTTCTGTTTTCTGAAAGACTGAATATTTTCATTGCTAACCATCACGAATTCTAACAAGATTTATTAGCTTTACAAGCTTAGCAGTTTCCCACATCTTCATAATCCCATCAGCACTCTTTGGGAAAAGTCTGATGATTTCTAGAGCCGAGCTTTTCCTTGCCTAGTGGCTCTAAATGGATTGGATGGCAGCCCTATGGAAAAGGAGATTATGTATCTTTTAAAAAGAAAAATGCAACTCGCGTTTTTATTTTATTTATTTGAAATGCTTCTGGGCTGCCTTTACGAGTCAAAACAAGATGGCTTACAAATAAGGCATACTACTTCCACAAAACATTAATAAAAGCCAGCCATAAAAACAGCAAATACGTCCAGCACCAACAAGGACAACCAAAACCATCAGCAGAAGAATTAACTCTGCCATGACCTCACCATGTAGCCCTCATCCAGCAACCATCTCTCAGCCTCAACCTGTCACCTGCAATAATATTGGCCTACCTGACTTTCCCAGGTGTCATAGGAAGTAGTGGGGAGGGCACTGGTGTCCACAGGTACCACACTGGTGACCGTTGACCTATTGTCACATCTGGAGCTCAGCCTGAGGATGGGTCCTGTCCTGTTGTGCATTGCAGCTTCTTGGCCTGCATCAAAGCAGAAAGGGAGAGCTGGTTTAGCACAGCTGCTCAGAAGAGCATGAGCTTGTAGCTGCAGCTTGCATCTTACAGCAGCCATGAGTTCCCTTGGCAGTCTTTAGTCAACTGCCATTCTCTGAGCCTTAGCCACTGTCAGGGCCGGATTTATGTATAAGCTTTTTTTATTTAACCTATTTACTGATAGGAAGTGCCTACAGAGGGTGGTGAATACAGCACAAGATACTATGGGCTGTCCCGTGAATCTGCTGGATGAAATAGCGGAAGAACGTTGCCTCAGGAGAGTGAGGAAGATTCTCAGTGATGATTCACACTTTCTTGCTCTCCTGCCCTCGGGCAGAAGATATAGAAGCATGATTAGTCGCACCAACAGGGTAAAGAACAGCTTCTATCCGTGGGCTGTTAGGCTGCTGAATGAAAAGATAACAACAGGGCAACTGACTTTCAGGTTTGGTGGGTGTGCGTCAGTAAACAAGGGAATTAAGACTAAGAGAGCTGAGTGCTCATGTAATCTCACTGTATACAAGTTGTACAAGTGACAATAAAGTGTTTCTATTTCAATTTCAAGCTAAACAAGCTATAGCTTAGGGCCCCACTCTCTTGGGGGCCCCCCAAAAAATTAAAGGAAAAAAACACCTGGATGTACATTTCCAATATGTAAGATAAAAAACAAATAAAATAAAATAAAACCTACATACAGCAACAGTGTTTTGTGTTGTGTAGGCTCCTATGATGTAAGTAATGGGCCCTGCCTGCTAGCCCTAAAATATCACTGTTTTTCTCATTTCTATATCAATTACTTTGATAAAAGACGTATTTTGTTATGTGCAAATGGCTTTAGATACCTATTAGGTCCATAAATTACTATATAGCATATATTCAACACGAAAAATAGTGACAATTTGTTGTTGATGAAGGACAGCTGGACATATAAAGGGCCCCATTACCTTCAGTAGCTTAGGGCCTCATCAGTGGCTTAGGGCCCTGGCCACTGTCCATACAACATGGCATAGTAATAGTGGCCTATTGCATTGGATTTCTGAGATTGTTTGCATGAAGTGCCCTGAACTTGTCAAATGTACAATATAAGTGCTAAGTATCAAGGCAATGCGGGGATTATACTTGCAGTTAAAGCTCACTTTGCTGGAAGCAGAAGAATGGAGAATATGCAAAGAGACAAACTGTGATCATGTACAGGCCAGCAGTGGTGGTGATGGGAGGAGGAATGGAGGTAAGACTCGGAGTGAGCAAATCTTTCCTAAGCTCTTCACTTGCAAGCGCAAATGAAGTTCCTGAGGAAGGGAATAAAAACCCTGAGCTCCTTCTTTCCCTTATCTGAGTCTGGGTTAAGGATAATGTTTGGCAATCTGCTTCCTTCTGTACAAGCAGCAAAAAGTGCACTGTTACGGAGTCCGGACATGTTCTAAATGCCATTGATGTGACCATTCGTGGTTATGTATTCCCTCCGAAAGGAAAGAATTTGCAACTTGCTGATGCCATCTTGTGGACAAGGAAAGAAGCCAACCAAGAAATTCTGGGGGAAAGAGACCTAAAATTGCTGCTTTACATAGGAATAAAGTTCCAGGTGAACTTAATTTGGGACATTTCCAACCATGCTATTTTAAACACTGAAAAGCATTTTGGGAGAAGGATTTGCTCAAAAATATGCCCATATTCACCTAGGACAGAACTGCCCAGATTGGCTTAATCTGTCACCGGTGATTTCAGCATGATTAAGCCAAATCAGAAGGTAGATCATAGATCATAGAATCATAGAGTTGGGACCACAAGGCTCATATAGTCCAGCCCCCTGTGATGCAGGAATCTCTCGCCCAATGTGGGGCTCAAATCCACAGCCCTGGCGGCAGATGGCTGAAGGTGATTGATTCAGGAAGCAGACCTTCCAAGCGTTCCTATTTTCCAGGGACGTCCCTGATTTAGAGAAGCCGCTCCAGTTTCTGATTTGATCCCGGAATTTCCCACTTTTCCTTAGGATGTCCCTATTTTCATTGGAGAAATGTTGGAGGGTATGGAGTTATCCAATTCCTGAATCATCTGGAGGCAATCTTGTACAGTGGTACCTCAGGTTACAGACGCTTCAGGTTACATACGCTTCAGGTTACAGACTCCACTAACCCAGAAATAGTACCTCAGGTTAAGAACTTTGCTTCAGGATGAGAACAGAAATTGCACGTTGGTGGCAGCGGGAGGCCCCATTAGCTAAAGTGGTACCTCAGGTTAAGAACAGTTTCAGGTTAAGAAGGGACCTCCAGAACGAATTAAGTTCTTAACCCAAGGTACAACTGTATAGAGTTTTCTTTAAAGTTTAATGCTTTATTGTGTTTTTATATACATTCATACCTTGGTTTGTGAACAGCTTAGTTGTCCAACAAATCGGCTCCTGATTGCCGAAAATTGAAGTAAGTGCTCTGGTTTGCTAATGTTTTTCAGAAGCCGAACGTCCGACACGGCTTCCGCTTGAGTGCAGGAAGCTCCTGCAGCCAATCTGAAGGCAAGCCTTGGTTATTTGAACATTTCGGGAGTCGAACAGACTCCCAGAACGAGTTAAGTTCAAAAACCAAGGTACCACTGAATGTTGGAAGCTGCCCAGAGTGGCTGGGGCAACCCAGTAAGATGTGTGGGGTATAAATAGTGAAATTATTGTTATGGAATGGGACATCCCTATTTTGATTGGAGAAACGTTGGAGGGTATGAGGAAGTGTCGTGGTAACTTTCAGTTGACTTGGCTTTGCCCTTAGGGATGTTGTCATGCACCCCAATCTGGGGTTGGCTATGTGATATGGGGCCAAACTGCATGTTAGATTAAGCAAGTGATGAGTAAATACATGCTAGACTTTTGCTCCCTCCCCCCATGGCCCCATCGCCCAGATCCCTCCTCCTGTGGCTCCAGCAGTGAAGCTTCTCCAAATTTGTCTTGCTTTTCTCTAAGATTTTATATTCTTTTCTTTGAACAACAACAACAACAACATGGTGTAACAAGTAAAAGAAACAAGCAAACCTGAAATATTCAAATCACAAGTAAAGCAGTCAATATATAATCCCATTCAAAGTATCAGGCCCTTACTGGCCCCACTTCTGATGGCCGAACTGGCTAAGTGCAAAATGGAACAAGTGTTGCTCCTTTCCTTCCTCCACCCGCTATGCTTTTTCTAGCTGCAGGTTTGATGGTCCTGAAGAAAAACTAGCTCTAGCAAGATTTCTGACTAAATGCAATTCCATGCAGTGAAAGATACAAATGAAAACAAGATAAAACACCAGTTTGCAGTTTCGCTGAAGTTACAGCATGGAGAAAAGATTCACAGGGAAGTCCCCCCCCCCACACCACCAGAGGTCACCCCAGAATGGAGACAAGTGCACTGTGGTGTTTCCCTTTCCTTTTTTCCTCATTTAAAACCACAAAAAAATCAAAAAGAGGGCAATTGTGTTTGCTGTGGCTACACACTACACATTTCATCTGAACATGCAAGCACAGATTCCTAAACATTTATGCATGTACAGCAAGGCGTCGTGTTAGAGCATGGGCCCTCACCTCGCGCACACAAAACATTGTTGGGAATAATTGTCTGTCAGAAACCGCAGTGTGAAACAGTTGTGTTTCCTCGGAAGGCCTTGGGTGCTGTGACTAGGTCTCTCTATGTGGCCCGCAAGACTTTCCCATCTCCCCTCCCCAAGCCATGTCCCACACCTGCCCTGATCCACACCATTTTGAGTGTTTTTGTCTGGATGGAATGTGTCCTTGATGCGTGACAATGCCATTTTATTTGCCTGGGTGGATATGTACAGTGGTACCTTGGTACTCAAATACCGAAAACCCGGAAGTAAGTGTTCTGGTTTCTGAACGATTTCCGGAAGCCAAATGTCCAATGCGGTTGTCGGCTATCGTTTCCAGGGCGCCTGCACCAATCAGAAGCTGCGCCTTGGTTTTTGAACATTTCGGAAGACAAACCAACTTCCAGAACAAATTAAGTTTGGTGCTTTTGTTTTTGCTATTTATTTTGCGTTTTTGTTTTTGAGGCTTTTTCGGTTAATTTGTTTTTGTGACTGTGTGGAACCCAGTTCAGCTACTGATTGATTGATTGTGTGACTGCAGAACATCAGTGCAGGTAAGAAAAATAATAATCATTTTATTTTTTATCATCTACAATACTGTCTTATTTCTTTTAAAGTACAATACATTGATTATTGCTTTCATTTTATGGATCAATGGTCTCGTTAGATAGTAAAATTCATGTTAAATTGCTGTTTTAGGGGTTGTTTTTAAAAGTCTGGAATGGATTAATCCATTTTGCATTACTTTCTATGGGAAAGCCCGCCTTGGTTTTGGAACGCTTTGGTTTTGGAACGGACTTCCCGAACGGATTAAGTTTGAGAACCAAGTTACCACTGTACGTATGCATATATCAATGTCTGGTTTTTGCATGGATGAAATATAGCCTACTATACATTAGGAAGTCACACCCATTGTCCTCCTAATGCCCAACCAACTACTGTATGTTTCTAATGGTGATGGGGCAGACTCTCCAAAGACAATCAGCACTAGCATTTTGTATGCCACCTTTCCATAGTTAAAACCATGCCCAAGGCAGCAAACAACATGATACAATATTAATATAATTGCAAACATAACAAAAGAAGCCATGAATGAATAAAACACATCAAAAAGAACACAACCAAACTCAATTTCTTACATAAATCTAAAAGATCTAAAAAATATAGATACAAAAATATATCAATAACAACAACACTCTCCAACAACAAAACCCCTAAACAATAGCTCAGCTCAAGAGTCATAATAATAATAATAATAATAATACATTTTTATTTATACCCCGCCCTTTCCGGTTCAGAAAACCGGGCTCAGGGCAGCTAACAACAAATTGAAAACACTTAATTGATGCAACAAAAAAAGCATAAAATACAGTATAAAACATGAATAACAATAAATTCAGAATTCAAAAATCAATTTAGGGGAGAAATCCATCCAATAAGCATTAGATGATCACCAGGGCTAGCTGGCTAAATTAATCCTATTTGGACCAGTGAGGAGACCAGGGGAGAATTAGGGGAGAATCATAAGGCTCAGGCAAGTTTGTATGAGTCTTTTCAGGCTGCCAGCCAGGCAACCAGCCAGCCAAGCTATTAAAAAACCTTTGCCCACCTGGTCCCCTACAGATGTTTGGGGCTGCATCTGCCAGCATGGCTTCAGGGTTAAATACTAGCACTTTCTATCAGGCCCAGAAGCAAACAGGGAACCAGCACAGTTGATATAGCAATGCCATACTATGCTCATAATCTCTAAGAGCGTTCGGCATTCTGACCACTGCATTCTGCACCAATTGCAGCCTCTGAACCATCTTTAAAGGCTACTCCATGTATAGAGCGATTGGAGTACCCTATTGCTGTGCATACGTTCCATATGCTGAGAAATTTGTTCCTCGTCCCAGGCAGGCTACCTGGCCCAAGTATTCCCTCTAATTAAAAGAACCCTGGCATAATTGAGCATTTAGTTGAATGAGCAATTCACTTCTGAATAGCGCAAATATTTGGATACAAGTGTGTGGTCAGCAGACACTTCATTGATATCTCTGACAATGAAGGCCCCCGTGGGAACAAAATGGGTATAAAGGGGAGAGCAGCCATTTATGGGGAGGTGAGTCATTAAATAAAAAATGGCCACAAAGGGGATTTTTCTCCGCTCCTAATAAACAGATTATCTAGGCTGCCTTCTGAGCAAATGGGTCTGGCATGGAATCAGGATGGCCAATTTGGAATCCCAATTCATTAACCTCTTTTCCTGAAAGGTTAAATTGGAATAAGGATAAACTTGCTGCATTAGGAGACTAGAAGGATATTGTGGTGATTGCTGGTGGGACTTATTCAGGTGGCTTTGATGCCAGGGGTTAGGAATGCTGCCCACACCTAGGGCATTATTTTGCCCATGTGGCTGACAGGGGCAAACATGCAAAACGGCTTAAGTTACAAATGCCTGGCTTGCTGTACAGTATACAACCATTGTGGTATTTTTCTTGTGGAGAGACACCTTGGCACAGAAAATCCCAGTGTGGGATAACCTGCAGCCAAAATCACAAATGCATGATTGCTAGAGAGTCACAAGCAGGGGGATGTATGACCTCACATCCTGTAAACTTTTGTGTCAGGAGGGGGAACAATAGAAAACAAACTTCTTCTTTCTGTCACTGTACATGCTCTTTTTCTTTCCTACATTGGTTTAGGTTGTCAGTGAGTTCTCCTCAAGGGAGTGTATACCACTATGAGCTGGAAAATGGACTTCTGTGACTTTTAAGGATTCTTGCCTGCCTGATTTTCATCACTGTAACTGTTGGACCCTGGCAACAGTGGCGTAGCGTGGGTTGTCAGCACCCGGGGCAAGGCAAATAATTTGCGCCCCCTAACCCTAACCCGCAGATGTTGCGCCCGGTGCGGCCGGCCCCCCCTGCACCCCCTACGCTATGCCACTGCCTGGCAAGTCTTTTCATGTGAGTAAACCTGTTTTAATCATGTATTTCTAGTGCTGCTATTGTACCCCACCTTAGATGGGGTCATGACCTAGTTATGTGTTCTGCCTTACTAGTTGAAGACCAGTGCCTTAGGGAGTGTGGCTGCCATTATTATTATTATTATTATTATTATTAGTAGTAGTAGTAGTAGTAGTAGTAGTAGTAGTAGTATTCTGAGCTGCTGTTTTGGCACAATGCTTCCTGGCAGAATTTGGCTACGGAATACTACTGGTTTGGGGCATTTTCATACATGAGGTTTCAGTTGTTTTTGGTAACATCCCTTATGCCATGTCTAAGGTGGGTGTGGGGAGCTTTTGGCCCTCCAGATGTTGCTGAACTTCAAATCCCATCAGCCCCAGCAAGCATAGCTCCTGGGTAGGGATGGTGGGAGCTGTCGTTCCGCAACATCTGGAGGGTCAAACGTTCTCCACGCTTCAGATAGATATTGCATTTCCTTGTAGATAAGCCTCGCACTTCATTTGCTACACATGTCTTTAATTTCCTCCACATTTTGATCAGCTCTTATGCTATCTGGGCTTCTACCTACGTGCTCCCCAAGGTCGTTTTACTTGCAAACTAATGGATGGGAAACGCCAGACTTTTTCATATCCTCTAGAAGGCTGTTTCTTTTCCTTTTGATATATATTGGCCAGCAGCAGGAGAGCAACGAATGATCTTAGATATTACTCACCTATTTTCTCACAGGTCTTTCCATGCCTGCTTTGCATTCTTTCCCAGGGTCACATTCCATAGCCGACAAATGTGCCATGTGATTCGGGTTAGAATCAGAAATGCAGTGTTTCCACCCTCACCCGCTGTTAAGGACTGCTGTGTGTGACGTAACCGTGGCACTCCTGAGATTCTTTTTGAAGGTTTTCTGTGACACGTGGAGGTGTCAATGTTGGCTGACCACAGGACTTTTCAAGGGGGAATTTGCTCTTGCAATCAGCTCTTGAGTTCATCATTGGAGAGTCACAGGTGTAAATAATTTCGCCATGAGTTTACCAAGTTAATGAACAGGATCAAGTTAGGTCCATTAATTTCAGCAGGTCTACTCTGAGTAAAACTTTCTGGAGCACTGCCCAATACATTTATTTGTAATATTTCTAGTCTGCCTTTTTCATGAAAAATGTTTGAGGTGGCTTACATTTACAAATGGGACGCAGGTGGCACTGTGGGTTAAACCACAGAGCCTAGGACTTGCTGAACAGAAGGTTGGCAGTTCAAATCCCCGCGATGGGATGAGCTCCCGTTGCTCTGTCCCTGCTCCTGCCAACCTAGCAGTTCGAAACCACGTCAAAGTGCAAGTAGATAAATAGGTACCACTCCGGCGGGAAGGTAAACGGTGTTTCCGTGCACTGCTCTGGTTCGCCAGAAGCGGCTTAGTCATGCTGGCCAGATGACCCGGAAGCTGTATGCCGGCTCCCTCGGCCAGTAAAGCGAGATGAGCGCCGCAACCCCAGAGTCGGTCACGACTGGACCTAATGGTCAGGGGTCCCTTTACCTTTACTTTACAGTTACAAATACCAGGGTTGTGTGTTTGAGCCCCACGTTGGGCAAAAAGATTCCTGCATTGCAGGGGGTTGGAATAATAGATGATCCTTGAGGTCCCTTCCAACTCTACAATTCTTTGTTTCTATGATATATAATAAAGCAACAATATGTTGCAGTGTTGAGTGCTGTTGTTCAGTGTCCTCCAGAATATTCTGCCCCATTCATCCTCTCACCCAGTTATTGTCCCCAGTCCTGTCAGTCAGTGTTCTGTAGCCACCAAGCATGCTCAGACCTCATGGGGGACTTAGGGACTTCGTCAAACCATAGGGCTCCCCTAAGCCTGGTGAGCGGATTAGAACAGGGAGCTATGGAGAACTGGTGCATTGGTGCCTTAGTATGAAGACCAGTCTCTTAGAGTAGCTGAGTAACTGTATGTATATAATGTTTTCAGGAACAATGGTAGCGTCTCCCCCTCCCCTATTTCCCCTTGGTACTCCCTGTTCTTTGAATCTTATGAGAACCTGACCTGGTTGAGGGAGTTGGGTACATTTAGCCTGGGAAAAAGAAGACTGAGAGGAGATATGATAGCCATCTTCAAATATCTAAAGGGCTGTCACATGGAAGATGGGGCAAGCTTGTTTTCTCTTTCTTTTCTTTTAAAGATTTTTATTAAAGTTTCACAAATTATATAATAACAAACAAGACAGCAATACAAACAAACAAAGAAACAAAACCAAGTATAATTTCAATCCCTTATTTTCTTGTAACTTACTTCCCCGACTTCATCATACCTCCCCTTTCTGTATTCCAATTTCCAATTATTAATTCAGCAAATCCATTTAAATTTTTAGACTTTCTTTTCTTTTTACTTAATCATTACAGCTAGAAACCACATAATTTCTAAACCCTCGTCATTCTAACATTCAATAATTTTACAATGTTTCCTAAGATGGTCCTTAAATTTCTTCCAATCTTCTTCCGCCGTCTCTTTCCCCTGGTCTCGGATTCTGCCGGTCATCTCTGCCAATCCCATATAGTCTATCACCTTCATCTGCCATTCTTCCAAGGTGGGTAGTTCTTGTAACTTCCAATACTTTGCGATGAGTATTCTTGCTGCTGTTGTAGCACACATAAAAAATGTTCTGTCCTTCTTTGGCACCAATTGGCCGGCCATACCCAAGAGAAAAGCCTCTGGTTTCTTCGGGAAGGTATATTTAAATACCTTTTTCAATTCATTATATATAATTTCCCAGAAAGCCTTAATCTTTGGGCATGTCCACCAAAGGTGAAAGAATGTACCTTCAGTCTCTTTACATTTCCAGCATTTATTGTCAGACAAGTGGTAAATTTTTGCAAGCTTGACTGGGGTCATGTACAGTGGTGCCTCGCAAGACGAAATTAATTCGTTCCGCAAGTCTCTTCGTCTTGCGGTTTTTTCGTCTTGCGATGCACGGTTTCCCATAGGAATGCATTGAAAATAAATTAATGCGTTCCTAGGGAAACCACCTTCAGACCAGGTCCGGGGACAGTCTGTCCCCGGACCTCTTCTGAAGGCTGGGGGGGGGGACACAAGGGCTTTTCTTCTCACCCCCAGCATTTTAAAAAACCCTGGGACAGCGGAGGACTTCTCCGCTGTCCGGGCGATCTTAAAATGCTGGCGGGCGGCATTTTAAAATCGCCCCGGACAGCGGAGGACTTCTCCGCTGTCCGGGGCGATTTAAAAGCCCCTGGGAAGGCAGGCAGGGGGGGACAAAGACTTTCGCCCCCCGCCCGCCTTCAGAAGGTGTTCCCACCCCCCCGCCCGGCTTCGCAGCAGCGCTACGAAGCCCGGCGGCTGGGGCAGGTGCTCTCGCCCCCCCCACCCCGCTTCGGAGCAGCGTTCCGAAGCGGGGTGGCTGGGGCAGGTGTTCCCACCCCCCGCCCGGCTTCGCAGCAGCGCTACGAAGCCAGGCGGCTGGGGCAGGTGCTCCCGCCCCCCCCGCTTCGGAGCAGCGTTCCGAAGCGGGGTGGCTGGGGCAGGTGTTCCCACCCCCCGCCCGGCTTCGCAGCAGCGCTACGAAGCCGGGCGGCTGGGGCAGGTGCTCCCGCCCCCCCACCCCGCTTCGGAGCAGCGTTCCGAAGCAGGGTGGCTGGGGCAGGTGTTCCCACCCCCCCGCCCGGCTTCGGAGCACGGGGAGATCGCTTCTCCCCACCGCCCCTTGCTTCAAAAGAGGTCCGGGGGCAGCGGGAAGCGCTCCCGCTGCCCCCGGACCTCTTTTGAAGCAAGCGGCTGCGGAGAGAAGCGATCTCCCCGCAGCCGCTTGCTTCAAAAGAGGTCCGGGACCTCTTTTGAAGCAAGCGGCTGCGGGGAGAAGCGCAGCTGCTTGCTTCAAAAGAGGTCCGGGGGCAGCGGGAGCGCTTCCCGCTGCCCCCGGACCTCTTTTGAAGCAAGGGGCGGTGGGGAGAAGCGATCTCCCCGCAGCCGCTTGCTTCAAAAGAGGTCCGGGGGCAGCGGGAGCGCTTCCCGCTGCCCCCGGACCTCTTTTGAAGCAAGGGGCGGTGGGGAGAAGCGATCTCCCGGCCGCCCCTTGCTTCAAAAGAGAAGACCCGCTGTCCCCGGGGCAAGCTTCGTTTTGCGAAGCAAGCCCATAGGGAAATTCGTCTTGCGAGGCAACTCGAAAACGAAAAAACCTTTCGTTTTGCGAGTTTTTCGTCTCGCGAGGCGTTCGTCTTGCGGGGTACCACTGTACCACCTATAAATCATTTTCATAATATTTTCCTTTAAGGCATTACATGCCGTAAATTTCATACCGGTGGTCCACAATTGTTCCCAGTCAGCAAACATAATGTTATGACCAATATCTTGTGCCCACTTAATCATGGCTGATTTCACCGTTTCATCCTGTGTATTCCATTTCAACAGCAAGTTGGGGCAAGCTTGTTTTCTCCTGCTCCGGAGTGTAGGACCAGGACCAACAGATTCAAGTTACAAGGAAGGAGATTCCCACTAAACATCAGGAAGAACTTCCCGACATTATGAGCTGTTCAACAGTGGAACAACTCCTTCAGAAGTTGGTGCATTGGGATTTTAGCAGAGGTTGGATAGCCGTGTGTCAAGAATGTTTTAGTTGAGATTCCTGCATCAGAGAAGGTTGGACAAGATGACACTTGAGGTCCATTCTAACTCTGCAATTCTATGATTCTATGATACCATGCTTTGAAGTTCTGATCCAGTACTCATAGCCAATGCTTCGTGTATGTTTCTTCCCCTGATGCTATATTTCAAAATTACTGCAATGTTTTGGTTTTCTTAAAATGCTACAACCCTCTGAACCCCAGCAAAAGTCTGGAAATCCAGTCCAAATGAACAATCAGATGACATCGTTAACTAACGCACTATCTATAAAGTCTAATGATTCAAATATAGGATACCAATCTAGCCAACTTTAAGCACTTTTAAAACCCCATTAATTCATCCAAGGCAATCAATGGGACTTAACAATGGCTGGATGGTGCCCAAACACAGTGCATCAGTCAAGCTGTTTGCTTTGTGCGCCAAAGGCTGAGCAAAGGCTGAAGTCGATAATGCGTTACACATTCAGTGCCGTAGTTTGCTGGAAATAAATTTAATTGCAAATAATCTCTCAATATTGGGTGTACGTGTGTGATGGGATGGTACAATTTTTACTGTCGAGACGCAGAAGCCAGGCTATCAGTATATGTGTGAAAAAGGCTTAGGTAGCTCAGTTCGTCCATCTTTCTTGCTGTTTATCTGGTTCTGATATACGAATGCATTCCTGGCATCTTTGGCTGCTTTTTCTTTTTTAATCTGGATTTTAAGAATACCCTTCTTCCTTCCAGGAGTGGCATCAGTGACCAGACCCCGCTGGACCTGCTCTTCCTCTCCACCACTGAAAATTGCTTGCTTGCTTGTTAGTCCTCCTGTGTCTTGGCATTCTAACTGGGACGGGGTGGGAGCTGGGGTTCCTTGTGAACAAACATTTTTGTGGATGCCTGAAGATTTCCTTTTGTTGTGAGATGTTTCTTACATATTTCTGTCAATACCCCGAGGGACTTCCTAGTGTCATGGGCATAACTTTTTTATAAGTAATAGCCTGGGTGTCAGGGTCCGTGCGGAGAAGGGTGACATTGAGGAGGAATGGTGGGAGCCTTCCCCCTTCCCCTGCTCCTGATCAGGATCCTGGATCTTTCCAGGAGCAGTGGGACGATATAGATTTGGAACAGCGGTTCGCAGAGGGACATAGACAGAAGTTGGGAAGAACTGGGTGGTGAACAGCTAGGAGAAGAAGAACTGGGAGAGAGAGTGAACAGACTCAATGTTGCTGGAAAGCATCCACCTGCTCAGCCCAAGGTCAAGAAGAGCAGGTGAGGTGGCAGCACAGAAAGCATAGTGGTTGAGAGATCAGCTTGCAAGATGCAGAAGTGATGAGGGGGGACTAGGGAGGAAGTGGGCGGAACCCTTAATTGGGAGCCCCTTCATTCCGAGGAATGGATTATTTTGTTCTCTTGCTGTGATCATTAAAATCTCTAACTGGTAAGAGACTCCTTTCTCTTTGTTCTGCGTATCTACTGCCAAGGGGGTGGGGTGGGGTGGGGAGAAAGCTGGGTCCCTGAAGCCTGACACTGGGGAAGGATTTTGTTGCAGAGCACCGCCTTGCATTCAGAAGGTCCTAAGTTAAGTCCCCAGCATCTCCAGGTAGGGATGGGGGAATTGGAAACCCAGGAGATCCACTGCTAGTCATTTTAGACAGTGCTGAACTGGATGGACCCAATGGTCTGACTAGGAATAAAGCAGTTTCCAATGACCCATCTCTTTTATTGACTCTATACTGCTCTGTTGGGACGCGGGTGGTGCTGTGGGTTAAAGCACAGAGCCTAGGACTTGCTGATCAGAAGGTCGGCGGTTTGAATCCCCATGACGGGGTGAGCTCCCGTTGCTCGGTCCCTGCTCCTGCCAACCTAGCAGTTCAAAAGCACGTCAAAGTGCAAGTAGATAAATAGGTACCGCTCTGGCGGGAAGGTAAACGGTGTTTCCGTGCGCTGCTCTGGTTCGCCAGAAGCAGCTTAGTCATGCTGGCCACATGATCCGGAAGCTGTACGCCGGCTCCATCGGCCAATAAAGCGAGATGACCCCAGAGTCGGTCACGACTGGACCTAATGGTTAGGGGTCCCTTTACCTTTACTGCTCTGTTGCACTTGGAATGGTTTTACTCGTTTTAGAATTCCAATGGTTTTATCTGTTTTTATAATTTTCTACTATATGGTTGTAACCTGTCCTGGGATGGGACTGTGAAGGGTAGGCAAGAAACCTTATGAATGAGTGAAACCTTTGGAGGGCGTCAGGTAGTGGAAGTCTGGAGCCAAAGGCAAGAGCTGAACTAAAGGATGCCTCCAGGATTTTTGGGAGCCAAATATTTGGCAGTAACCTTGGGACAAAAAAGTCTCTGACAGTCTAAAAGCTAATCAGTTGCGGCAGAAATCTGCAAAGAGTTTTCACATGGCTTGGAAAGCAAAGGAGAAGAAGCCATTTTCTTTGTGAAATGCTTTCCATCTGTTGTTTGCTTTTTAAATAACCTAGATCTAATTCGCTGTGTGCAACATCAGCACTGCTTTCAAAAGGCAAATCACCAACACATGCTTCTCTCCATCACAACTTGGAACGCATATGGGTCGTGTCATGTGACACATGACAGTTTCAGTGCTTGGGAAAAGGTGGAACCTGTTTTCATCAGAGGGCAATGTAAGGTGACAGCACATGACCATTTGCCAAATTGTCCCTCATCATGGTAAGGATGGAACCTCTTGGCGAAACGATTATATTTGATACAAACAAACAAACAAACAAACAAACAAACCCTTGAGGAAGCAAGAAAGTAGTAAATATTCCCTGCACCACTTGGCGGAACGTTATAACCAACTTACCAATACAGTGGTACCTAGGATTAAGAACTTAATTGGTTCTGGAGGTCTGTTCTTAACCTGAAACTGTTCTTAACCTGAAGCACCACTTTAGCTAATGGGGCCTCCCACTGCCACTGCACCGCCGGAGCACGATTTCTGTTTCCTGAAGCAAAGTTCTTAACCCGAGGTACTATCTCTGGGTTAGGCGGAGTCTGTAACCTGAAGCGTATGTAACCTGAAGCGTATGTAATCCGAGGTACCACTGTAGTTTGACTATGTTGTCTAGAATATTGCTACTAAATGTCTCTCTGAACAGGACAAACTCATTTCCCCTTCAAGGTTCACAAAACAAAAAGAAATTGGCTCAGTCCTGTGTATTGTTACTAAGTAAAAACATTGTTATTTTCAGTTGTGGGGGAGAATGACACAAGGCAGGTCCAGTTAACCAGATATACAACTCATAACAACAAAAGGAATTCTCGGAGTATCCCAGAACATCTGCTCTACAGGCCTTTCACTTACCACAATGAGCAATGCAATCTGCTGTATTGTCGACCACCATGCACTAAAACGAAACACTGCGTCTCCTGGCATTGTTGCTAGCAATGCTCATGCTCTGGGCTTTCGAAAATGAGGTGTCATTGGATTTGATGGAACAGGTCTAGTAGCAGAATGGTCCACTCAGAACTAAAGGCTCTCAACGTGTAGAGCTGGTGGACAGAAACCAGCTACGCCGATAGACTCTTCCTATCAAAAGCAATTACTGAAGGAGGACAAAAACTGTGCCTGGGTGGTGGGCACAGGGACAAGTCAAACATTCTCAGTCCTGAAGTCACAACATTTCTAAGCACTGGCTGCTTCTCTTTGGATATCGCTAACCAAAATGTTTAAGGAGTCATGCGGTCCATCTTCCTCACTGGGAACTCTCCTGGCCTCCATTAGACAATGTTTTTTTAAAATAATGTCTTCATTAGAACCATGCTGTAGGAAGTCATCCAAGAGATCCTACAGTCCAGGATACAAGATAGCCAGATAAAGGTCCAGGTAAGACATTGTGCCCCCCCCCCCCCGAGAGGCTGCAATCTACTTTAAGGTAAATCGTGTCTGTGGAGTTGCTAAGCTAAATACATTCCGATAGCTGTCCAATGGCAGGCCACCAGTATACACGTTTTGCTTTATGGGACTATATAAGCAGCAATGGTTATAGGAAGGCTTTTAATTTATGGCACATTCAGCTTTCTGGGTCAGAAGCATGTCCTATGCTTTTCTTGAAAGGAATCCCATGACTTTCTGGTGCAGTGCTTTTCTTTACAGTTCAGCTTAAAACTTGTAACATGCCTACCCCGTTATAGGCCTGGTCCTATTTGATTAGTTTCCTTTACCTACCTTTGTTTAAGTAAAGGCATAGTCTCCCTCCATCTCCATGCCTGTGACCTGTCAACGGAAGGAATTCTCCTAGTCTCCATGTTCAACTCTGGGTTGTATTTCAAAGTAGCACCAAGTGACTTGCTTCACTGGCCCAAGGATTTCTGCACGTGTAATGGAACATTTCCCCCTCTCCTTCCTCGAAGCTTCTGCTTAAGCCATTGTAAAGGATCTCCAAATCTCTGTAGCAGATTTGGGCATGTCTTGGGTCACATGTGCGGGGAAATGTGCAGAAATCCTTGTGATGTTACTACTATCTATGTCCTAACCTTTATGGCCAAAGTGAACACTTCCTGTCCCTCTTATGGCATCCTTTCAAATACAGTGGTAGCTCGGCTTTTGAACGTAATCCATTTCGGAAGACTGTTCGAGTTCCAAAACGTTTGAAAACCGAGGCGCAGAGGGCGGCCTGCAAATTTCATAGAGAAAATTGAGAAAAATAGCATATACACTCAGCAGAAGCCGTTCGACTTCTGAGGCGTATTCGAAAATGGAAGCCAGTGTGGTGTAGTGGTTAAGAGTGGTAGACTTGTAATCTGGTGAACCGAGTTCACGTCTCCGCTCCTCCACATGTAGCTGCTGGGTGACCTTGGGCCAGTCACACTTCTTTGAAGTCTCTCAGCCCCACTCACCTCACAGAGTGTTTGTTGTGGGGGAGGAAGGGAAAGGGGAATGTTAGCTGCTTTGAGACTCCTTAGGGTAGTGATAAAGCGGGGTATCAAATCCAAACTACTACTACTACTACTACTCCTCCTCCTCCTCCTCCTCCTCCTCCTCCTCCTCTTCTTCTTCTTCTTCTTCTTCTTCTTCGAGTTTATGGCATTCGAAAACTGAAACGTTTGTCATCGGAGACGTTCGAAAACCGAGGTACCATTGTATTACATAATTGCAACATGCCTGTCCTTATTTTTTCTCCCTCTAGGCTTACAGACCCACTTCCCTTTGTTAACGTTGTTGCTCTTCCATAAATCTTTCCTTATAGCTGTGGTTCCCAGAAGTGGAGAGGGGGAAGAGGAGAGAAATGCTCCATATTGGATTGATTTGCTTTAAAATATTTCTTATCCTGCTTTTCTTTCTGGAAGAATATGGTAAGAATCAGATTTGACATACACAAAGATCACTTTTCCTCTAAGACTACTATCCTTTAATGTAGCACTTCTAATGTGAGGAGGTCACTCTGGCCAACTGCTAAACGCATTACATTAGGTTCCCTCGACGGCAGCGGCGGGGGGGGGGGGAGCTCCATTTTAAGCTACACACACACAGAGCAAGCTCCTTTGAAGGAGAGCTCCTGGAGTCAACTGGCTTACTCCTGAAGCAGAACTTTCTTCCAGAGAGGAAAATCAGTTTGGTTTCAAAATGGAGCAACCCCCCCCCCCCGCTTTGGCTTCACTTAGGTCTTGCCATTGGGGAACTCCCATGTGCAGTTGATGCCAGTAGGGTTAACTTTTGCCCCACTTGCAAAATAATAATTGGGAGTTCACTTTTAAGCTAATAATAATAATAATAATAATAATAATAATAATAATAATAATAATAATAATTTATTTATTTATACCCTGCCCATCTGGCTGAGTTTCCCCAGCCACTCTGGGCAGCTCCCAATCGAGTGTTAAAAACAATACAGCATTAAATATTAAAAACCTCCCTAAACAGGGGTGCCTTCAGATGTCTTTTAAAAATAAGATAGCTGCTTATTTCCTTGACATCTGATGGGAGGGCATTCCACAGGGCGGGCGCCACTACCGAGAAGGCCCTCTGCCTGGTTCCCTGTAACCTCACTTCTCGCAATGAGGGAACTGCCAGAAGGCCCTCGGCGCTGGATCTCAGTGTCCGGGCAGAACGATGGGGTTGGTTTTTATGTGGCCATGTCTGCTTCTGCCCTACATGTATAAGTGCCCATGCAATGTAGTGGTTTAAGTGTTGCCCTAGGATCTGGGATACCATGCTTCAAATCCCCGCTCAGCCATGATGCTCATAGGGTGACCTCAGGCCAGTCACTGCCTCTCAGGGTCATTGTGAGCGTGAGGATAAAATGGGATATAAATGTAATAATAAATAAATGCACACAAACATCTGGTGTGGAGCACGGAAGGGAACAGCCTCATCGGCCAAATTGGGAGCTGTGCCTGGACTAATTAGGCTGGAGGGCCCCCTCCCCCCGCTCATTCAAACCAGTGCTCCTCCCCTTGCAAATTTTCATCTTTGGTTTAGATCAACCCACCCTGAGCCCAGTCCTACTCATCCCAAGCCAAACTGGTGAATGATCATGCAATTGAGTGCAGATAGGTGCAAGCCATTGAGATTGCTATTACAGAGCTAATGCATCATTCAGCATTATGGAAGGCAGGCGTGAGTGGAGAGAGAGCCTCTGTTTTTCCAGGGACTTTCGACGGAGGTGCACCTCCCTGAGCTCTGCAAGCCGTAACACATTGTATTCTCCCCTGATGGAGACTGAAACTTGCGGACCGGTCCACCCAGTTTGCTGTGGGGCACTGGTGTGAACTTTGCATTTCCCCACAGAACCAACCGGTTATCTCCAAGAACCAAGACCACCCCTCGCTTTGTAAACCTGGCATTTCATCTATAGTATGGTTACCAGATTTTTTTCAATGAATCTGGGGACACTTTATTATTATTATTATTATTATTATTATTATTATTATTATTATTATTATTAGCTGAGTCACAACAGGGTGTCAGTAGTGGGGATGGTGAGGCAAAGGACCCTGGGCCCAAGCACACATGCATATTGTATAAAGGTGCAAAGCCCTTCTTTCGCACCCTGTCAAACATAAATGCGCAGTTTTTTTAAAAAACTGGGCAACAGCCCGCTGCCTGCCCATGACTCCCAAGCCTTCCCCAATCTCCTTCCCCCTTTGTTTTGATAGATCAGGGGAGGCTCGGGAGTTACGGGCGGGTGGCCATTGCCCAGGAGGGGGCCAGTCTGGTAGTGCAGTTGGCTCTGGCTGCCGTGGCGCCTGCCATTTTTCCTGAAGCATGCCCTACAGCAGCAAGCAGTGAGCAGCTCCTGAAGCCAGCCAGAGCCAACTGCGCTAACAGGCTGGCTCTGGGCTGCTGAGGCTGCTGCTGCCATGTTTCCCAGGGACAGATGTGCAAATCTGGGGACATTCCAGGGACGGAATTTGTCCGGGGACAGATTTGCAAATCTGGGGACTGTCCCCGGGAACAGGGGACGTCTGGCAACCTTAAACTATAGAGTCCCACCTTGATCAAGGGAGCCTGGGTGCTGGCTTTCTGAAGCAGCCTTTCCTAAGCAGCTGTTCTCCAGATGTTGTTGGATTCCAGCATGAGGGATGCTGGGTGCTGTGGTCTAGAAGGGGAGAGATGGTATGAGGTGCCCATCAACTGTGGTTTGTCACTGGCCACATCCACAAAAACGACATACTTTTGTATTTGCTTTACAGCCAAACTACACCTAACATAATTACGGCCTGAGGATTTCGTTCGCACAGTTGAAGGATATCCCCCCTCCCCACTTTGTATAGTCAGCCAGTAAAAGCTGTAGCACCTGCTTGAGAAAAATAGCTTATATGTGTCAGCCTGTCACACTCCCTGCCCTCCAGCAATGTGCAGTGTTTGTCTCTGCTGGCCTCTCTTCATAGACACCATTTCAAAAAGAAGTTGGAAAAGATGCAAGGGAGTCAATACCGAAATAAGAAAAAATATCCTTCTTTAATTGCAAATACATTGCATAATCACAGTCACTTTTTATACTCTCTAGTACTTTATATAATCATCATAAATAATTGTGTGTTGCATAGCTTTCTAAATGTGTACAAAGGGACAAAGCTCTGTGTCTTTTATTATTACAAAAAAGGGAGGAAAGTAATAAAATTATGGGTCACGTTGTTAACCTCCAGTTGCTTCCGCTCGTTTACTGTGAAATATGATCTCAAAGAGAGATTGGCCACAAATCTACTGAGAATGAGTTTGCCCCAGATCCACTCATTACTGTGAGGCATGCATGGGGAAAATTCCTGGTGAACTGTCTGCACAGTTACAGACAGTCTCGGACAGGGATTGCATTGAGATCTCGAGGGATTACTCAAAGGTTATAGAATATTATTTCTTCCTTTCTTCTGTGTGTTTGTTCATGCCAGTTGGGAAATCTTTAGCAAAAACTTTTCAATGCCTGCATCTCAGCTAATTTTTGGTTACTGCTAACTACTGCAGAAGCATACACATCAAGGGGCTAAGCTGTCATATGTGCAGATCCTATGCACTTTTAGCTAAGAGCAAGTCCCCTTGAACTCAGTGGCTCTTGCTACTATGTAAACATGCACAGGATCAAGCCGCCTTTCTACTGAAATCAATGGAACTAATTTTAATAATGATGCTTAATCAGCAATACATAGAATCTTTGGAATTGTGGCCATTTAAAAACACATTCTAGGGAACTAGTATTTTTTTCCTGTAGACATATTAAGCCTTTAAAAAGCAAAACTAAACCATCTTTTGACAACACAGAATATTCTCATTACTCTAAACGTTGTGAATGGTTTGATTATACTTTTCTTTTCGTAAAATAAGAATGGGCGTGAGTCAGTCAAAGCCGGCACTTGGCTCACTCCCACTGAAAGCAATGGGACTTAAGGTCTGCTGGATCATGCCCACACTGCCTCTTCTTGCTATTCTGCTTTCATGCCTTAATTCTCCACCACCCCTTACTAAAAACCCAAGGAGCCAATCCAATTGGCCCATTGCACATGCTATTAAGAAAAAAAGCCATCAAGCGAACTCAACTAGATTCACGAGATTTTCTGAAGTACCACTAGTGATGTGAAAGCCCTTGAGCATTGCAGCTCTCAAATCAGGACTTAGATTTAAGTAGGGGATATATTCAGTATATTCTTTTTTGAACATGGACCAGCCATAATCTCATCCCCCATCAGCACTAAATTGGCATTTTGTATAAGTTGCAGCCAGGGGAATATGGAACGAGAACTGACTACTTGACTGTTTTATTTTACCAAAGATACACGTATTAGAAGTCTGATTACAGGCAATTTTATATTGCACCTAAAATGGGGATCATTCAAGGTCATTGCCTTGTGGCTGGAAAGTACAATTTATGAACTGGCTAATAACATTGACACTTGGCCACTTTCCCGAACTTCACTGTTTTGCTAAGAAAAAGGAAACGTCACGCATTTGTAGCTACTTCTGACTGCAAATTATGCCACTGCACTTGGAATTACCAATGCGTTCGGATTTTTATTTTTTACTTTTTGCTCCAAAGCAGAATCTATTATCGTGTCCATGTTTAGACAGTTCTGGGGCTAGTTCTTGGGCTAACAAATAATACAGCTGGATTGTGTTACTACCAGCAAACATCTCTGTAAGAAAAGGGAATCGAGAAACTTTGGACAATAAAACATATAAAACTTTATACATTATCAGTGCATTTTTAAAATATTGTACAACTCTTTTTAACAGTGCAGTCTACAAATCATTTAAGCCACAGAACTAGTACCTAAGGTAGCTTACAGGTCACTCGGCTGTAGAAAATTACCCTGGTGCACTTGAAGACCCTTGCCTACTTTTGAGCACTCATTGCAGATGTAAAATTTCCTCCTTTATGCTAATGTTAAGCCATTGCGTGAATGCAGAAAGTCCCATTCCTTGCCTTGCACACCCTGTATCCTTGGTGCAACGAGAGGAAGGGAGTGTCATGGTGAAGGTGAGAAGGCAAACAATTATTTACAACTCCACGTTGTACATGTCCTCACCTTCAACTCCCACCAGCATCCTTATGCAGCATCAGGGAGTTGGGTGGCAAGGAAATGGAGGCCAGCAGCACGGCGTAATTATTTGGGAGTGTCTCAACAGGTGGAATACATCCAACTTGCTCCATCAACTGAGCTTCTTTAAAATTGTCTACAATTTAAAGTCACAGATACAGCAGCTGCTCCCCTACTGGAAGACAAAGGAGAATGAAATGTGTTCTGAGATGTAGAAAAATTGAAGATATATACACATGGTCAACCAGTATCCTGTCCAGGCTGCAAAAGAAAAAAGGAACAGGAGGAAGGCAGTGCAGGTGGATGTTCATAGCTATATTTGCACAATCCTTCCTCTAGATGTGAGCAGAGTATGATATGGGAATCCTGGGTGACAGCCAAATTCCTGATGCCCCTTGCTCTTGAGAGTCAAGTTACACTATAAGCAGACTCATGGGATGCAACTGTTGTTAACAAGCTAAGAGAGCAGCTGGATCAGAGCAAAGGTCTATTTAGGACAGCATTCCATTCCAAATAGTGGCTGACCAGATGAGTCTGGGATGCCCACAAGCAGGGCATGAATGTTATGGCGCTGTTCCACTTGTGTTCTGCAACAATAGCTATTTGAAGCACACTTCTTCTGATATGGAAGGTAATATATAGTCATCATAAACTGCTGAGCTGTAGCACTTCAGGCAGAAACCAGAAGTTCAAACATTTGAACGCTCCTTATCTTAGAAACAAACAACTCCATGCAGACAAAAGACAACATGTCAAGGAAAAGAGTAGAAAGGATTGTTCCTTTCTAACACATATGTCTTCCACCTACAATCAGGTCTTGGTTTTTCATATGCCCATTCCAACTGCCCATTCCAACAATGGATAATTCTCACTGGGTGCTGATCACCTAGCTGGCTCTTAATTTGGTCCTGCCTGCAGTGCTATAGTAAGGGAAGACGGTAATTTCAGTGAATCGTGTACATGGGCCCATTTCCATGGGGCTAAACTGGAATATGTGCAAGTACGCTGGCTTAAATGACTTGTGGACCACTGCCCTGCAAAGTTTTACTCTTTCCAGGACACAAGCTCGTTTTAATGATTGCCTTCTCCGTATGTTCGGGAGTCTTTCGACGCAGTCCTTTGTTTGTAATCTTCTCCGGATCCCAGATCCACTATGTCCTGATAGTTTGTAAATTCCTGAGGTAATGGAAACTCTTCAGTCGATGAATGAGTCCTGTGGCCAAACACCCGCTCTTGCAGCTCAGCGATGTCATTTCTGATGTCAGCCATCATTAGCAACAGGAAGTCAAAAGAACCCGGTGGTCCCTAGAAATATTGCAGGTGTGACAATTAAGTTACTAGTCCCTCGTGTTCCTAATGACTTACAGTATGTCACAGCACCAGTTTCGGATAGATTATCAAAACAGAGGAAAGGAAACTAATGAAAATTGAAGTCTGGAAAAGCAATCTGTACTTGAATCTTTTTCGAATGCAAATTTCAAATGAGAAATGCTTCAGTGTGTAAGATTTTGTTACTCTCACTATTGTGGGCACAGAGTTGGCTTTGTATAGGAACTGAGAGTGTCTAATATGAGACATTCATGTCTTCACCACTTATTTCATTAAAAGAAATGTCAAAAATTGTTTAAAGGGAAGACCACAGAAGGCACTTATTGGGACTGAAAAACAGACAGATGCTCACACCTCCATACTGCTAACCATTAAACAATGTCCTCAGTCTGGAGCCCCATGTGTGCTTCAGAGCAGTTCCAAAGCATAAATGAAGACTGTTCCAACTGATTGCGGTTGGAGGGGCAAAGGAATACAGATATAGGAGAGACTATTCCACCCATACAATTATCAGCAGCCCTGGAAGACAGGGGTCAGTTTTTCAGCGTTCCCATGCCCAGTGCATTTGTCTGGATGGGGGAAACATGAGGTTCAGATTTTGGTCACTGTAGCTGTTAATATTAGTATATTTAACAGTGTTATAGCAAAAAGAAATACATGAAGCAGCCCTTCATTTCATGCTGTTATGGGTGGTATCCAGCTAAACAGTTATACTAGCACAAGCACTTTGGGCTGTGCAATGGAACTTTGCCTTTCCTCTCCCCGTGCACCTCCTAAATTTGATCTTGGGGGGGGGGGTTGGGAGCAATCCTGCAATAGATTTAGAAGCACATGGGGGGCTACACAGAGAGAGGAGAGGGAGGGGAAGTTACGTTGTGTAGCTCAACGGGTTTATGCTAGTGCAACTGTTTAGTTAGATACCCCCTCTTTATGTTGTAACACAGAATTGAAGGGTTGGAGGGTCATCTAGTCCAAACGGTAGTAAGTAAATAAACATTTGGAATTGGATAAATAAATAACATTGCATTGCAATCGGATAGGATACTTACCGGTGCTCCTTTTTCTCCCGGTGCCCCTCTGTCACCCTGTAACAAACATCATCTTCATTGATTAAAATGGAACCATAACTTGGAGACCTATTCCATCCTTCGAAAGCAACCTGCATCAAAATGTCCCTTCGACTCTGTAGAGACCTCATCTCACTTTCACCATGCAAAATCACTTATTGTGTTATCCTATGCACGTCTACACAAAAGCTGGTTTCATTGAATTCAGTGTGTATATAAGCTAGTCTATAAAGGATGGTAGCATTAGAACAGATTGATTTAGGTATCAATCAAGATGCATTTGTTTTCTCAAGCATATGAAACTGGTTGAGAAGTGGGTTGCTGCTTGATTGTAATGTAAAGGTAAAGGGACCTCTGACCATTAGATCCAGTCATGGCCAACTCTGGGGTTGCGGCGCTCATCTCACTTTATTGGCCGAGGGAGCCGGCATACAGCTTCCGGATCATGTGGCCAGCATGACTAAGCCGCTTCCGGCGAACCAGAGCAGCGCACAGAAACACCGTTTACCTTCCCGCCAGAGCGGTACCTATTTATCTACTTGCACTTTGACGTGCTTTCAAACCGCTAGGTTGGCAGGAGCAGGGACCGAGCAACGGGAGCTCACCCCGTCGCAGGGATTTGAACCGCCGACCTTCTGATCGGCAAGTCCTAGGCTCTGTGGTTTAACCCACAGCGCCACCCGCGTCCCTGATTGTAATGTAGTTTCTTTCATATTTTGATATTTCATTTATGATACTTATTTTAAATTGGTGTTTTCCCCACCCACCCCTACTGTGGATTTGTATATTTTTAATATACTGTATTGCTATCTAACAACCTGGAAACCTTTGAGTTGAAGGCCAGAAAACAAATTCAATAAACAAATGTCTAAATAATCATTCAAACCACACATTAAGTGATCTGAAAAGTTACACCTGAAGCAAAGGTTAAGCATTTGAACATCCTACTGAGTTCAATGGGACTTTCACTAGGTGTATTTCTGACTGAGTTCAGCAGGGCTCTCACACTACTAAGTGTGAAGCCTTGATTTCATTTACCATTTGTTACATACAAGTTAAGTATCATATTTCCAATCACAATTTTTTAATCTGTTGTAAGTATTCAAATCAGCAAATTGAACCAAGCTTTGATGATTATTCCAGGGAAAAACTCTGAAACAACTTCTCCCCAAAAGCCAAATCCATCTGTATTGGGAATAGTTCCAATCAAATCTACTATAAAGTAAATGAACAGTAGATTCATTTACACCCTAGACGTAGGCTAAAAATGTTTCCAATTAATATAACAGATGGACAATATCATGATAGCATGGAACCTTCAATTTCAAGACATATCTAAGGAGATATGGCACTAATTTGTGATAAAAGATAAACTGCAATGCTCAATAGGATGGATTTGTGGCTCCATTTCTGTATCAGGATTTGGGTCTGCAGCTGTCCTGAGCTTAGGAGATATCAGGGATATCAGGTGGAGATTCAGCCTGTACATGACCATCAAACTGGTTAGGAAGGAACAACAGGAAAACAATCTATATAAGCAGGCAGGCCATGTTGTAAACCTGATTCATACAGAAGCTCCCTTGCAAGGCACTTTCACACTACTCAGCCAAAAGGGGGCTCTGCTTGTTGTTTCTTGGGATAGGCCAGCTTTACCGCTGCCTTCCAATTAGTTGGGAACTGGGAGCAACATTTCATAAGACACATGCTAGAGGGGAAAGAATTGCTTGCTCACCTTTGCTCCATCTCTTCCTGGTGCTCCCGGAGGACCCTGAAAAACAAAACCACAGTCCTTATGAACATGCAATAACACAACCAATACGCTGCGTGCATTTATGGAACGGAGGTGCAATACTGACCACAGGGCCCCTTCTGCCCTGTTTAATATGGGACAGGTCTGGAGAGGGTCCCATAGGCCCCATTGCTCCTCTAGGGCCTGGCAGGCCTGGAGGGCCAGGAGATCCAGGAAATCCAGGGCTCCCTTGCGGACCTGTGGCACCTGCAATAAAAGGGAGATGGTTAAGGCTGTCCGTGGGTTCATAGATGTGGCTGGTGAATGGGGGCTGAACAACGGGGAGAAGCAACACCCCTACTTTAGCTTGTATCTCAACTGCTGGGAGACAAACCAGGAGCCCAGAGGTTTGCACCATCTGCCTTGTATCTTGGCCAAAATAAGATCAATTCAGCTCAAGGATTATGATGCAATTACATAAACAAAACAAAACAACCACATTATTGATTGATTGATTGCACTTTCTCCAAGGAGCTCAAGGAGGCTTATATGTTTCTCTCTGCTCCTCCATTTAATCCCCACAACAAGCCTGTGAGGTAGGCTAGGCTGGGAGAGAGTGACTGGCCCAAGGTCACGCACCAAGCTTCATGGCCGAGTGTGGATATGAACCCTGGCCTCGCAGGTCCCAGTCTGACACTCTAACCACTCTACTACGCTGACTCTAATGATATTGCGCTTTATTGCACAGCATTACTTTAATGCTGGTTCTGAATGTGTTTTTATTACTTTGTATTTCACAAGGATGTTTTTAAAATATTGCAAGCTGCCTCGATTCCCAGCTTGCAAGGAAGGTGGGATAGAAATGCAATAAATGGAATAAATACTGTAGCTCTCTATGTCTCCTGCGTATAAAGAGCACAAAGAGTGAGATCTGACAGGTTGAGCTTGGCAAGGAAAGTTGAGAAACCTTTCTCAATTCCCAGTCCAGAGATTCACTAATCACTAAACAAATATATAGCTTGGGAATGGAATATTTTCAGTTAGGAGAGGAGGTGTGAAAGAATCAAGCTTGCAGCACCTTGGACAGCTCCTGGGATGGGATAAACCAGATGGAACAAGGCATGCTTTGAGGCTCTAACACTGTGTGTGTTTGTGTATACGTATATACCATATATGTGTGTGTGTGTGTGTGTGTGTGTGTGTGTGTGTGTGTTGATACATGGTTGTTCTTACTCTAAGCTCCTTGTATGATAAACATAAAAATTAGTTTAACTACTTTATTGCTTTACCTGGAGGACCCTGATCACCTGGCTGTCCAGGAGGACCTGGTATTAATGTATTGGATGCAAGTACTTTTTCTCCTGTGATTGGTTTGCTAAGGTCAGCAGCATTATTTGGCAACAAAGCAACCTGCAAGAAAGAAAGCACCATAAACCATTAGCTACGCAGCATATTCAGTGACACCTAGTTGAGTTTTTGTTGCTTGGAAGACAGCACAAAATGAAATCCGCAGTTCATGACCCAGCTACTAATTCCATCAGTCTATCCTTGGTGCTACACTTGGACTGAGAAGCCCACTGCTATTTGATGGATAACTCAAGGCACAATCCTAACCCCTGGCCATCAGGGGTTGGATGAAGTGGTGTTGCTGGCACTGCACCCACAGACTTGGAACTTGCACCTGTTGGAGAGGAAGGTCGGGGTCAGGAAAAATGCCCCTTTTCTGAGACAGTTCCTAGGCTGGAACAGAAAAGAGGCGCAGATCAGGTCCACTGGCATCATGTGATAGCAGCATGGTAGGCACAGGAGCCTCTCTGCCCCAAACCATTCTTCTTAAGAACTTTCTGTGGGCAGATACTGGTGTCAGCTCCTTCCTGCCACTTGGGAAGGTGTACTGGGGCACCTCTCTCTGACAGAGCTTCTCTGTTGGTGGTTGAGCTTCTTACATGGCAGAGGTCAGTGGAGCCCAGCAGAGCTCTGGACATGGCGGATCAGGGGCTTAATTTGCACTGTCCCCTATTATCTCTCCACCACCTTATCTACCTCTCAGAGTTATTGTGAATGGGCAGCTTCAAGGAAGCAAAAAATACCCAAACATGAAGAAGTAGACAACAGTCTAGTTACAGGTTGGTCTGCCGTAGTCTAAACAAATACTTCATGCGTGTATCTGAAGAAGTGTGCATCCACACGAAAGCTCATACCAATAACAAACTTAGTTGGTCTCTAAGGTGCTACTGGAAGGAATTTTTTTATTTTGTTTAGACAATAGTCTGGAATTAATAGCTTTACCTTTTGTACTTGGGTACATACGCTGCAACACTATACACACACACACACACACACACACACACACACACACACACACACCTTTCTCACCAAATATGAATGGTGTGTGGTGTGTGTACAGTACATGTAAGTTTATTTTTTAAAAATTAAATCTCTGGCTGCCGCTTCAGAGTTCTTAAAGAGACGCATGTTATCCTACATATGAGCACTCTGGATAAAGAGAGAATGCATTTTAATTAAACATAGGCAAGCATAAAAACTAAAGTAGCTTAGCTTTTCACAGGGACAGATTCTAGACTTATTCCTGGATTCAAATTCCGGCTGAGTAGTAGTAGTAGTAGTAGTAGTAGTAATTACTGTCTGCTCTGACTTGTAACCCCCATCCCCAAAGTCTTCAGCAGAGCTCTTATTCAACCTTGTTACAGCAGATTGCTTAAATCAGGGGCCTGAAACCTGCAGCCACCCAGAATCCTTTTTATTCCAGCCTCCATTATCCTCAAGGGACGCAGGTGGCGCTGTGGGTTTAACCACAGAGCCTAGGACTTGCCGATCAGAAGGTCGGTGGTTCGAATCCCCGCGACGAGGTGAGCTCCCGTTGCTCGGTCCCTGCTCCTGCCAACCTAGCAGTTTGAAAGCACGTCAAAGTGCAAGTAGATGAATAGGCGGGATAAATCTGGCGGGAAGGTAAACGGCATTTCCGTGCGCTGCTCTGGTTTGCCAGAAGCGGCTTAGTCATGCTGGCCACATGACCCAGAAGCTGTACACCGGCTCCCTCCGCCAATAAAGCGAGATGAGCGCCACAACCCCAGAGTTGGTCACGATTGGACCTAGTGGTCAGGGGTCCGTTTACCCATTATCCTCGGCCAATGCAGCCCCTGTGGCCAATGATCAAGGACGATGGGAATAATGAACAATCTTTTGGATTAGACCAAACAGAGGTGCCAGAGACTGAACCTGGAATCTTCCGCATTCAAAGCACTGAGCTATGGTGTTTTCCCTTCCAATGGCTCAGAATACTTACAGGATGAGAACATTTTCTCCCCCTGCTGAGTGTACACATATGCAATTTGAGTTTTATTGCCAACTTGTTTATTTATCTCGAACAGATAAGACAGGCACTTTCATAAAGGACACGTAGGGGCAACAGATGCCAACCTGCAAATTCAACGTGACCCTGAAGCTCATGCAATGTATGCTAAACCAGTCACTCACTCCTGTCTGCTCTCTCTTCACTATCTCAAGGTCAGAAGCATCTGCCCTGTGCTTTGATGATGAATATTATTATCTTAGCCAGACACGAGCATGCACTGATCTAATTTCTATTCCATTCCACTTTCTTGATTCAGGCTTGGACTCGCTCTTGAAAATGATCTCACTCCCAAGTCTCCCTTCATGCATGAATCTTTCTTCACAAGGAAACAGAATACCTCCCTACAATATTTTCAAAAGGGACAATAGTCACGGAAATGAGATCTAACCCCCACCATGGCCTGCATTACATGTACTTTTGAAGACGTTCCGTGCGGAAACCGTTGCTCAGTTGGCTTGGCGATGGATCGCCTGGGTCCAGGCTAACACTTATTTCTAATTAAATACATACTTACATGTATCTGCGCAAGCAACATGTGCAATGAGAGCTATTCCACACATGGGAATGCTTGCATGCCTGGATTGCTTGCTATTTATTTCTTTTGGCAAAGGGCTCTCCCTCTCTCTGACTAGTTTTGCAACTCTGTGGAGGGGGATGATGGGGAAGAAGGTTTTTTTAAAAAATGTATCTCTGAGGAATTATTTCCATTATATCTGCATAGAATCCCTGAGTGCTGCAGAGAATCCTGGGACACCATTTAGGGCAAGCATAGGCAAACTCGGCCCTCCAGACTACAATTCCCATCATCCCTGACCACTGGTCCTGTTAGCTAGGGGTGATGGGAGTTGTAGTCCCAAAACATCTGGAGGGCCGAGTTTGCCTATGCCTGATTTAGGACTTGCTTCACAGTGGCTATTCTCCAGGTGTATTGGAATTTCTTCTGATATAATGTGAGCAGAGAACAGGACGTGGAGAACACATCAAGCGCTCCACACTGCAGGGAGAGATCGGTGATTATAAGCAAGCTGTGTTTCAGGGAAATTTGCCTACCGCTGCTGATATTCAATCCAACGAACTGCTACAAAGGAGCTACTCTGGGCTCTTTTGGGAGGAAAGGTGGGATATAAATTTAGCAAATAAATGCATACATATGCAGTAAGCTTCTGAGAACTCCAGGACCATCATGTCTGTCAGGCAGCAGCTGAGCTCAAATATTTCACTATTATTTTGCAGCCCCATTTGCACTCTGCACACTCCATTCACTGCAAGCTCTTTCATATCTCCCCATACTGCTCCAAACCCAGTATTGTAGTGTCATTCTGGTGCATTTTATTGGGGGTAGGGAAATGGTGGCTTCTGGAACACCTAGAACACCCCAGAACATCTACTGCCACCCGAAAAGCCCCCAAAACCTATTAGGAATCCCGCCCCACTTGAAATCACTCCAAATTTCAGCTGCCTTTTGCCCCACCCCACAAGATTCCAAGCCTAGAGTTTGAAGATTCACGCTTCAAGCTTAGCCTCACATCATGCTATCAGATTCCTGATGATATTGGCCAGGGTGAGTTTCTCTTGCATGAGATAAAACACAATACAGTTCCCTTGCGGATTCTTCTTTTGAAGGTTTTACAGAATAAAATTGGCCTCATAGTCTTATATTAAAACAAAATAACAAAACCCTGGAAAAGGACTCTTTCTCTTATGTCCTCTAGCTGAATAGCAAGATCCACCACACCTAATATATTTTTCCAAACAATCCCACACAAAACACATGACAACCTTCACAAAACTCAAGTTTTCACATGTGTCTCAGTTATGTGTGATTTTTATTTTATTTTATAAAAAATATAATTACCTTGTGTTGAGAGAAAAATGATGGTGCGAAGCCAAGTGTAGATACCACCCCCCCAGCAATTTGACACATTATATAGCTTTGAAAGGAATAATTGCCCATAAAATAATCTAGCATCCATGCTCTTTCCTTTGAGGATTTAACCTCTCCTGCATCAGAAAATAGTGTGTGAAAAGTATTTACAGTTCAACTTCATTATGTGGGATTCTATTAATGTACCCACAAAATATGGTGAATACAAAATGTGATTAAACTGACTCTTGTAAAACTGACCACTCAACTGGAAGGGACCGAAAATCTGGTTCTAGGACTACTCATTGCCCTAAATTAAGATTATTCTTCTGAACTATCTTTTATGAAAACATCCCCATGTGACTGTGGTTTTTTTAAGCCTCCAAGGAACAAGATTGCACCGTTTCCCTAGAAGACAAATTCACTTGCTGAATTTCTATATCTGGGCTTATTGTTCTGCAGAAAGCCTACGAAATATCTTATTTAGATACTTGATTCTGGCCAAGCCCATTATGTCTTTCTTCTCAACTCTTGTCAGCAGCGTAGCTTGCCGCTTGGGAGCCTGGTCCTACAGCCAGGGGCGGGGTGAGCCAGCTATGGGGGCAGGGGGCACTGTATGGATCCTATCCGCCGCCTCCCCCTCAGCTGTAGGGCGGCTGAGGGAGAGGCTGAGGGTAGCCGCAAGTCCCATGCTGCTGTTTTAGGCAGTGTGGAGCCTGCAAGCACCCAAACCGCCTTGTCACTCCCAGGAGAGACGCGTGGCTTGGGCACGCTGCAGGCCCTGCGGTAAGTGCCGGCCCCCTTGGTGTGGCACCCAGTGCCAGCCACGTTTTGTTACGTTTGTTGACTGAACTAAAAAATTTCGTGAGTCCATTAAAAAAAAACCAACAAAACTCATAGTTTTGTCATTTTGTCAACCCCCCCCCCGTGATGACACCCGGGCTGGACCACACCCCCCACCTCCGCCACTGACTCTTGTACCTTTTGTTTCAGTTGCAACACTGTCTGCTTGATTTGATAGAACTCTTTGCAAGAGGCACAGCAGGCCCCTGGTTTCACCACGTTATCAGCCTTCTCAGAAAACCCTGCAAAAAGGGGAAAAGAGTGAGAGAGAGAGCAAATATTCCAATGCATTTTTCCCCTCAAGAGGAAGAAAACAAAGCAGGGAAGAGAAATGCCAAAGAAAGCTGTGCCGGGGTGATGAGCCTTTGAAGTTTTCCTTCCTGGCCATTCCGTGAGAGGAAGAGGTGCCCTTGGTATTAACAACCTTTCCCAGTTGTGAATCACCATGAAAGGCTGCACAGATCCAGCCTAAGCTCGCTGCAAACAGTCTTAGCAGCAGCTGTTTCCAGTTAGCAGGTCTTAATGCCCTTTTGTAAAACTCTTTTTATATCTGGGGGGGGGGAGAGTGTTTACCTCTCTACTTTTATCTGAGTCTTTACTGTACAGGACCCACAGTGATTTATAATCCCCCTTCAAGGGCCAATTTTTGTATGCTGTAAATTGTGCCAATATCTCATGCAGCGAGACCTTTTGCTTGCAATTTGCACAAAGCCGGCCTTTATCACCACTGATTATGTTTGCTGCGCAATGGGACGCTTAATGGCAGAAAGGGTCAGAGCCACAATCGCAGTAAAAAGTAACTCTGAAATATCTACTGGTACATTGCTGGAGCCATTGAAATGCAGAGAATAACAAGAGAACGCAAGAAGTATCAAAATAAGGTGCTCTTTACAGAGCTTTAAATCTTTAGGAAAGGCACAATATACTCAGTGCTTTTCTTCTTGAAAAAATGGTGCTGGTGCTGAGTACCCATGAGTACCCCCAGAAAAAGCACTGAATGTACTTATTAATTCTTATTATCGGCACCAATCAGGTTGAGGCTAGAAGTAAATTGAGGCAAGGGTGGGAGGACTCCCTGCGTGACAGGCAGGAGTCAGATATAGTTGGGTCAGTTCCAATGCCTAAGCCAATACCACTTATATTCTGTAACCAATAAAGTTGTGGCCTAAGTTTGCCCAATAGCATTAACCTAATATCTGTCAAGGGATGCGGGTGGCGCTGTGGGTAAAACCTCAGCGCCTAGGACTTGCCGATCGTCAGGTCGGCGGTTCGAATCCCCGCGGCGGGGTGCGCTCCCGTTGCTCGGTCCCAGCGCCTGCCAACCTAGCAGTTCGAAAGCACCCCCGGGTGCAAGTAGATAAATAGGGACCGCTTACTACCGGGAAGGTAAACGGTGTTTCCGTGTGCTGCGCTGGCTCGCCAGATGCACCTGGCCACATGACCCAGAAGTGTCTGCGGACAGCGCTGGCTCTCGGCCTATAGAGTGAGATGAGCGCACAACCCTAGAGTCGGACACGACTGGCCCGTATGGGCAGGGGTACCTTTACCTTTAATATCTGTCTCCTTGCATCTTATTCATCAACGAGGGCGTGGTTTCGGGGTCTCGGACATGCAATTATCAGCACCAATCAGGTTGAGGCTAGAGGTAAATTGGGGCAAGGGTGGGAGGGGCTCTCCTTTGTTGGAGGTATAGTCGTACCTTGGATCTCGGACACCTTGGCTCCCGAACGATCAAAACCTGGAAGTGAGTGTTCCAGTTTTCAAACATTCTTTTGGAAGCCGAATGTCCAAGTGGGCTTCTGCGGCTTCTGATCGGCTGCAGGAAGCCGTGCTTTGGTTTCGAAACGTTTTGGAAGTCAAACGGACTTACGGAATGGATTCTGTTTGATGTCCAAGGCACGACTGTATTTTAACAGAAGCGGGACAACCACCTGCCAGTGATGCTACATATTTGCAACCTGAACTGCTCAGCCTGGATAGCTCAGTTGGTTAGAGCATGGTGCTGATAACACCAAGGTTGCAGGTTTGATCCCCGTACGGGGCAGCTGCATATTCCTGTATTGCAGGGGGTTGGACTACATGATCTGCAGGGTCCCTTCCAACTCTATGATTCTATGCAGGTCCTGCATTCAACAGGGATGATCTACAAGTTCTCCTCCCCACACCCACCTGATTCTATGAGGCTTTCTCAATAGTTTGCCCCCAACAAGCCGCAAGTTCCACATCCACTGTGTGTTGTTTATAGAGGCTACATTGAAATCCCTTGCCAGGGTCTGAGGCCCAGAACTAACTTGCATCCCCCTGTGCTGCTTGCACAGAAGACGTAATGACACGCAGGAGCTGCTGGAAGTTTAAGGCACGGCAGCCTCTGACATTCACCAGAACCCTACAAAGGCATCAGTTAAGCCCCACAACTTGCACTGGCAACAGCTGAGGTCATAACCCAAGGATGCGGTCTGAAAAAGGGTGAGAATCAGATAAAGGAGGGCAGAGGCCATCAAGCAGTTGTAGCTTCCTGGCCAGTAGCAAAATGTTTAGGGCTGTTTTCACTTGGTTCCCGGCAGCAAAGGCTAAAGCTTGCAATGGGTGACCTGGCGGATTGCAGGTATAGGGATCAGTTTATCTTCCACAACACATCCTTGGCAAAGGAGTTAAGAGTAAGGGAGAGGCACCTCATCTGCCAAGGGAGACTACTTGCAGCAACACCAGAGCAAGTCAAGTGGCAATTCCTTGAGGGAGAGGCTTACTTCCTGTTCTTAGCAAGTAGGACACTGCAGCCAGCAAGAACACGGCCCAATAAATATTTGCTTCTTGTACTCATAGAAGCTGTGGGAAGGATTCCTGCATTGCAAGGGATTGGACTAGATGACCCTCGGGGTCCCTTCCAACTGGAAATTCTATGATTCTGTGAAACAACTGAACCAAGTAAGAGTCACACAGTCACAGGAGAAGTGGAGCCTGACCCCCCAGCCATGTAGGAAAGATGGGCAGGAACTAATGAGGGCCTAGTCATACAAAACCACATCTTTTTCACACCTGCTAAGCTCTTCCATCTCCTGCACGAGGACCGAACTTCAGCATACAACAGATATAATGCAAATGCAAACTCTGCTCCCCCCAAAAGTTGGAATTGTTTTTCCAGACAGAGAGAGGCTGAAATAAGTCAATGCTCCTATGCTTTCTTCCACAGTGCTGAGTACTGGAAACTTCCATAGTGTTGAGTACTGGAAACGAAAGCCGAGGCTCTCAAAGTTCTGTACCAAACTCTACAGAAGAAGTGTGAAGGACTGAGAGGCTTCTGAATTATTTGCCACCTCACTGACAGCGAAACCAGGCTCCCAGGATGCATTTCTCTTCCGCATATGAAGCTGATGTCATAGACAATATTCTTCCTTTGTGAAGAAGAAGAGTTTGGATTTGATATCCCGCTTTATCACTACCTGAAGGAGTCTCAAAGCGGTTAACATTCTCCTTTCCCTTCCTCCCCCACAACAAACACTCTGTGAGGTGAGTGAGGCTGAGAGACTTCAGAGAAGTGTGACTAGCCCTAGATCACCCAGCAGCTGCATGTGGAGGAGCGGAGACACGAACCCGGTTCCCCAGATTATGGATCTACCGCTCTTAACCACTACATCACACTGGCTGAAGCTACCTAAACACCTTATGTGTGTGTGCTATCATTACTGAAAACGTGGTCCTTTCTTGTCTGAAGTTAGACAATAAGAAAATGAGCCCAGCAGCAGCAGTTCCTAAGATAATACTGTTTGATGGGGCAGTACATTTGCTTGAAGTTCTCAGGTGGGATTCACCTAGCCAGCCCCATCAGCAGAACCCCTGCTCAAGGACATCCATTTTGTGCTCCCATACCCCCACAATGGGCCACTGAGGGGTCCTGAGAACCCCCAAAACAGCACGTGGTGGTGGGGGAGTGGGGAGACCTATTCAGCTGGCAAATGGAAATGCTTGAGCAGATGAAACAATGCAAAGAGCACAATGTTGAATTCTACCCATTGTTTCCATGCTGGGTGCCTGCATGCATTCCCCCCATCCCACAAGGCTTGTGTTATCATCTGTCTTGTATTATCTGCCATTGGTTTTCATTTGATTATGTGGCTACACCATGCGCTCTCTACAATATGCAATAGGATCTTCATGTCACAAAGATGGTCCATTTCTTTGGTGCCCCTCCCCATATTCAAACCTGCAGCTCAAATTCACAGACGGCTAAGGGCAGCAGACAGCTTTCATCCCTCTGGCGCTGTAAAACAAACACACACTAATTCATTTTCTCCATCCTGTGTGTTATCTTTGGAGATTGGGTGAGATACTGGTGTTGTGTTGTTGTTTTTAATTAAAAAAAATCAGTATATTATTAACATTGTAAGAAAGGATTTATCAGATGATCTGCCTTGAAGACCTAAATTCCACTGCAATTTAAGCCAGCTATTTTGGAAAGGTTAATGCAATGCAAATGGTTTTTTTGTAGGCTGGCAATGGCGCATGAACTTCTATCTGCCACAAGATGGCATTCCTAAGCAGATTGTTTCAAACAGTAGACTTAAGAGTCAGAGGGAGAAAATCCTGTTCTCATGTATGGTGGACTGGAATTATACCTGCTTAAAATATTTCTTCTGCGTAGCTGTTAAAGGCGCAGAAACTCTGTCACCTGGCCACTCAGTTTTGCAAAGCTGGATTAAAAAAAGGAGGCTCAAGAAGAGTACTTTTGGGATCTTAGACATTCAAACATTATGGGAATCCTCTACCCTCAAAATGTCTGTAAGGAACTGATTGTCTGCTTTTTTGTGATTTGCTGGACAAGAACAAGGTTTAGCTAGTCTCGTTTTCTTACTGGGGAAGGGAAACCGAAGTCAGCCAAGAAAGGACCACGTTTTCAGTAATGATAGCTGACACACCAGGGGCATAAATAGCTTCAGCTGACTTCACAAGGCAGAATAGTTCAGCTTGTCTATGACTTCAGCTTCATATGCAGAAGAGCAATGCATTCTGGGAACTCAGCTTCACCAGGAATGGCTGAGAGCTATGTAGTCTGAGCTGGAACAACCAGCTCAGAACATAATAGCAAGACCTCTGAATCAACTGATCTGGAGGCAAAAATATGCAATTTTAATAGCACCTCCTTCTGAGCACAGGTCTTTAGGCTTGGAGCTTTTCACTGATTTTATCAGTGCACAGTGGATCCCTTTGCGCCAGAATAATTTAAGAAACAGCAATGTAATACCTTTCTCTCCTTTGGTGCATGTTTTCCCATCATCTTCACGTATGTATCCCTCGTTACATTCACACCGATAGCTGCCAAGGGTATTGACACAGATGTGGGGGCAGAGAGGCTCGCTGCTTGTGGCACACTCATCGATATCTGAAAGGGGATGGATGCCGCAGTGGGTTTTAAAAAAGGGAGGGAACTATCAGAAATAAAGGTTTCCTAAAACTGTTGCATTAAATGCACTTGATTAGTGAGGGACTACTGCTCAGTGGAACTATGTGTTGCATGCAACAGATTCCAAACTCTCAACCCCCATCATCTGCAGTTCAAAGGTTCAGACAGCAGATGATGGGAAATACCTCTAAGTTGCAGAGAGATAGTGACAGCCAGGTTAGTCAAGAACCTGGGGCCCTCTAGATCAGGGATGGAGAACACATGGTCCTCCAGATCAATGCTGGACTCTGAACTTTCATCATCCCTCATCGTTGGCCATGTTGGTGGAGGCAGCATCTGAATTAATCTGAATTAACTATGTAAAGGTTTGGGAAGAAATAAAAAAAGACCTGCAAATTTGGAGTAGAATGCAATTGTCATTGCTGGGTAAAATTTCGGTCATAAAAATGAATATACTCCCAAAGATGCTATTCCCATTTCAGACTGTACCTATAGTTAATGACATCTGAAATTTTAAGGAGTGGCAAAAAGATCTATCTAAGTTTATTTAGCATGGGAGAAAACCCAGGATAAAACATAAATTGTGATTTACACTAAAGAGAGAGGTGGTTTTGTACTGCCTGACGTACAATTATATTTTGACGCATCATGTTTATGTTGGTTGAAAGAATGGATTTTACTAAAGAACAGATACCTATTGGACTTGGAAGGGCATGACTTAAAATTTGGGTGGCATGCGTCCCTGTGGTACGGGAAGGCCAAGATATATGAGAGTTTCTCAAACTACTTAATTAGGAAAAACCTGTATAGGGTATGAGAAAAATACAAAAGCTTATTAGAAAGGAAAACACCAATGTGGCTGTCACATATACAGAAAAATTGGAGTACATATAGAGACTTGCTAACTGTCACTAGGGAGGAATATAAATTGAAAGAGTATAGAGAGATAAAAGATCAAGTGACATATCTTTACCATCACTTGAATGCAACATTTAAGTTAGTTAAAAAAATATGGATTTGCGGAACAAAATTCACAGTTTGAAAAGGAGTTATTGGGATCCAGGGTTAAAATAGACTCGCAAAAATGCCGAAATCAACAAAGGGCAATTGTTGAACATGCAAGGTAGCAGAGGGAACTTTTCATCACATGTGGTGGTCGTGCAGCATAATTAAAAGCTATTAGGAAATGACCTATAATGAACTTTTAAAAATGTTTTAAAAATCCTTTCCTAAAAATCCAGAAGATTTTTGTGGGGCTAATAACAACAGAAGTTACAAAAAAAAGGAGAGAATTTTGTTCCTATATGCGATAACTGCTGCATGTGTGTTATTAGCGCAAAAATGGAAAACAGATAAGGTATCAATAAAAGAAGAATGGTGCATTAAACTGTTAGCATATGAAGAGCTAACAGGAATGACCACTAGAATAAGGAATCAAAATGATAAAAGATATAGGAGGACAGGATATTCTTTATTGAATATATGAAAAAGTATGATAAGCAGACAATCAGCCTAGCAGGATGGTAAGATTCTCAGCAGTGTAAGAAATAACTAGAGTTTATATAAGGAGTTGTGATAGACAGCATGAACCAAGAAAACGCGAGGAAAATAAGAGATAAAAGGAACAATGGAAGGAGAGGATGGGAAGTTGGTTAAGGAACGTTTTCTGGTTGTTGTTTTTGTTATTTCAAAATTGTTACTTTTTATTATTCCAGAGATTCTTTTCTTTTCACATTATTTTTCTTTACATTTTGAAATGTATCAGAAACGCAAATGAAAAATGTATCAAAAAACAATAAACAATAATAATCTGAATTAACCAAATTTTGGAAGCACATTAATATCCATATCTTTGAATTTATGGCAAGTAGCCTTGAACTGATTTCAGGTGCAATCTTTTCCACCCACCTAAGCAATAGGGTTTCTCTCTGTTCTTGTGCCTTTCGCGGTCATACCGATAACCAGGGTAGCATGTGCATAAGACTCGTCCAAAGTTGTCTGTGCACTGTTGTTCACAAGGAGCTTCTGCGCAGACGTCATAATCTAACGAGAGAGAAATGTGCTTGTTATTAGCAGCTGTACAACACTGCAAAAGTAATTTGGGAAATTGGTGTTTGTCCTTCAGTTACCAATGTAGTTGTACTCCCGTTACTAATCAAGAAAACGTAGACCTCAAATTTTTATTTACACTGGATTGCTATGTGTGACAAAAGAACAGGCAAAGAAGCAGATACCTCTGGAAGAAAAATAAGATAAATGTAATTACACAATGTTGTTATTTTTCTTCCATCACCTTCAGGATATTTTTTTTTGGGGGGGGACTCTCAAGAAAATTCTCTGTGAATAAAAGGTGGTTAAAAGAAATATACTAAGCTAAGAACCATAGATGATTGTAACTGTTGGGCTGTGGAGAAGCTGCATACAGTTTAGTGAATGCACTGTACACCTCTACAATGCTATTTCCAGAACCAAATTTAGTGGATTACAGGATACAAGGACAACCACCTCCTGCCAAATAGAAGGGGAAGAAATGGAGGCAGTGAGAGATTTTACTTTCTTGGGCTCCATGATCACTGCAGTTGGTGACAGAAGTCACAAAATTAAAAGACGCCTGCTTCTTGGGAGAAAATCAATGACAAACCTAGACAGCATCTTAAAAAGCAGAGACATCACCTTGTCGACAAAGGTCTGTATAGTTAAAGCTATGGTTTCCCCAGTAGTGATGTATGGAAGTGAGAGCTGGACCATCAAGAAGGCTGATCGCCGAAGAATGGATGCTTTTGAATTATGGTGCTGGTGGAGACTCTTGAGAGTCCCATGGACTGCAAGAAGATCAAACCTCTCCATTCTGAAGGAAATTAGCCCTGAGCACTCATTGGAAGGACAGATCATGAAGCTGAGGCTCCAATACTTTGGCCACCTCATGAGAAGAGAAGACTCCCTGGAAAAGACCCTGATGTTGGGAAAGATTGAGGGCACAAGGAGAAGGAGACGACAGAGGACGAGATGGTTGGGCAGTGTTCTCGAAGCTACCAACATGACCAAGCTGCGGGAGGCAGTGGAAGACAGGAGTGCCTGGCGTGCTCTGGTCCATGGGGTCACGAAGAGTCGGACATGACTGAACAACAACAAAAGATGCAACTGGAGATAGGTAGGATCAGCTGAAAGAGAGGAGACACACTGTTGGAACAAAGGAAGGTGCTTTATAGCCTGCCAAACTAATGGTCCATCTGGCTCAATATCTTCTACATTGACTGGCAACAGCTCTTTGGGGTTTTGAGAGTAGATTTCAGGAGGCAGTGGCTCTCCAGGGTTCCATTGCCAGAGGCAGTCACAGATGAGCAGAGTGCTGTTGCATTCAGGTCCTGCTTTCGGTTGGCCGCTGTGCGAACAGGATGCTGGACTTGATGGGCCACCACTTAACCATGCAGGGTTCCAGACTGAGGGCAGGATTCCAAGGCCATGGAAATTCCCTCTTCAGACCCACATGAAGGTCATGTGTGGAACTGATATGGGGCTGGTGTTGTGGGTGGTGCAGATACCAGTGAGGGGGTAGCCAGGTGGAGTGCATTCCCACTTGCCCCTTTAGGCATTCAGGAAGACTGCCTGAAGATGCTTAATGTTCTGCAAGTTTCCCTGCCTCACCTCCAATTCCCTGGCTGTTGCTAGTGGTGACAAGGAATCATAGGGCACAATCATGCTATGGTTTGTGTGATACTACAGGGCAGCTAGGAGGAGGTATGGTGTTGCTGTGCTGCTTTCTATGGCCTCCACTATACGTATTCAGCCAATGGGGGCGTTTCTCCAAGGGAAGAGGGTCTTTGCACCCTCCTTTCATTGGGCTAGACTGGAAAAGTAATATACCAGCTTGCAGGCATTGGCAGCTGCATCCACCCATGACTGGCATTCCAAGTGTGACATTTCTCCCTCGCATGGAACTAATCTCCATTTAAGAGGGAGAGAACATGTAAACCATCACTCTGTGAACTACAGCACCAAATGTTTATTTTGCTTCACGCATCCAGAATCGACTTTGAGGCTTGCAGTTCCAAGCTTACTGCAGTTGTGCTGACTGTGTATGATGCAACGGAGCTCCATCGCAGCTCAGGCTTCTCATTGCTAAATGAGAACAACAACTTCTATCCCACCTATTTTTCAGAAGAAACTCAAGGTGATTTTTTTTAAAATAAAAAAAGGCAACAGTTATAAAATACAGAACAATTCACAGTTTACATCGTAAATCAAAATATTAGCATAAAACCCAAGGCCACAGTAACAATGGCAAAACAGCTATCAGAATTAAAACTTCAGAATGTTAGAACCAAAGGGAATATTAAGCCTAAGGCCCCTTTAAGCAATGAACAGCCATGTCTCCACTAGCCGTCAAAAGCAGTACAGTGATGGGGCCTGATGCTGTATGTTTGCTAAAGCGTTACATGCAGCAGGTGCCACTATAGAAAAGACCCTGTCCCTGGACACCACCAAGTGTGCCTTGTGGTGTTACAGAATCCTAAGAAGGAGTTTGGAGACAATCAGAGTATGCAAGGAGGCACATACAGAAGAAGGTGGTCATTGAGATACACAGGTCCCAAGCTTTTAAGGTTTCTAAAGGTTAACACCAGCACCATGAATTGAAGCTGGACACAATGTGCAGCCACGATGGACTCAAAATGCATCTCAGTTGTCAGAATGCTCCTATCCCATTTGGAGCTCGATTTTGCAGAACAAACGATTCCAAGTGTTTTCTCAGCATTGAGCCAAGATAGGTCGAGTTTGCTCACCTGCTAAGATTTTTATTTATAGTTTGGTTTTGCCCCAGTGCATTATCAGCTCTGTGTCTGGCTGCCAAGATTTCCGGGACTCTGAGCTGCTAAAGCAGCACATCTGCCAATAATAAATCAACCTGATAAAGCCAAGGTGAATCCCTTTTGTTGACTGCAAGAGGCAAAAGAGTGCGTTGAGTTGAGCATGTGCATCTGTCTTGGCAGCCTAATGTTCATAATGGTACAAGATCAGCCCTTGATTGCCAAAGCAGAGAGCACACAGCCCATAAAACACTACTGTTCCAAATATCACACAGTAAGTGTAAAACTTTAATAAATGATAAACCGCCAGCTGAGCTCATCTATGCAGTATTTTAAAAGGTGGTGCAAAATTAACACTCCCGTTCCTTTTAAAACCACATACTTGATTGACATACTCCAAGGGGTGGGCCCAGGGGAGAGGTGAAGCGCAGAGCCAGAGAAGAGAAGACGGCATTTGGGTGGCACATTATGTCTGCTAGAGTCAATTGTTGTGATGCACAAAAATATTAGGGTAAAACCCAGATACAAATCCATGCTTAGCCATCTTGGGACAGTCACTAATTTGCCTCCAAGGGATGTTATGAGAATAAAACAGGGAGGTGAGATCCTTGGAGAGGATGGGCAGGGTAATAATACAATAAATAATAGAAAACAGGGAGGGTGTTTTAAAAAGCCAAGTTCTTTTTTGTCAAGGCAGTGCAGCTGCAAGGTACTGAACAACGGAAGAAGAAGAAGAAGAAGAAGAAGAAGAAGAAGAAGAAGAAGAAGAAGAGTAGGAGGAGGAGTTTGGATTTGATATCCCGCTTTATCACTACCTTAAGGAGTCTCAAAGCGGCTAACATTCTCCTTTCCCTTCCTCCCCCACAACAAAAACTCTGTGAGGTGAGCGGGGCTGAGAGACTTCAGAGAAGTGTGACTAGCCCAAGGTCACCCAGCAGCTGCATGTGGAGGAGCAGAGACGTGAACTCGGTTCACCAGATTACGAGTCCACCGCTCTTAACCACTATACCACACTGGCTCTCTGGATAGCAGAGGCTGATCTAAGGCATGAGTAGGAAGCAGGTATCCAGACACAGCCATTGGGGGTGGGAGGGCACTGTCTCAGGCAGCAGCAGCACCCAAAAGCGACATCCTATCAGCCCTACCACCTCCACGCCTGGCTACCTACCATCCATCCCCAGAAGAGATGGTTGAAGTAAGAAACTGAAATGGTAAATTTGGGTTGGTTTATTCACATGACTTTGAAGGCCTATAATGTGGAGACTGTTATGAAGCAAAATGAGACATCGTCAAGCTCAGATACGTCTAGTGAATGTCTAAAATTATGGAGTTATAATGGTGACTGGAGACACGACAGCAGCCACTGGATGATTTTCCATAGCAGAGGTAGTCAATGTGGTTGCCTTTGGATTTGGTGAACCCCAGCTCCCATCAGCCCCAGTCAACATGGTCAGTGGTGAGGGATGATGGGAGCTGTAGTCCCATCAAAGCCTGGAGGACACCTCATTGGTTATCCCTGGTCTATACTCACTAACCACCCAACCTAATGTATGTATACTTGGTAGTCGCACTGAGTTCGGTGAGACTTACTCCCAGGTAAGCATGTAGAGAAACAAATATTTGAGCCCATATTTATTATAGTACAGGAAGACAGAAACACTGTAGTGATAAGTGTTGGAAAGTAATAATAATTTAAGAACGTACCTTCAGGAATGCATTGTCCAAGAACAAACTTATAACCCTTACAGCACTTTTTCCTAAAAAGACAAAAACAGACAAACTATCTATTAGATGGAATTAGTAAATTAAGATCCCAGTCCTATCCATGTTTATTTGAACATAAGTTGTACTGAATTCAACGGCCTTTCCCCCAAGCAAGTAGGCATAGCTTATGACATTACCTGTATTACTTTCAGAAAGTCCAGTAATGCAAGCAACAGCTTCAGCTAAAGCTACTTCATTATTGTAATATTGTGTTTTGTGTTGTGTTGTCTTGTACTGTATAGTACAGTACTGCATTGCATTGCATTAAAACATTTATTCCCATTCCTCTGCTTCAAGGTCTGAGGCAGCTTACAACAATATTATGTAAACTGTTTAGGTGTTTGGATGATTAAATCATATATTTGTTGTTATTGTTTAGACGTTTAGTCGTGTCCGACTCTTTGTGACCCCATGGACCAGAGCACGCCAGGCACTCCTGTCTTCCACTGCCTCCCGCAGTTTGGTCAGACTCATGTTAGTAGCTTCGAGAACACTGTCCAACCATCTCGTCCTCTGTCATCCCCTTCTCCTTGTGCCCTCAATCTTTCCCAACATCTTTTTTTTTAATAGATATTTTATTAGGTTTTCACAATAAAAAACATACGTAGACAAAGAAAATACAAAGTCACAAAAAAAACAATACAGTACAAAAATAGACATATCAAAAGAGAAAAAAGAAAAAAGAAAAAAACACATATAGTAATGAAAAACAAAAATTCCCTCTTTCTTAATTTCTCATCTTCAATTAGCTTATTTTCCCGACTTCCTCACGTCTCCCGTTTTTGTATCCCCTTTTTAAAAATTAATTCAGCAAATTCATATCCTATTAATTTATCTGTTGTTGATCCAATCTTATATTTTATTTTGTTACTAAAGCCCCTGCAATTCATTTCAAAGTCCTTAACATTCATAAATTTTACAGTATTTCTGCAAATAAATTTTAAATTTCTTCCAATCTTCCTCCACCGTCTCCTCTCCCTGGTCTCGGATTCTGCCAGTCATTTCCGCCACAATCTTTCCCAACATCAGGGCCTATTCCAGGGACAAATCCTGTTAATTCACCCCCCCAACAAAAAAAAAAAGCATAACCCTCAGAACAAAATACAAATGGGAGACATGAATGCAAATGCAGGTCTGAAACTACCACAGTAAAGTGGGAAAATGAGATGGTAGAATTCTGAAGCCATAAAATAGATAGACTGTACTAGATTGACCACAGGAGCAAATGAATGCTCCCTGGAAGGGAGGGGGCACCCCCATTCAAATCAACAACAACAACATCAGTGTGCCATAGGGGGAAACAACAACATCATCAACAACAATGTGCCATAGGGAGAAATTATAGACCAGCCTGCTCACTGTTTATGCTGGGGAGGTCACTTTGCTGCTGGTAATGTGGCAGCTGGACTTCACCCCCAGAGGCACACTCCATTGTCTCTTGAGACAAACGTTTTGCAACTAAGATCCTTCTCCAGCTACTATTTGTACAGTCAGTGCTGGCTCCAGGTGTGAGGGGGCCGGGGGACAGGTGTCCTCTGTTCCTGAAACCCTCTTCCCTGTCAATGGGTCCTGGCAGGTTTACCATGCGGTGGGCAGCAGCAGTACTAGATGGCTGGGTTCTGCCACTATTTTAATTTCCCACAATGCCCCAGCTTGTTCACTCCTTTGTGGAAGTGGGAAACTAAAATGGCGGCCTCCAGAGGTACACCCTACGGCCCAGCACTGCTTGGAGTGGCATGTCAGAAATGAATAGGGAGCCCAAGGCAGCTGTCAGTTGTGAGTCCTAAGGCCATGGTATTTGCCGAAGCATGATGGCTGCTGAAGCCAGCCTTGTGTACGTGCATCTTTAGAAACAAACCTAAACCTGTGCTCCACAGGAACGCCTAACTTGATAAAGGGTGTCTGAAAGCAGACTGGTGGGAAAACAAAAGTTCAGCTACTGAGACTTGCAAAAGTTAATGTTGTCGTAACGACGTTCATGATTTAAAGAGAGCAGAAAACAAGAGTTGACATTAATAACATATTTCTTTTTTTTTTTTTAATATTTTTATTGGGTTTTCACATTTTATATAAACACAAACAACACACCAAAACAAACATAAAAAACAACGAACAAGAATAGTTCCCGAAAATCTTATTTTCTAACCCTAGTCCTTGACTTCCCCCCACCCCCTCCCCTGCATCCCTATTCCCAAACTTATGTCAGCAAGTTGGCATTTCTTCCATCTTAATATTAGTCCTTTTATAAAAAACAAAAATAAATTTTCCCTAAGTTGGACCCCAATTCTCTTCCCTCGATTTCTCATTTTTTCTTACATAATTTTCTTAATACTAAACCCCCTGGTCTTGAGTGTTGTTTAAATTTGATACTTCCCTCCCTCCCCTCCCCGCTTTGCGTCCTTTCCCGAGACATGTCCAAATTAACAGTTTTTAGCCTGGATTCCGGATATCCGAGGCTCTCAATTCTCTTTTAGTCCCTCTCCGCCGGTTTTGTTGGTAGTCCTTTTTGTCTGTCATCGAGTCTCGAAAGATTTCCTTAACAATCAATCCAATCAGTCCATAGTCTCTTCCCATATTTAAAGGCAACTGCTGAGGAATTTCCACAAGGCCTAAGTCTTGCTGATAGTCAAAATCAAAGTCTATGTGGAGGCCCCAATTGTACTTCTTTATTTCGAGCTCCTGAATTCCATAAAGTCCCAGGGCCTCCACTTTCATCTTCTGTATCTTTCGTAGGCTTAGAGTGGATTTAATCCAATAGTCTCCTTGCTTGTGTTCTCCAGATGTCGGCTTCTGGTTAGTACTTTCCCAGATAACTTGTTCTCTTTCTTGTTTTGTCTTCTCCTCTTCTTTGTTTATTGTTTCAAATTCAGCTGTGGGTTCTTTCTCACTCAGGCCCTCATTACTTTCAGCAGAACTACTTGTTTCCAAATCCAAGGTCGTCAATTGTTTACTCATAGCTGTAGTCTGCTCCTGTAGGGTTCCCACCAGTGAGAACATTCTTTCGATTTCTCTCAGTATCTTTCCACCCACAGCCATTGTAATTCCACAGAATTCCCCCTAGAGGGAATCTGGTTACTGAGTAACCTTTTCTCCAACAATCCTCTGTCCTATTATTGTTTCTTTGTTTCTCAAAATTTTAGTTCAATTGTAACTCCTTTTAATCCGGAGAGGTCTTAAACAGCAATTTTTTTCACTATTAATAGTCCATTTGACAGCTTTTGACAGCTGTCAAATTCTGCTCCTCTATACAGGCTCCAAAGCAGGTCGCTCCCGGGCCCGGGAGGGAGGGTTGTTTACCACAAAACAAAGACTCTTCCAACACTCCACTCTCCTGCTCAAATTTACCTTTCTAAATCTTGGAAGTTACTGTCTTTTTAAAACTCACCCTTTACAGGGTAGGCACTCCAGCTTAGTTCTTATTTCGTTGCTCTGGATCGTCTGCAAGGGGGGGGGGTGGGGACTTCCTTTTAGCACACCCCCCGGTCGTCTCAAATTCAAAAGGTAAAAGTTTTAAAGTTCAGTTCCAAATTACTCACGGGTTCTTTTTTCAGTCCGAATTTCAAGGAAGGAAGTCAGCGCTCTCCAGTTATGGCTCGCGGCTTCGCTCAGCGGCGGTAGCGGTCGACTCTCAGTGCCACGCCGTCCCCTGTATCCCCTCCGTAGCCTTTAAAAAGGCTCATTGCGAATCAGGGGGGGCGCTTAAGGCACCCGCCGAGTCTTCAGTCCGCAGGCTTCCGCGCCTGCGGTTTTTAAGGGTCCCCGTGTCGCCGGCACGGCAAAGACCCATCCACCGCTGAGCCGATTCCCTCCGGAGCTCGGAGGGAATCCGCCATTTCCCGATCGCGCCAACCCGGAAGTCCCCATTAATAACATATTTCAGTCCGCAGAGGGGTAGCATAACATGTGGTCCTGCTTATCTGGAAAGAGGTTCCTTTAGGTATGAGCAAGATTCAGAATTATCCTATGCTGCTTTCGCAGGGGAAGGGCTAAAGGCCAGCGGTAGGGCATATGATTAGCCAGCCAGTTCCCCATTCCATTTCCAACAGATACTCATCGTTCTGCGGCCACTGAGCATGTTCAGTCCTCTAATGGCTGTTTTTTTTTTTGGGGGGGGAAGCAGACACCCTGGTGCCTAATCCCAGCAGTATTAAAATCTTGAATTTCCCCATTGATTTCCATGGGAAGCTCTCACTTCTAGCTCTTGAGGAAATTTTAAAAGAAACATCATGGCATGAACGATGAAATGACCAATCCGTACAATGAGATGGTTCTGTCTACCTGTTTTATACCCACATCTCTCTCTGTCCCTCTTCTTTTTCTGTTGACTCCTATTTCCCCTCCCTCCCAGTTTTCTGTTTCTTACCTCTTGACAGTTAGTCAGTATTCCACGGGCATGGAACACACTCACTTCTCATTAGGGTGTTTCTGTGGCCAACCCCTACCCAGTTTTTTGTTTGTTTGTTATTTTGTATTTCTGAAAAATCTGAAGTTGCCCCAAGTCTGCTGATACCTCCCACATATTTGCAATTGTTGACATTTTGGCTCCATGAGCAACAAATGGGGGCAGAACTGACTATCCCAACAGATGCTTATGATTTTTTAAAATATATGTTTTTGTGTGTGTGTGTGTTCATTTATGAGAATGAGGGAAAAATAATAGGATGTACAAATCAATCAAAGGAAAAAAACATAATTGAAAATGGGACTGTGTGAAGCACAGAGATTTGAAGAAGGCAAAGTTAGAGCTTTCTCTGTGGGTGGTTACTTGAGTTTACAGGAGCTTTAAATAATAGGCAGAACAATCCTATGCAGGTCTGCTCAGAAGTAAGGCCCACTGAGTTCAATGGAGCATAATCCCAGATAAATTGGTAAACCTTAGGATGCAATGCTAGCCACACCTACTTTGGATTAAGCCCTATCAAGACCACTTTTGTGTGAACATGCATAGTATTTCACTGTTAATGTTTGATATTTCATAGCTCACTAGCAGTTCTCTCATGGTGGCCCTTTAATGGATGCCTTAGTGGGTATAAATCTTGCTTTCCTATGCAAGAGGAGACTCTAAACGCAGTGGAAACCTTCATCTTGTATATGTAAACCAAAAGTAACCTTTTCAGTCCAGCTTCTTCTTAAATTACACTTTAAGCAAATGACCTAGCTTTCCCCCCCTTTCAAAGTGTGGTTTCCAGAACATCTTGCAGATGTGGTTAGAGAAATCAGATGTCAAACTAAGGACTGCGAGTTTACCTTCTGCCCCTTAAACCACAAGTCTTAAGACAGAGAGCTATAAAATTATGCATGGTGTTGAGAAAGTGGATAGAGTGTTCCCCCCCGCGCCAAACTCATAATACGAGAACTTGGAGCCATCTAGCAAAACTTATTGGCAGACAATTCAGGACAAGCCAAAAGAGGATCATTCTTCAGACTACAACATAGCTAATTTATGGGATTTTTTTTGCTACGTGATGTGATGGCCACTAGCTTATAAAAAATTAAAATGGGATTAGAAAAATTCATAGAAGACAGACCTAAGACAGATAGGCCTCTTAATAAACACCCAAATACTCCAGGGCTGAGGAGGAATATTATGAGATGGCTATTGCCTTTATGTCCTGCTTGTGGACTTCCCAGAGGGCCTGGCTGGCCACCCTCAATGCTGGGTTTGAAGAACCATTGGTCTGATCTAGCAGGGCGCATGACTCCCAACCTGAGTAGCAGCTTTGACTCTGACCTAGACAGTGGTGGACGTACATTTTGGGGGCCCTGAAGCTGGAACTGCTATGGGGACCCCTTCAGAACCAGCAACAAGGTCTGGGTAACCACTGCTATCTTCTTCAGTGGAGCTGTTCCATGATAGATCATCACACTTTTACAGCATCTGTGCTACTGACTTTGGGATTGTTGAAATATACAGAACAAAAAAGTAATCAATCTGAGTCGTGCGACTGAAATTTGGTCTACTAGACCATTTTTTTTAAAGCAACACAGACTAAAGTCAGTCAGTCAGTTTGACTTATTGTGGTTTATTTAGCAAGCAGCCATTAGACACATAAAATAATAATAAAAACAGGAATACTGCTACCAATAATGGTTAACATTTCTACTCCCCAACCCCTAGTGGACAAATCATTTCCTGTTCCCCCCTCAAGTTTTGTTACACGAATTTGTAAAGCCTTCACAAGAGATTTAGATGTTCGAAAGGATATAGATCTCTCAACATTGGTCAGCAAAAACCAGGTCTTTGCAAGACACGACCTTCCTTTCTGTGATCTTAGCAATGGGTGGATTTAAAGTCACTTCTGGGGCCCCTTCCTAGGTATAAATTTTCGTGTGCATGCACACTTCTTCAGATACATGCACACAAACGCTTATACCAAGAACAAAATTAGTTGGTCTCTAAGGTGCTACTGGACAATTTTTTAATATTTTTAATATATATCCAGCCCTGCACAGGAATCCCCAGAGGCAACCACCACTAAGCACCTAAAGAGGCAACTGCTTCTTCATCTGGAGACCCCATGCTCCCCATTGCTGGATGACTGGTCCAGGCAATGAGCCAGGAAAGAGCGAAATGAGAGGAAATAGAGCACTAGGCTTCAAGACAGAAGACTGGCCCTTTAAGCTCTCAAATGAAGATGAAAAGACCTGAATTCAGCTTGGTTGAAGCAAGTTGTCCATTGGGAGTTACCGTATTTTTCGCCCTATAAGACGCACTTTTTCCCCTCCAAAAATGAAGGGGAAATGTGGGTGCGTCTTATGGGGCGAATGCAGGCTTTCGCTGAAGCCTGGAGAGCGAGAGCGGTAGGTGCGCACCGACCCCTCTTGCTCTCCAGGCTTCGCGGACCTCTCCTCAAGCAGCGGGAACGTTCCCACTGCTTGGGGAGAGTTGCCGGCATCCCGAAGCCTGCAAGCGCTGATCCCAGCACGTGCAGGCTTCGCGGATCTCTCCCCAAGCAGCGGGAACGTTCCCACTGCTTGGGGAGAGTTGCAGGCATCCCGAAGCCTGCGCGCGCTGATCCCAGCACGTGCAGGCTTCGCGGATCTCTCCCCAAGCAGCGGGAACGTTCCCACTGCTTGGGGAGAGTTGCCGGCATCCCGAAGCCTGCAAGCGCTGATCCCAGCACGTGCAGGCTTCGCGGATCTCTCCCCAAGCAGCGGGAACGTTCCCACTGCTTGGGGAGAGTTGCAGGCATCCCGAAGCCTGCAAGCGCTGATCCCAGCACGTGCAGGCTTCGCGGATCTCTCCCCAAGCAGCGGGAACGTTCCCACTGCTTGGGGAGAGTTGCAGGCATCCCGAAGCCTGCGCGCGCTGATCCCAGCACGTGCAGGCTTCGCGGATCTCTCCCCAAGCAGCGGGAACGTTCCCACTGCTTGGGGAGAGTTGCCGGCATCCCGAAGCCTGCAAGCGCTGATCCCAGCACGTGCAGGCTTCGCGGATCTCTCCCCAAGCAGCGGGAACGTTCCCACTGCTTGGGGAGAGTTGCAGGCATCCCGAAGCCTGCAAGCGCTGATCCCAGCACGTGCAGGCTTCGCGGATCTCTCCCCAAGCAGCGGGAACGTTCCCACTGCTTGGGGAGAGTTGCAGGCATCCCGAAGCCTGCAAGCGCTGATCCCAGCACGCGCAGGCTTCGCGGATCTCTCCCCAAGCAGCGGGAACGTTCCCACTGCTTGGGGAGAGTTGCAGGCATCCCGAAGCCTGCGCGCGCTGATCCCAGCACGCGCAGGCTTCGCGGATCTCTCCCCAAGCAGCGGGAACGTTCCCACTGCTTGGGGAGAGTTGCAGGCATCCCGAAGCCTGCACGCGCTGATCCCAGCACGCGCAGGCTTCGCGGATCTCTCCCCAAGCAGCGGGAACGTTCCCACTGCTTGGGGAGAGTTGCAGGCATCCCGAAGCCTGCGCGCGCTGATCCCAGCACGCGCAGGCTTCGCGGATCTCTCCCCAAGCAGCGGGAACATTCCCACTGCTTGGGGAGAGTTGCAGGCATCCCGAAGCCTGCGCGCGCTGATCCCAGCACGCGCAGGCTTCGCGGATCTCTCCTCAAGCAGCGGGAACCACCGCTGGGCTCCCACGGCTTGCAGAGAGCTGCCTGTTTGGGGGCTGGGGTCGGGGGACGCTCGGGCTGCCCCAGCCCCGCGCCTGGGGGGGAAATATTTTTTTCCCTTTATTTCCCCCCCAAAAAACTAGGTGCGTCTTATGGGCCGGAGCGTCTTATGGGGCGCAAAATACGGTAACTCAGAGGTTCTGCAACTCCAGCCTGAATTGCCCCATCAGCTTCTATTCGAAGTCTGAGTAGATGACTTGGGTTCCTCATACATAACATCATGGCTTTTTAGAAACGTAGGTTTCCCAACTGAGCATTAAGGGTGTGTTCATATAACCATTTTGGGTTGATTAGCAAAGGGAATATTAGCAGATTAACTTCCCATAAATGCCATCCATTCCAGAAGGGGACACACACACACACACACACACACACACACACATTTTTTTGCTTGGTTTGAATGATGAGCCTTACAGGTACAGTACCTTCCGTAAAGATGCTTTTGCTTTCCCAGAATGCCCTGCTGTCTCTTCCACATTAACAGCAAGCCGAAGCCAACATAAATAGCACATGAGGCTTTAAGGCAATTTCCCACTAACATCGTAAACCAACAATTCAGAGTTTCAGGCTTCCTCTAAAAGTCAGTGACGCAGGTGAACCTGCAAAGTGTCCTAAGGGCTACAAGCCTTGGCTGTAAGAACTGACCCTTTCAAATTAGCAACAGACTATCATAACTATTTAAAAAGCAAAATTCTGGCCTACACGGTTTCAAAGATTAAGCTGAGCACAAATTCTTCTTAATGAATTTAGGATGTCTGGTGCTGTGGGGGATTGGAGGAAGTTTTGCCTTGTTTTGCAAACACTGGTCTTCATTAAACCTTCTTGTAAAATGCTGCTGTGAAGTTTTATCTTTAAGAAAAACAAAGGAAGGAGGAAGACCTTTCAAGGGTGCACCAAGAAGACTGTTTGCTTCCTCCATCCCACCTACAGTAACATATAGCAGGATATCTCTGAGACATTTTTCATTAGATTAGTATCTCACAAGTCATCCACGATCCAAGATAAACTAGGCTACTGCTATATGTGAACATCAGAAAGGTTCAGACAATCAGAAATATATATATATATATATATATATATATATATATATATATATATATATCTCCCAGGATGTTGTTTGGGGCTTGTGGAAGTCAGTTGGTAGTTCACCATGCTTCGACCAGTGTAATGTCTCAGCAGAGTATGTGGAGCCCCAGCAGACAAAACTGAGTTTAGCTGCGGGTGGCACTGTGGTCTAAACCACTGAGCGTCTTGGGCTTGCCGATCAGAAGGTCAGCGGTTCGAATCCCCATGACGGGGTGAGCTCCTGTTGCTCTGACCCAGCTCCTGCCAACCTAGCAGTTCGAAAGCACGCCAGTGCAAGTTGATAAATAGGTACCACTGCGGTGGGAAAGTCAACGGCATTTCAGTGTGCTCTGGTTTCCATCACGGTGTTCCATTGCGCCACAAGTGGTTTAGTCATGCTAGCCACATGACCCGGAAAGCAGTCTGTGGACAAACGCTGGTTCGATAGTCGCCTTTGACGGGATGGACTTAACTGTCCAGGGGTCCTTTACCTTAGCTGCACCACAGACATGATTTACACCATGGAAAATAATAATAATAATAATAATAATAATAATAATAATAATAATAATAATAATTTATTTAAAACCCACCCTCCCCAGCCGAAGCCGGGCTCAGAGCAGCTAACAACAGTAAAATAATACAGCATTCTAAAATCAATTCATTATAAAATCATTATAAAAGAAACTTCCAGGGAAGAGAGATTGCAAAACCAAAGAGCTAGTGAAGTAATATTGGCTTTCTGTTCCTTCCAAGTGCCCATATTTTGAACCTTTGAGGACTTGCCATTTCTAAACGCAGCAGGCACTACATCGTGCCTTGAATGTGTAAGAAGCTTGGATAGGTAATGTTTCCAGTACACAGAAAACAGTGTGGCTGCCTTGAAATTAATCTGACATATGTGAAATTCTAAAATGCAAGGCCTGAAGTGACCCATGGCACTCTGCACGCCAGTTATGTTTCCCAGAAGCAATTTATCAAAATGGTTGACACCGAAGTCGATGATTAGCAGAGTTATTTTCCTGACAAAACCTATTGTCAGGCAAGAAGAACAAGGCTGACAGGCATTTTCTGAGCAAATTACACAACTATATTTTCATAACGGTTAGCAAACAGGCTGTCATTGATCTGACAAAACATCAAACACAATGCCTGTTTTGTGGCTCTGAGCAACTGTGCGTTTTAAGTCCCTCAAAACCTCTTCATAAAACTACAGTTTTTAGGTGTATACCTAAGATGATGTTATAAATTGGGGGACAGGCAAGGCCCCAAACCTCTAGATTCAGTAAAAGGTTAGAATCTGAGCAAAATCACAAATTCACTGCTCGGCAGAGATTGCGGGTGACGTGTAACATTATTTTAAATATGCACCCCGGAAATGTAAAATGTGAAAGTGATAGGTGCACGTCTGGTAACACGTATATTGCACAGGTACACTTGTAAGGAAGTCCAGAACAGTCCCTAGTGGCCGCTGGGCTGTGAACCAACAAGTGAAAACATGCCTTGGCCATTTTGTTTGGATACCAGATTGCATCCAAAACACTCTTCTTATATGGTTAAGTCAAAACATTGGAAGTGGAGAGAAGACATTTGCAAATATAGCCAGTATTCCTTTTTCAGTGGATTTTTTTGGGTTGGGTGTCGATAGCACAAATCTGATTGACCGAAGGCATTATGACACCATCACATTTGCATGTGAACCCTGCTTGAGTGGATCAAGGAACAAGGAAGAACCTTAAGAAAGAGCAGATGAGGTTGTGAATAGCACAAAAACGCAAAGATGGGAATTTTAGGCCACTCTTGAAAGCATAACTTTTGCCCCCAAAATTATGTTTAACTCTGCTTCTTATTTAGTCATTTATGGGTCCATCCCTTGGGTACCTTAAAGAGTATATATCTATAACTGACAAACAGTATAAACATATTTGGTCATAGGGATTTTGAGATCTGGATGTAATACTTTTGATCTTGTATAATTTTAGGTACAGCACATTGAATTCAGAATAATCTCATAATTATTCAGTGAACTGCAGGTCACCAAAATGCTTATTTATCTGAACTCCACACACAAAAATCCCACTGAGACATTTGCCTCCTTGCCAAAATCCTGTATGAACAAATAGCGACCATCTGTGTTTGCAAGCATGTCAAGTAACCAGTAGCTGGTGGAAGTTCAGCAATAATTCATACACTTATTTTTTTAAAAAACCATTGCTGCTATTTGGTATGGCCTAATTGAATGCTGAGCCATTTTTTACTGGCTGTTTCTTGGGAGATATGTATTAAAGTTCTGAAATAAATGTCTGCTGTCAATCTACAGTCAATGGGCTGCATCCAAGTGTTCCTCCATTCATGGAAGGCACTTTGATCCAGTGGAGGCTTCCTTGAATGGAAGGACTTTTGTAGGTGACTTTTGCTTTTTCACCCACTTCCACTGCACCCCCGAAATTTACTCCAGAAGGCTGAAGCATGTGCCAGGACAGCAACAGAGACTGCAGGAGAAAGGGGAAATTTCTGAAAATCTCTTCTGCCCTCCTTCCATTCACAAAAGCCTCTGATGGATGAAAAAATCTTCCATGGATGGAAGGACAGCATTAGAAAGAACCCAGTGTGTTATATTTCCACTATCATTCCCCACAGTGGTCTTCTGTTATATAGCCAGAGCTGAAACCGAAATGCTTGGAGGTTCACAACGCAGGGGGACAATGCAAATGTTCTTTCCACCACCATCCAATTCTCAATTAGTCTCCATGCCAGTTTTCTTTCCAAGCTCATAAATCGACTGCCTGGCTGATGGCACATTGTCAGCTATTTGTCTAAACAAAGGTGAGCCAAAATCCAGTACTAATTACTGCACATCTGTCCAGACTCTCATGGAATTCTTAAACTTCCATGACTCTTCATTTGCGACTCCAGTTTCACAGAAAAAATGCATGCTAGATAGAAAGCCATAATTCCATTCCACTAATGAACAAAGTGCCAAAGGAGGAATTTGGAGCTCGTTAGTTGACTGCGGCTCTGTTGCTAGGTCAACCGAGTTAAACAGCAACAAGTTGCTGGTGGGTTTTTAGATTTATTAAATCTACTCTACTCCAGTTTAATGCAGAATCTTTCATCAGCAAGATCACAAACGTGCTGCACAAGCAACGGCTAATAAACTGCCTTTCAAACACTAATAAAAATCGAATCACACAACACGTAGACACACGTGAACACCTATTGTACACAGGAACACAGAAGAGAAGAGTGAGCCTGAGGAATGTATAAATGTACCAGGCAGAGTTGAAGCCTGGCAGTATCCCAAATAGATTCTAAACTTTTTGAAAAAGCCAAACAGCATTGTATAGATTATTGGGAAATTATTTAGTGTTTGCAATATTGAAACATAGCATCACCCATGTACAAGGACAGCAATGAAAGGTCCCTGCCCCATTGGGGGACAACAGAGTCAGGGGAAATGAAGGAAGAGATCAAAAGGATAATAGTATGTTATTATTTCAGCTACATATATTTAGGCTTAGAGGTTGAAGCATTTTAGCAGCTTTTTAGAGGCTGAATCAACTGCAAGTTTGCCAGTAACATGCAGGAACAACCATGCACCCAAAGCAGGTAGGGCTTTGTGTATACTCCATGCAGATCCCTAAGAGATTTTTTGAATAGCATGTACAGCATTTGCTGCCACTAGTCTAAATCATCTGAGCTTTGACAAATGCTGCTAAAATTTGGGTTGCCAACGACTTAATATCACAATCAGATACCTATGGGAAACCCAGAAGCAGGACCTGTGCACAACAGCAGCTGATTTTAAGAGGTGTACCACCTCTGATAAGTGGAGGTAGAACACAGCCCCTGTGACTAGCAGCCATTGAAAGCCCCACACCCTCCATGATCTTGCCTATTCCTCCTTTAAAGCTGTCCAAGATAGTAGGTACTGAAAACTTTCACAAAATACTGTGCTTTTGAGTGCTTGGAAAATGTGACATCCCACAATAAAAGGAAAACTTTGATGGAATACATGAAATAGGTACAAAGCAAATCAAAAACAAATGTGAAATTATTATTTTTCTGCATGTGCAAGCATCTCTGGGTTCTAATTTTTCTTTGCAAGAACTTCAGGGAATTCTCTTTTCCAACTGCTTCAACTCCAGGTGGCAATGGTGTAACCAAGATTCATGCTTATCTGAAACAAACGTTCAAATGACCCTGATCTAGTGTGGTTATGAATGAAGGAACTTGGCATTTCCCTGCAATGCGATGCTCTTTTTAAACCGCAAGATACCATTTAGAATCTACCTTCTCTCTCTCGAGACAGGCCAACAGACTCCCATGGACACTGTTTGCTTACTTACAGTCTGCTGAGGTTACGCTTCAGACCACAGACTGAAAAATGTAAAAAGAAAAAGGGGGGTCATACTTTGCTTAATGTCTCCTTCAGTGACAGATGTCAGATTTATTATAGACTTTTGAACATTAACATCACTGGAGGGAGACGTTATTGAGACAGATCTGACAACTTAACTTTAGATATGCTACTTATGACAATGAATTCAGAGTACAGTGGTACCTTGGGTTACATACGCTTCAGGTTACATACACTTCAGGTTACAGACTCCGCTAACCCAGAAATAGTGCTACAGGTTAAGAACTTTGCTTCAGGGTGAGAACAGAAATTGTGCTCCGGCGGCACGGCGGCAGGAGGCCCCATTAGCTAAAGTGGTGCTTCAGGTTAAGAACAGTTTCAGGTTAAGAACGGACCTCCAGAACGAGTTAAGTATTTATCAAGTATCAAAAAAGGACAGACTAAAAAATGCATCGCTTTTCAAAAATTGTTTTAATTATTCAGATTGTTTCTAGAAATGCACTTGCTTTGTTCTTCTTGTTCACTTATGCCACACACACGCACCCTGCAAAATGTGAGAAACAAGAAAAAGGAAGGGGGAATAGAGTAGTATAGTGTTTTTAACATGCCTCTCATTTACATTCCTTTGGTAACCCTTACAATAACCCTGTAAAGCATGTCAGTCTGAAGGCACATGAGGCCACCAACTTGCTGAAGCTAAGGAAGTCTAGTGGCTTTGCTCAGTTCCTAGATGAGTGATCTCATGGGAACCACACTATTTCACCTTAGGTTCCACAATGGCTGTGATCTGAACCACTGAGCCTCTTGGGCTTGCCAATCAGAAGTTCGGCGGTTTGAATCCCTGCGATGGGGTGAGCTCCCGTTGCTCTGTTCCAGCCCCAGCCAACCTAGCAGTTCGAAAGCACACCAGTGCAAGTAGATAAATAGGTACCACTGCGGCGGGAAGGTAAATGGCGTTTCCATGCACTCTGGTTTCCGTCACAGTGTTCTGTTGCACCAGAAGCGGTTTAGTCATGCTGGCCACATGAACCGGAAAGCTGTCTGTGGACAAACATTGGCTTCCTCGGCCTGAAAGGGAGTTGAGCACTGCACCCCATGGTCGCCTTTGACTGGACTTGACCACCCTTTACCTTTTTTTTTTTTTTTTTTTTTTTTTGCTGACTGGGACTGATGGGAGTTGTAGTCTAAAATGCTTTAGTGGAGGTTCATCCATTGCAGGAGGTTGGACTAGATGACCCTCACGGTGCCTTCCAACTCTAAAATTCTACAAGTCTATGATGCCTGGAGGGCAAAGGCTAATATATGTAGTCAGTGTGCCAATTACACAGGTCACTTTTTGCACAATATCCAGGAGGAGTTAGAAGTGGAACTTGCAACAAAACTTTACAGTAGGGAGTGCTCCTGTTCTGTGTTTTTAGGTATTCAACCATGCCTTTTTAGGTATTCCATTTCTCTTTCTCCCCACGTTTTCTGTCTTCCAGCAGTCAAAGTCAGCATTCCACGCCAACTGAGCACATTCTCTCCTCACTGGGATACTTCAGGAGGTTCCCCTCACCCACTTAAGTGTTTTCTGCCTCTTATTTTTTGTATCTTGGGGGCTCACCTGACCACACTGATACTTCTCTCGTGTGCGGATTGTATGCTAAGTGTCTGTACTCGGACAATTAACATTACCGCACAGTTTGGCTTTTTATTTCTTGGAACAACAGCTCATTGCGATACTGTAGAGCAAATTCTTGTGTGAAATGGTTCTGAGTTTTAAAAGCTGCTTGCTACATGCTGCAGGAGGCAGCCGTACTAAAAAGTAAATCAAAGTCTTACCGGGAATGCAGATCACTTAAAAGTTCTCTGGATACTGACTATGCCACATCACCACCATGCCAAAATAATTAAAGCACATCTGTTTGTTTTCATTTAATGGTGTCCGTGTATAGTTTCACATAGGAATGACTATCAGTTAGTAAGCTGGTGGCAGGAAGGACAAGAAAGCAGCACTGCTGTCAGCTTCAGATTATGCTAAGTATAGGGCAGGGCTTTCTGAAGTAAAAGCAGCAGCAGCAGCAGCAGCAGCAGCAGAGCCTCCCTTGTTGTTTGGGTCAGTAAGCAAGCCTTACCTGGAAGCTATCACTTTCCCAATTGGTATTTCCTGGATAGTGTGGCTGGTTTTCCTGCAATACCCGCCAGTCTGGTGTAGTGGTTAAGAGCGGTGGACTTGTAATCTGGTGAACCGGGTTCACGTCTCCACACTCCTCCACATGCAGCTGCTGGATGACCTTGGGCTAGTCACACTTCTTTGAAGTCTCTTAGCCTCACTCACCTCACAGAGTGTCTGTTGTGAGGGAGGAAGGGAAAGGAAAGGGGAATGTTAGCCGCTTTGAGACTCCTTCGGGTAGTGATAAAGCAGGATATCAAATCCAAACGCCTCCTCCTCCTCCTCTTTGAGTTTCAAGGTTCAGATCCCGGTGCTCCTTCAAAAGTCTCATAGAAGACAGAAGAGGTTCCCTCTTATCTCAGAGTGTAGGATCAGATGGGCATAACTTGCAGGACTGCAGACTTCAGTTGAACATTACGGACAGCAATGACCTTGAGGGTGAGGTGGTCTCCGTGTCCCTGGAGGTCTTCAAGCTGGGCAGCCTACCACTGATGATGCTCTAGCTATGTATTTCCAGCACCAAGCAGGATGTTGGACCAGGTGAGTCAGAAGATACCTCCCAACTCCAAATCCTCCAAACAAGACTTGCAGACTGAGGTCTCTGTGTTATTTGTTGCTACTCACACCCATTTCCTCTGAAATGATTACAATAGAATTTATGTCTGCGCTAATATAATGACTAGGATTCTATTGTTGCTAGATTCTGCCTCGGCCCAGTATGCCTGAAGGAACATCCCCACCCCCATTGTTCAGCCCGGACACTGAGGTCCAGCACCGAGGGCCTTCTGGCAGTTCCCTCACTGAGAGAAGTGAAGTTACAGGGAACCAGGCAGAGGGCCTTCTCGGTAGTGGCGCCCGCCCTGTGGAACGCCCTCCCACCAGATGTCAAAGAAATAAACAACTATATGACATTTAGAAGACATCTGAAGGCAGCTCTGTTTGGGGAAGTTTTTAATGCCTGATGTTTTAATGTATTTTAAATCTTTTGTTGGAAGCCACCCAGAGTAGCTGGGGAAACTCAGCCAGATGGGTGGGGTGTAAATAATAAATTATTATTATTATTATATATTATTATTATGTAGCATTGCAAAAGTTGGCATATGCTTAATATCAGGGCAACGCCCAACAGAATTGCCTTCTAAAACAGGTCCCTGAATGCCCCTAGGCTGCAATTTATATCTCTGCGTTTCCCTGCTGGCTGTGAAGGAGGGGAAATTAAATACATGGCAGCAGCAGAGCCTGAGCTCATGGACCTTTCATAACACTGGTCCCAAAAGATCTAAATTGGTTTAATGTCTGGATAAGATACAAGGACTTATTGGAAAATAAAACTCCAAGGTGGTTGTCACCGATGGAAGCAAAAGCTCTGAAAAAGCTCAATATGGAGGCCAAATGGCCAAAATATTGGGAAATTTTGGAACAAGACGGAGATAGATTGAAATTGCAAAGTTTTGAGAAATTAAAAAACAAAGTGCGAGACTGGCTTCATTATTATCAGATAATGGAGACATATAATTTGGATAAGAAAATTGGTTTCCAGGTGGAAAAAGCAAAATTAGAAACAGAATTGTTAGAACCTAAAACTAAGATTTTGTCAAAAATGTATAACTTGCTGTTGAAATGGAATACTCAGGATGAAACGGTGAAATCTGCTATGATTAAATGGGCACAAGATGTTGGACATAACATTATGTTTGCTGACTGGGAACAGTTGTGGACCACAGGTATGAAGTTTACGGCATGTAATGCCTTGAGAGAGAATATTATGAAAATGATTTACAGGTGGTACATGACCCCAGTCAAGCTTGCAAAAATCTACCATTTGCCCAATAATAAATGTTGGAAATGTAAGGAAACTGACGGTACATTTTTTCACCTATGGTGGACGTGCCCAAGGATTAAGGCTTTCTGGGAAATGATATATAATGAACTGAAAAATGTATTTAAATATACCTTCTTGAAGAAACCAGAGGCCTTCCTCCTGGGCATAGTCGGCCAATTGGTGCTAAAGAAGGATAGAATTTTTTTTATGTACGCTACAACAGCAGCAAGAATACTCATTGCAAAGTATTGGAAGACACAAGATTTACCCACTCTGGAAGAATGGCAGATGAAGCTGATGGACTATATGGAACTGGCAGAAATGACTGGCAGAATCCGAGACCAGGGAGAAGAGTCGGTGGAAGAAGATTGGAAGAAATTTAAAGACTATCTACAGAAATATTGTAAAATTAATGAATGTTAGAATGATGTTGGATAGAAATTAAGTGGTTTCCAGCTGTAATGCTTTAAGGGAATATGAAAAATGGTTGTTAATAGGGAAAAATCTAATGTTATTATTTTAAGACCAAAGATTAGGATGGAGTCGGTGGAAGAAGATTGGAAAAAATTTAAAGTATATTTACAAAAATATTGAAAAATTAATGAATGTTAGAAGGATGCTGGAATGAAGTTATATGGTTTTAGCAGAAATGTAATAAAGAATTAAGTAAAAGCTGATTGATAATGGGCCAAAATGAAAAAAATTTAAGGTTAGACCGTTAAGATAAATTATAGAACAAAAATTGAGAAAGATGGAAAGAATTTGCTGAAATAGTTAATTGAACTAGAATACAAAAAAGGGAGGTGTGAGGAGGTTGATGAAACAAGTAAATGAAAGGTAAAGATATGGAATATTGGATGTGTGTTTTAGTGTTTTTGTTTCTTTTTGCTGTATTGTTGTATTGTTTTTTATGTTTTTCTTTTTATGTATTGTAATGTATGTTCTGTTAAACTTTTTATTGTTTTCCTTTTTTCTTTTTTCTGCAGTCTTTAAACTTCTAATAAATATCATTTAAAAAACCCCCACAAAAGATCTACATTGGCTCCCAGTATGTTTCCGAGCACAATTGGTGTGGACCTTTAAAGCCCTAAACAGCCTTGGCCCTGTAAACCTGAAGGAGTGTCTCCACCCCCATCGTTCTACCCAAACACTGAGGTCCAGCGCCGAGGGCCTTCTGGCAGTTCCCTCACTGCAAGAAGTGAAGTGACAGGGAACCAGGCAGAGGGCCTTCTCAGTAGTGGCACCCGCCCTGTGGAACGCCCTCCCATCAGATGTCAAAGAAATAAACAGCTATATGACATTTAGAAGACATCTGAAGGCAGCCCTGTTTAGGGAAGTTTTAAATGACTGATGTTTTAATGTATTTTAAATCTTTTGTTGGAAGCCACCCAGAGTGGCTGGGGAAACCCAGCCAGATGGGCGGGGTAGAAATTAATAATAATAATGATAATAATAATTAATAATAATAATAATAATAATAATTGCTACCCTGGGTCCGGGACATGCAGAGTCTGAAGGACAGCAGGGGTTGTGATGGCACGATCTCTACTGATGTCCTGGTGCAGTCCAACGTGGAGAAACAAGCTACGAGACTACATGATTTTGAATACCTAACTAGAACATACCAAACCAATGAGGTCTGGGTTAGAATAGTTTTCTTTTTTTAAAAAAAAAAGCAAGCAAAGAAACCAGAAACATTTGCTAACATCAACAGGAGTAATTTGGACTGACTTTTTAATGTGAACTATTTAAGAGCTCCATAAAGGAAGTAAAGAAAACATTTCATGTGTGGCTACTAATATATAAGTGGAGAGATCCAGATGCTGCTCTCCCTTTATATGCCTGCTCCATTGTTTTAAGGAAGGGCATTATTAAAGCTGAACAATTCTGAAATTAAGTGCACCGGTTTAATAAGCTGGTTGAGAGGAGAAGGGAGAAAGGAGGGGGGGGGGAGAACAAGCAAGAGCGTTTTGAGTGAGCAAACGTTTCTTCTCCAGCCAAGCAAATGTTTATTACTCATGGGGATGATAGGAACATATGCTGCAGATAGAAAAGTCATTATGAACGTATTCCCCCCCTATGAACAGCTCCCAATACTGATAACATCTTAAAAATGATATTTTAGGAAGATAATATTAATGGAGAATTATGGAGTGTTACTACACTGCAATGACTGAACCAAGGTTACATTTAGATGTGTTCAACCAGAGGTTGTTTGTTGCTAGGGATCCTGCTACACATGCTGGAAAGATGCTAAAGAGGAAAACATATTAATGGTTATCTTAAAAAGAAAAGAAAAGTGTAATATTTGAATTAAAAAGCAAACTCTTTTGATAATGCGATGAATGTTCCAACACATGCCTGAGATACTTGGGTGCCTTAGGTAGAAAATACAAACTGCAGCCTCTCTGACAATTAACGCAGGGCCCAATCCACCAGACGTTTTCTGGCACAAGGATCAATGGAATACATACAAGGTGTTCAAGACCCATAGAGACAAGAGAGGGAATGACTTGTAACTCCTTTCACTGCTATAAAAAGCTGTCTGTACTGAGCTTTTGAATCCTGTACAGTGATACCTCGGGTTACATACGCTTCAGGTTACAGACTCCGCTAACGCAGAAATAGTGCTTCAGGTTAAGAACTTTGCTTCAGGATGAGAACAGAAATCGTGCTCCGGTGGCACGGCAGCAGCAGGAGGCCCCATTAGCTAAAGTGGTGCTTCAGGTTAAGAACAGTTTCAGGTTAAGTACGGACCTCCGGAACGAATTAAGTACTTAACCCGAGGTACCACTGTACAGTCATACCTTGGGTTACAGCCGCTTCAGGTTGCGTTTTTTCAGGTTACAGATGCGCTGAAACCCAGAATGGGTTACTTCTGGATTTCGGTGGCCACGCATGCGCGGAAGCGCCAAATCACAACCCATGCGTGCGCAGATGCGGCGCTGCGGGTTGCGAACGTGCATCCCACAAGGATCACGTTCGCTACTCGAGCGTCCACTGTACATGCAAGTTGAAAGCCTATGTACTGAACCACCTTTGCCACTTCATTGTAACAAGTGTTTTGTATGCATGCTGCCTTATCACAAGGCGGCTACTGTGGTATGTTTAAAGTCCAGTCAGAACAAAAAATTCATGTTTTGCTGGATAGGCGCATGACAGGAGTTGAAGCTAACAGAGCTTTCCTTGGTTCCAGAGCTTTCCTGTAAACTTGCTAGAAAGAACTCAGTGAGGGACGCTCCCACTGTGCCCTGACTCATCTCAAAATAAAGCCATTCTGTGCCTATTGCTACCTGCAGCACAAACTGGCTTGTTGTATGTGGTCACCTCCATATATTTACGTTTCCAGCAGTGTGGGTGAATCTGGCTGAAGACTGCGGTTGACTGGTGGTTAGGTATTTACTGTATTTTTTGGTGTATAAGACTAGTCCCCCCCCTAAAAAATAATGTCAAAATTTAGGGGGGTGTCTTATACTCTGGGCCATCTTCCCCCATTTTCTTAAATCTGAGTCCCCCAAAATAGGGGGTGTCTTATACATGGGGGTGTCACAGACAGAAAAATACGGTACATAGAATTGTAGAGTTGGAAGGGACCCCCCAGGGTCCAACCCCCTGCAATGCAATGATTGGAATACTAATTAAAGCCAGTGTTGTGCAGTGGTTAAGAGCGGTGGACTCGTAATCTGGTGAATCTGGTGAACTGGGTTCGCATCTCCGCTCCTCCACATGCAGCTGCTGGGTGACCTTGGGCCGGTCACACTTCTCTGAAGTCTCTCAGCCCCACTCACCTCACAGAGAGTTTGTTGTGAGAGAGGAAGGGTTGTTGTGAGAGAGGAAGGGAAAGGGGAACGTTAGCCGCTTTGAGACTCCTTAGGGTAGTGATAAAGCGGGATATCAAATCCAAACTCTTCTTAAATGCTAACAGGGTGTGGTTTTTTTGGATATGTTTCACCACCACCACCATCGAGAGTATCCAGTCTGTTGTTTACTGATCCTGTGGCTCCAGGACAAGGGAGTGGGAATCCATTCAAATAAAATAAATCCCAAGATTTGCTGTACTATTGGCATCTCTCGCTATAAAGGTTCCAGCAGTCAAGCAAGCAGAGCTGGGAGACCCATCACTTCCAGAAACCTTGGAAAGGATAGCCAGGCTGAGCAGACTGTGTTGGGCCAAGTGGACTCATAGGGTGATGTGACAAAAGGCTACTGAGCCTCTTTCGAAACAAGAAGAAGAAGAAGAAGAGGAGGAGTTTGGATTTGATATCCTGCCTTTCACTCCCTTTAAGGAGTCTCAAAGCGGCTAACATTCTCCTTTCCCTTCCTCCCCACAACAAACACTCTGTGAGGTGAGTGGGGCTGAGAGACTTCAGAGAAGTGTGACTGGCCCAAGGTCACCCAGCAGCTGCATGTGGAGGAGCGGGGAAGCGAACCCGGTTCCCCAGATTACGAGACTACCGCTCTTAACCACCACACCACACTGGCTACACTTAAATGTGTAGCTTGCAATCATGCAGTCACAGAGCAGAATGATGTCCCGTTCAAGAACAAGCTTTTTAGGCTGTGTAGGGGGTCACACTGCGCTAGACAATAACTTCACTGTGTCTTACTTTAGTGGCTAAAATGTGCAATCTCACTCTCCACACATTGCGTCTCAAAAGAAATGTTAATGTCATTGCAAGGCTCAGGAGTCAAACTAATGTACTATATAAGCACTGGGTGCCTATCTTCTGGCAGAGATGATTCAGCCAATTCCAAATACTCAGAAATCCTGAGTCAGTCCTCCTAAAAATATAACAAGACAACCACTTGGAAACAACAGGCCATTGTGTAATATATCAAGTATGTGTTAGATTCCTATAATTTCCTCCTCTGGCTTTGGGGCGGTCAAGGAAAGATTACACTGGGGCATTTTTGTTAAGCTTTATTTCACAACCAGAGACTCTTTTAAAAGGAAATTAAATAGGCATAATAGTTCCTGAGTGGCTAGAGCCAAACAGCTAAGACCGAAAGGTATTTACATTAGAGTGGCCACAAAACCATTGAGAGAATCTTACGCCAGGTTTGCCATTTGCCAAAACTGAAATTTCAACACCTGCTGTATTTTTGGTATCCTGCTCAAACTGTTCCAGAAAGCTAGCTGTTTATGTAACTGCATCAGCTAAGAAGTCACTGGCGTGTCAGGGCCCTATAAGGCTCAAACCAGTCACATGCTCTCAAAGACAGTAATCAGAAAAAAGTGCTTCTGAGCATATGCAAAGAGTTTATTCCATTCCCAGCAAGTAACACAGTTGTTCAAGTTACGACCACAACACATTTCTACTATTAACCTCAAACATGAATATATTACTAATTGTTTGCTCAAGCTGTTAACATGAACATGGTGCATATTAATTGATTTCAAACATTTCTGAGTCAGGCCATCGCTTCATCTGGTGTAGTACTGTCACACTGACTTTAGTATCCCCATAATCTGCTACCTAATCTTTTTCACTGGATCGAGCCAGGACTGAACTGATGGCATTCTGCATACAAAACATGTACAGTGGTACCTTGGTTCCTGGTACTCAAACAACTTGGAACCAAAACACTGCAAACCCGGAAGTAAGTGTTCCGGTTTGCGAACTTTTTTGGAAGCTGAATGTGTTCGTTTTGAGTGTTACGCTTCCGTTTTGAGTGCCACACTTCTGTTTTGAGTGCCAAGCTTCCATTTTGAATGTTGCACTGTCTGTTTTTGCAATTTATTTTGCGTGTTTGTGGCTTTTTTGTTTTGTTTTTGTGACTGTGTGGAACCCAGTTCAGCTACTGATTGATTGACTGTGTGACCGCAGTACAGTGGTACCTCGGGTTACATATGCTTCTGGTTACAGACTCCGCTAACCCAGAAATATTACCGCGGGTTAAGAACTTTGCTTCAGGATGAGAACAGAAATCGTGCTCTGGCGGCGTGGCGGTAGCGGGAGGTCCCATTAGCTAAAGTGGTGCTTCAGGTTAAGAACGGACCTCCGGAACAAATCAAGTACCGTATTTTTCGCCCTATAGGACGCACCGGCCTATAGGACGCACCTAGGTTTTTTTTGGGGGGGGGAATAAAGAAAATTTTTTTATCCCCCCTCCCAGCTGCGGCTTCAGCGCGCCCCGCGCTCCGGGCAGCAGGCTGCTATCTGCAGCCTAGGGAGCCCTGCAGGAACTCCCACGGGCTCCCCAGGCTTGCTGATAGCTTCCTGAAGCCTGGAGAGCGAGAGGGGTCGGTGCGCACCGACCCCTCTCGCTCTCCAAGCTTCAGCGAAAGCCTGCATTCGCCCCATAGGAAGCACACAGATTTCCCCTTCATTTTTGGAGGGGAAAAAGTGCGTCCTATAGGGCGAAAAATACGGTACTTAACCCGAGGTACCACTGTACATTGTTTATTGCTTTCATTTTATGGATCAATGGTCTCATTAGATAGTAAAATTCATGTTAAATTACTGTTTTAGGGGTTGTTTTTAAAAGTCTGGAATGGATTAATCCATTTTGCATTACTTTCTATGGGAAAGTGCTCCTTGGTTTTGGAACGTTTTGGTTTTGGAACGGACTTCTGGAACGGATTAAGTTTGAGGATCAAGGTACCACTGTATTCTACCTTGAAGCCAGATTGCAAGAAAATTAGCTCTTAATATGGGGAGGTTTTAGAGACCCTTTAAAAAAACAACCCTAAAACTTCTAATCCACTCTTCCTTCTGGAAAGCTCATGAGCTGCTTCAATGGGGCTCTTGTGTGTGGTTTCTCTAGCCACCCACAATCCCAGACCAAGCCACAGCTTCTCTGTTGGCTGCACGACTTAACAAAATCACGCATGTTTTAAAGGACGATTAATTTTCGGCTTGCAGATTCCTCTAAACACAAATCACAGTGACAGGATTTGGACCAGGGCTTATGCGCTTGCAGGGATGTGAAAGATATCTTGAACTTCAGCCGGCACTAAAATTAGTGATTCTCAGTCACGAGTGTGGAAGGATTTGGACTCCCTGCATTTGGGAGGGATGCGTGTTTTGGTTTGGCTGGACAAGGCATTTTTGAAGGGTTTGACAATGTCAGAATTAAAAGAACCAGGCAATTTGTCCAAGAAAATAACTATATGAAGTGCTTGAGATTTTTTAGATATTATAGCCAGTGCACAATGTTCCTGAACATTCAAACAGATGAGATTTAAATTGAAAAGGAATGTTCCTGCAATTTTAAGAGACTCAAATGAAGCCTAATTCAGTGGGTTGAAAGATATTTCAAATTGCAAGAAGGGAGTCTGAAGTATAATCTTGGTAATGGGCTACCAAGAGGCCTCAACGAAACCGCTTCAAAGCCTCAGTTAGCCTACTGTAAAATGGCAATAAAATATGCATTCTGAAGAAGCACAATTCCTAAAGTGCTGTATTACAGTATTCCCGCACCCCACGTCCCGAATGTACAGATCCACCTTATTTATACTGAAATCTTGGTTGCAAAGCTGCACTATTGCATTCTACTTACAAAGCGAGGAAGAGGAAGAGAACCCCCCCCCCCAAGGAGTGTTGACTTGGGGATTTGTGAGAAACAACGTCCTGGGTGACTGCCATATTTGAGGCCAGAAAAGACCCCTCAGATTAGATTTACTGATTTCCCTCTTCCCTCGGGCTCTCTTTATTATTCTTTTTTTTACACTTTACTTTTCCTGTAGTGTCTTGCATAGCTAACTTGGTAGTTCCTTCCTGGGCTATTTGCTGAGCTGCAACAAATGGGTTATATTCAACGTAGGATTTCTCATTGTGCAACAGAACTTTCCCCCCCCTCATCCACCCGTGTGCCCTCTAAATTTGTTCAGGAACCGTGCAGGTCACACACATGGGAGGGAGGCAGAAGGGGAGACCATCCAGTTCCATGGGCAGAACTGTGCCGGCACAATTATTTACTTGAATATCATCCAATATGATTGCATGTGTGTGCATGCATGTGCCTATATGTATTTCAATCAAATCCTTCTGTGCCCTATTTGCTTATTCCCCCTTCTCCCACAACAAATCTGAATATATATGTTTTCCTAATCATTACTTTCCCCTAAGTATTGGGAAAGTTGGATGTGGGGATTTGAAAGCGAGGGGAGAGGTGAGGTGTAAAAATACTGGATTTAGTCAAGTTGATACAGTAGTACCTCGGGTTACAGACACCTCAGGTTACAGACGCTTCAGGTTACAGACTTTGCTAACCCAGAAAGAGTACCTTGGGTTAAGAACTTTGCTTCAGGATGAGAACAGAAATTGCGCGGCGGCAGTGGGAGGCCCCATTAGATAAAGTGGTACCTCAGGTTAAGAGCAGTTTCAGGTTAAGAACGGACCTCCAGAACGAATTAAGTTCTTAACCTGAGGTACCACTGTACTTACTGCCTTACAGCCACAACATTTCTGACAAGAATCTCTCAAAGCTAAATTTCAGAAATCTAAATTGGAAATATTTGGAACAAGTAAGACCCGTAATTGGAATGTTCCTGTTCTGGGTTCCAGTCCAGAATCTTTCATCCCATTTCCTCATCCCTCCTAATTTTCCACATACAGATCCCACAGCATTCTGCGGCCACTGACCATCCCCAGGTCTCACTGGAAGGTTTTGGGGATTGTCCCCTCCCCAAAAGGCAATCCCTTCTGTCATTGGCATTTGCTTTTGGGGAAGGGACACCCCCCCCATTATGAAAATACTAGCTTCAGTTGAAGGATCTTCCTCAGACCTGCAGTATGGAAGCGAAAGGAAGGGTTAAAATTCCTCTCCAATTGCCATTAATTATCAGCCATGGCTGATGCAGTTAAAACAAAAAGCAAAAGGAAGTACAGTGGTGCCTCGCAAGACGAAATTAATTCGTTCCGCAAGTTTTTTCTTCTTGCGAGTTTTTCGTCTTGCGAAGCACGGTTTCCCATAGGAATGCATTGAAAATCAATCAATGCGTTCCTATGGAGACCGTCTGGGGACAGAGGGGAATGGCCGCACGCCTTCCCCTCTGTCCCCTCTTTTGAAGCAAGGGGTGGAGGGGAGAAGATCGCTTCTCCCCGTTGCCGCCCCTTGGTTCAAAAGGGGTCCGGGGAGAGAGGGGGATGGCCGCGCGCCTTCCCCTCTGTCCCCGGAGATTGCGGGGCAAGCTTCGTTTTGCGAAGCAAGCCCATAGGGAAATTCATCTTGCGAAGCAACTCGAAAACAAAAAAACCTTTCGTCTTGCGAGTTTTTCGTCTCACGAGGCGTTCGTCTTGCAGGGCACCACTGTACCTACATATTAGATGGAAAGATGTGTTTAGTGTCATGTCTAATCTGGCTTCAGCCTAAATTGTCTAAATAAAAAGGAGCTTCACAGAGGATGGGATAAATAAAGATACCAGGCTGGATGGAGCTGGGGGGGAAATTGGAGTGGCCTTCAACCTTCCACCCCACCCCCACCCAGCCCAAAATGAACCAAGAACAAGAATATGAAGCCAAAAAAACAATGAGGGGTACATACATACTACAGTGGTACCTCGGATTACAGACGCTTCAGGTTACAGATGCTTCAGGTTACAGTCTCCACTAACCCAGAAATAGTACCTCGGGTTAAGAACTTTGCTTCAGGATGAGAACAGAAATCATGTGGCGGCAGCAGGAGGCCCCATTAGCTACAGTTTCAGGTTAAGAACAGACCTCCAGAACGAATTAAGTTCTTAACCCGAGGTACCACTGTACTTGGAAGAGTAGCCAGATGATCTGTGACATAGATATACTTACTGTTGCTATTCCAGAGGTCACTGGGATCAAGATAGCATAAAGGACTTCCAACCTCTCGGAATGCATTTTATGAGATTCTGAAGGAGATCAAGTTTATGGAGCTGAACCCCTTTTCATTATATTTGGGCATATGGTCTCCTTTAAAGGAAGCTTTGTGTAAGTCAGATTGCCCTTTCTTGTAAGACAGTGGGATATTATTCATTCAATGGTGTATTGTTCATTATTTGGCTTTGAGTGGATTGATCCATATGTTTTTAAGGGCTCCCACTGCCTACATATTATTAAGTAATTTCTGATGGCTGGTTTTATTTTTAAGCTTCAGCAAAGGAATGGTCTGACTGATACCTGCTGTATTTTTGTTTACCCATTTGAATTCTTCTCTCTGCTCACATCTAAACTACAAATGTGGTTTTGTATCAGTTTAATGGTCAGGGCTCCCCTGACCCAAGAATCCTGGGAACTACATTTTTGTGACAATTCTCCTTGCAAAAGTGAACTTGCCTGGACGCTCTCTGGAGAATTAATGACCAGTTAAGCCAGTTGAAGCCTGACTCTTCCTCTTTCTGAGCTCTTGGTAGGGTGGCCGTGTACCCTCCTTCTATTTGTGTACCCTCCTTCTATTTGAAGGGCTGTCAGAAGATAAGCATATGTTTGACCAAGTCCTCAAAGGGCTGTCCTGTCTGTTTTAAAGATGAAGAATGATAAGAAGGAAGAGTGGGGTGCCTTGAAATTGCTTGCTTAACCATAAATAAGGCAGGCATTCACTTATCTGTTTAAAATATTTATAAGCCACATTTCTATTAAAATACTCACAGTGGTAGACAACAATAAAAAAGCATCATGACATAATAATAACACAATTAAACCATTAGGTAGCTGTACCAGCATGAAGCAGTATAAAATATAAACGTAAGTAAAGCAGAAAACAGATCAATACAGCAGCTACCAATTACCCACAAAAGCCTTGAGGAGTAAAAAGCTCTTTATTTGTCATCTTATTTTTTTCCACGGGCACTAATTGCTTGCAATCCTTTACTTGCAAAGGAGCAAAAGCCCAGTTCTGTCTCTTGGAAGTGTTAGGCTTCATCAACAGGAATCCCAGTGTCTAGTGATAACCTGGGTAAACTGGCATTTTCTTAAAGCACTGACACAGAACCCTACCTAATGTAGAAAATCCTCTGGCCCATGCTTACTACATTAGCTGCACTGTGCAGATTCTGATGTGAAGAACAGAAGGGAAGCTGCAGCCCTCCAGAGATTGCTGGATTCCAGCTCCCATTAATCCCAGCCAGTCTTGGCAAATGGTCGGGGATGATGGGAGATGTAGTCCACATGCGACATGGGTAGGTCTAGGGGAAAAAGTGGGTGCACAGTATGCTATATTTCTACTGTGCAAAATTCAGAAGTTTCCATGCACACACATGCCTCCATTCTCCATTCAGGAAAGCAAGAGGCATTATTTGCAGACACATATGTGTGTTTTTGTATGCAATGTTTGGGAGGAAATAAGACGGTAAATAACAAATAACAAACTAAATATTGAGGTATGTAATTTCTATTTCTTAATTATATTTAGTGGTAGTATGGCTGTATTGTTTTTTGTAACATAAAATCATTCAATAAAAATTATTTTTTAAAAAAGGAAAGAAAGCATTAAAGGTAAAGGTAAAGGGACCCCTGACCATTAGGTCCAGTCGTGGCCGACTCTGGGGTTGCGGCGCTCATCTCGCTTTATTGGCCGAGGGAGCCGGCATACAGCTTCTGGGTCATGGGGCCAGCATGACTAAGCCGCTTCTGGTGAACCAGAGCAGCGCACAGAAACGCCATTTACCTTCCCGCAGGAGCGGTACCTATTTATCTACTTGCACTGGTGTGCTTTCGAACTGCTAGGTTGGCAGGAGAGGGACCGAGCAACGGGAGCTCACCCCGTCACAGGGATTCAAACTGCCGACCTTCTGATCAGCAAGTCCTAGGCTCTGTGGTTTAACCCACAGCACCACCCGTGTCCCAGAAAGAAGGCATTATTACAGATCAAATGCACATTCTAGCAAGAAGGCTAACAGACACTCTGCTCTGCTTCCTACCACTCTCGCACCTGCACCGAAGTTATCAGCTTAGGTTCACGGATTCAGGTGTGGATACTGGGACCCTGCAAATTTTTATTTCAAAACTCCTTTTCCAATGACCCACAAATAGGACCAGGCCAGAAGGGCACTGCTTCCTCTAGATATACAGTACTGAACTACAACTAGCCAGCTAGCATGGCCAATGGCCAAGGGTGGTGGGAGCTGCAGTCTGAAATATCTGGGCTGTAGTCCAAAATGTTTGGACAGGTTGGGAAAGGTTGCTCCAGGCAATCCTGTTTTACGGTGTAGCCCTATGCAATTTATTTGTGAAAGCCTCATCCATGAAATCAATGTCTGCATGCTTTCCACATTAAAATAGCTCGGGTCCTATTGCATGTTTTCCATCCATATGTTATACAAGTTTAAATTCGCTAAATTATGACATCTGAAATGTGCCAAACTTTCTTGCGTAACAAGGCAAGGAACTGCAAGGTATCATCTAACGGGAGAATTTTGTTTACATGAATAGCTTACCATGTGTGTAAGTTATGGCAACCAAACTGTCTATTCTGGCCAAGACCATCAATATTTAGAATGGTGCTTTGTTTTTTTTTGGTTACTGCAGATCTCTTCTGAATTGCCTACCTATGTATAGAATGTAATAAGTAAACTTTAGCCAAGAAGGGACTGTTTTAATTGTTCAACATACTAAAGGAACTGTGGCAGTCACATTAATGATGGAAACCATCCCAATGTGGGTAAACAATGAAACCAGGTCATCAGTCAAATGCATTTTATGCCAATGCAGACAACAATATTCTGAACAAAATCAGTCTCTGATTATGCTTGAACAATTTCCATTATACCAGGAGGGTGGATAATAATGAAGAGTAAAGCACAAACATGCAGCCTAACAGGGGAGTCATTGTTTCAGATCCTTAAAGTACGGATTGTGTAGTCAACTGCTTCTGCAGCAAGGGGCAAATGAAGGACAGCTAGTAAAGGGCAATGTTGTATAAAATTAAACACTGTTTTTTAGTTAAGACCAACCCACTGAGTAGAAGGCATTTTAATAGGGCATGCAAGTGAAATTTTGCACCGTGAAAAAGTACATGAAGATAATTCTTCAATTAAAAGAAAATGCAGGGAGTATTCATTCCCTGTATATTCTTCGCTCCCAGCTAAACCCTAGGGAAATTCTAACCTTTTCATGCCAACTGTATCTCATAATCCCATGAAACTCTGTGCTAACAAATGCAATTTACTACTGCAAAATATCTATGAGCAAGAGCAGCAAAGCGTTTGAACAGTTTTAAGGCTACAAAGCCCATGGGTTGTTGCATCTGTAAACAAAAACAAATATAATAAGCCAGGATGTACCATGGTTGGTCTGCATGTTGTACAAAAACTGACACAATTTGCTGGATTGCATTTTGAACAGATTCTAAAATATTCTTGGTTTTAACCTCCAAATACAGAAGTTGAATGTGATAAAGCCCTCGAAAAGACTTCGTATATATGGATGTATAAATCTGAGCCAGTGAAATTTAAACACATTTTAAGACCCATTTCAACCAGAAAGTTTCAACAAGGAAATGCTGGATTGTGCGCATAATTAATATGGTTTCTTTCTTTCTTTCTTTCTTTTTTTACTTGACCCCCCCCCCCCCGTTTGCTGTATTTTTACCACCTTCACCCATTAAATCTCCTCTATAACCATAAGGGCTAGAAACTAATAAACAATAAAAGTTAAATTTCTCAGGAATCCAATCTCTGCTAATGAACTTTACAAAAAGCCCCAGGCAAGGAACTCCCCAGTATGGGATCATGCATACTCCCAGGTGGCCAAGTTTACAAAACTAGCAGTTGAAGGTGGCGAAGTGTTGTTTCTCAGTATGCTAGCCAAATATCACCTCCTTGATAGAATAATACAGTGTGTATATTTTCATTATTTGATCACACTCAAAGCCTTTACAAATCTTACAGATCACTCATTGCACTCTGCAAACACCGCATACCTCAAGTTAAATTTCCCAGAAAATGGCTGATATTAGCTGTGTGTATATTGCAGCTAACTAGGAGGGAGGTATATATAAAAATATTTTTTTTATATTGGAGCTTTTTATCTTTTGATACACCACCTCTGTTTGGAATGCCGTTTTTGGAACATTTAAGTTACCTGCATGTTTCGTTAAATAAACATCACTGCCAAAATCCCTAGTACTGTATTCCTTACAACTAGATGCTGTGGTTAATTGCTTAGCGAACAGAATTATTGCTGCTGTTTATTTATATACCACTTTTGGGCTCAAAGGCCCCCAAAGCTATAAACAGCAAATTAATTCAACAACAACAACAACAACAACAACAAATAGTACATGATAGAACTACAAAAAAAGATAAAATAAAGCAAACATAAGAACAATACTTTGTAGTGGCCTACGTAACAACGTTAACCATATTCCAGAAAGAGTTATATATAATAAACAAGAAATAATAATAAATGTATTTGTTGCTGTTGGGGGGGGGGGAAAGCATCAAAGCTATTTACAGCACCATAAAATACAAAACAGCTAAAATTAGTTAAAAACCAGATTAACAAGGAAAACGAAATGTGATCGCCGAATTCTAAAAAGTGTGCATACAATAATAGTACAGTGGTGCCTCGCAAGACGAAATTAATCCGTTCCGCGAGTCTCTTCGTCTAGCGGTTTTTTTGTCTTGCGAAGCAACCCTATTAGCGGCTTAGTGGATTAGCGCTATTAGCGGTTTAGCGGCTATTAGAGGTTTAGCGGCTATTAAAGGCTTAGCGGATTAGCGGCTAAAAGGCTATTAGCGGCTTAGAAAAAGGTGGGGGGGGGGAGCGGGGAAAAATCGGAACACTCGCAAGACGTTTTCGTCTTGCAAAGCAAGCCCATAGGGAAAATCGTCTTGCGAAGCAGCTCAAAAACGGAAAACCCTTTCGTCTAGCGGGTTTTCCGTCTTGCGAGGCATTCGTCTTGCGGGGCACCACTGTATTAAAAGTACAAATGCTTGGCAGGGGGTTGGACTCGATGGCCCTTGTGGTCTCTTCCAACTCTATGATTCTATGATTCTATGAAAATGAGCAGCACAGCAAAGGCCAGAATCATACCAAGGCATGAACCAAAACACATGAAATTAGCCATTTCAATACTGAAACATCTGCAGAAGGCAACATTCCAGAAAGCCAGCAGAGGTTTTTAACTAATGGCAAATTGTCATTTAAACAATCCCTTAGCTGGGGTTTCCCATCTCCACCACCTCCACTCTCTCTCCCCCCCCCCCCACCTGACTACTGTCAACCTAACCATTCTCTAAAAAACTTGCTATACAATATTTCAGAATGGCTGACGTTCTATCGCCCTATGCTGGTCAGCACAGAATTTGATATGAGCATGGTACATGCTAGCAGCCAAAATGAACATTTTGCAGTTACCAGGGATTAGTCGCAAGCATCATCTTCAAGTCAGTGCAAGGATTTTAGCAATGCAGACATCCACTGGTCTCTTGTCATTTCACACCGAGTTACATACTGAAATTCTGCACAGCAAAGAAACATTTGTTTTGTTTTTTAACCAAAAGACAAGATCCAATAAACAAAACAGCTGAAAACACTTTTCACAACCCTGCCTACAAAAAAAATGTCCAGTGGCATAGATTTACAAACAGGTCTTTGTCATTGCATTCAGACAGCTACGGAAAAGGGCAGTAAAATGGTTGAGATCTCCCTCATTAAAACTGTGCAGTAAAATTTCATACTCAGCTCTTGTCCATGAAGAAATGTTTACAGTTTGCTGCCAAAAACCACAAAAGCCCCAAGATTCTCCCCCCACTTCATCTTAATTTTTATCCCCACAAGCCACTGATTAAGCTGTTAGCCCTCAGGACGTCTCCTTCTGAATAAACACTGAATAAACGAAACCTCAAATCACTGGCATTACGGATTCGAGAAAAGGGGCCAAAACGCTTATCAGAAAGTCATAATGATGGCAGCCACACAAACTTGTAACTCCATGTAAACTAATTTATTTTAACTCCGAGCACAGTAATTAAGAGTGCTGACAAGCAGCGTTGTACCATTTGCACTGCTACATTCCCCAGTGTTTATAGAGATACTCTGGGTAATCAGGCATTTTCTTAAAGCACTCACACAAAACCCTACCTAATGTAGAATCACCTCTGCGTCATGCTTACTCTGTTAGCTGCACTGGTGTGAAGAGCGGAAGGGAAGCTGTAGCCTTCCAGAGGTTGCTGGACTCCAGGTCCCATCAATCCCAGCCAGTATGGCAAATGATCGGGGATGATGGGAGATGTAGTCCAGCATGCAAGTGGCCACAGTCCGGGAACGGCTTTGACTGGCCGGCTAAACCAGGTGAGGGTAGTTGATGGGTTTCAAGCTCTCAGTGAGTTAGGGACTTCCCCTGCATTCAAAGACAGGCTTCAATGGACTGAGCATTCACCACCCCGCAAAGCCCATTGCCCAGCCCTGCCTGGCTTGCATTTATGAACCAGGATGGGCAAGGATCAAGGTGGCAGGTGGCTGCTTTCACTCGTCCAAGCAGCCTGCCCACATCCTCACCCTTGTTCTTACTGAATCGGATCATCTATCTAGCCCAGGGCTGCCTATTCTGCCTGGTAACAGATCTTCAAGGGTTTAGGATGGGGCCTTTCCCAAACTCTCTTACCTGGAAATGTTGGTAATCGGACCTGGGGCTTCCTTCAAGAACAACATGTGCCATAGCCATGCTTCTCAGATGTGTTAGGTAAGAGGGTGAAGTGAGGTAATAATAATAATAATAATAATAATAATAATAATAATAATAATAATAATAATAATAATAAATTTTATTTATACCCCGCCCTTCCCAGCCAGAGCTGGGCTCAGGGCGGCTAACACCAATAAAATCACAGTAGAAACATAATAGGGGGAAAAGGGGGGGGGAGAAGAAGGGGAAAAACCAATTTAAAATACAGGTTAAAATGCAATTTAAAATGGAGCCTCATTTTAAAGTAGCTGATAAATCAAGACCATAAGGGGAGGGAAACATAAGGGTCAGACCAAGTCCAAACCAAAGGCTAGGCGAACAGCTCTGTCTTGCAGGCCCTGTGGAAAGATGTCAAGTCCCGCAGGGCCCTAGTCTCTTGTGACAGAGCGTTCCACCATGCTGGGGCCAGTGCTGAAAAGGCCCTGGCCCTAGTTGAAACCAATCTAACCTCCTTGAGGCTCGGGACCTCCAAAGTGTTATTATTTGTGGACCTTATTAAGGTCCTCCGCGGGGCATACCAGGAGATTACAAGTAGGGGCAGACACAAGGGGAGATAGAGAAGTGGTCCTGAGACGCTGCATTCTGAGACAAGCTGCTCAGACTTAGGAAATGAAGTATGCTGCAGGAATTACATAAATGGTGTGTTTTGGCTTCCCAAGAATTACCAACATCCAAGTTCTGATCAGAGATTCCTGTTGGCTGCCTCCAAGCATCCGACGTTCCTTCTTTTGATCATTATTCTAGAGGCATAGAAAGCAAGTGTCAGGGCTGCCTCAGGTCTCAGCTCACAAAAGACCAACGCCAAGCTCTTCTTATGTACAAGGATGTTTATTGCAGTTCATTAATAGTTCCACAACCGAGGCGTGCAGCCCCGCGTCTCTTTCTCCTAGACATTAGAAGTCCCCTCAGAATCGGTCCCTCCCCTACACCAGCTTAATAAGCTAACGCTGCTCCACCTTTTTCTCTCTTTCCTTTTCCGCAGGGTCTTTCTGCCCGTCGGGGTTCCTCCCCTCCTGCTTTCTCCTGAAGCGGAGTCTCCAGACTGCTCCTGCCCCCTCCTGCGGGCTTTGGGTCCTGGCCCCTCCTCCTCCGGGCTCCCTGTTCTCCTGCGCGTCTCCTCATTTGAACTTGGCGCGCGCCCAACTTCTGACCTTCCTTTTGACAGTTATGCTACTCCCCTCACTGCTTTCCTCCCCTTCCGGGAGAACGGCTTGCTCTGATCCCTCCCCTTTCTCTGTCGCCGGAGCTGCTCCCTCTGACACACTGGAACCTCCCCCTCCCTCGCTACGCTCTGGTGGGGAGGCTGGCCCTGATTCCCAGCTGCCGCTTTGGGGTCCCCTGCTGGCCCCCCGCTCCTGACACTTTCCCCCCGGGGCTCCCCTTGCCCTTACCACAGGCGCCCCTCTCTGGGAATCCTCTGATTCGCTGGAGAGACTCATGGAATCCCCTGCGTCATTGCTATCCTCTTCCTCGCTCTCCTGGGATTCCTCTCCATCGCTCTCCATTTCCTGCCTTCCCTGTGCCTCTGTCCCTGTACCCCTGACAGCAAGGAACTGTTTCCTAGCATCCAACAGTCCTGGCTCAACCCAAATTTTAGAGTCCAGCAAAAAGAATCCAGTAATAAATCCAGCAATAAAGAGATGGATGGATTGAAAGGGTCTAGCAAAACCATTTAGCCCAAGTCACACCACCGCACAGAGAAAAACGTGCAATTCAAGCCAATGATTTTTGTAATGCCCTCCATAAGCTCGCTTGCCAAAAGAAGGGAGTTCATGTTCAGTTGCTCAAAAGCTCGAAATGCTGCTTTTAAAAGCAACATTAAGTAATAAAAACCCTCCCTGCTTTTCCTATCACATAGGAACAGCCATGGTGGAGGGCAATTATTGTTATGTACTGAAGTTCTCACCCTGGGCCAGCAGGGGGATACTGTAGATAGTTATGCAAATGCAGGATTGAAAGTGACATTCAGTGATTGGATAGTTTTAGAAAGTTGTTACAGTAACGTGGTACTGGAGCTCTATATAAGCAGGCTGACTGAGCCCTTCAGTTCAGTTCTGTCCTGGCCTGTGAATAAACAAGAGCTGTTTGAAGAATTGCTGTGTCGTCTAATATGTTCACCCACAACCTAACAATTATAGAACAAATTGGGGACCTCCCCTCCTTTGCCAAGAAAAATCATGGGGGAATGCAAACAAGAAGCATAACTGCATCAAACAATGTGAAACTAAACAAAGCAGCCTTGCTTGGGGATGGGGGATTTCCAATGTGTGGCACTTAAACCACAGAAACATTCATAACGAAACCCAACACCCGACAGGTAGTTGGAATCTCTTTCGCACAGCACTTTTCTAGTTTCTTTGGATTCTATTATTATTAATAATTAATAATAATTAATAATTATTAATAATAATAATAATTGTTAGTCACTTTTCTCACTGAGTGACGCAAAGCAATTAAAAACAACCAAGAAACAACCTCCCCCTAAAAACACAGTTGTAAAATGCTGGTCTAACAGATCATAACTAAAGATTTTAGTATCTGTAGATCATTTAGATCTTTAGAACATTTCGGTGCACTTCAAAGTCCTCCAGAATTCCAGGCCCCAACTCACATACTAAGCTATGGCAAGGCAGGGCAAAATTGAGTGGCTTGTGTCATCAGCACAGCTGGATTGTGAAGATGAGTTCCTGGGAATATGAGTAACTCTAGGTGTCCATTAATTCCAGTTGATGTTCATTGGGCGAGTGTGGTCCTTTCTCGGGTCAGAAATAACTAGATATAGGTATAGAAAGCCATATGTTGTTGTTGTTTAGTCGTTTAGTCGTGTCCGACTCTTCATGACCCCATGGACCAGAGCACGCCAGGCACTTCTGTCTTCCACTGTCTCCCGCAGTTTGGAAAGCCATATAATGTATACCATATAATGAATGAAATGACTAAGGAATGAAAAGTTGGTCTGATGGACTAAGCCACCTGTAAATTCAGTTATGGTGCCATTTCCTGTAACTGCAGGTTAAGCAAAAGACGGTAACACAGAGATACTTTTAGCTTTCACTCATTTAGTAATAAGGAGATGGAATAAAGAAACAAATAGCTGGTGTTTTCACATGTTTATGAAAATCCTGGGGGAGGACACTGGCTTGTACGTATATAATTTGTTAGAAATAATCTGCTGTTTTCCTGTACATTTGTGCACCACCTGTTGGGAATGTAGTCCTGCAAGTTATAGTAGGTTTAGCTTGCCAGAGATGAGGCATAGTTTCAAAGGCAAGTATTATCTAGAATGGTCTGTGAATACTGGAACTCCTCCAGATCAGCTATTTTATGGAGCATCCATCCTTATTTGCAAACACAAAGTTTATGTGGACCTTAAGAGTATACCGAGCCTTTACTGAGCAATCTTTTTTTCAACTCATATAGTCTCAGAATATTGTTTTATGCTTTTTTGTGTGTGGTTTTATATTTGAGATACATGTCTTATTATAATTGCAACAATCAATAGTATTGTTGTTGTTGTTTTTTAAAAAACACTGAACATTCTTTCTGATTCGTCCGCAGTGCAGTTATACAACAATGAGTTTTCATTCTGAATTTACTCAAGATTTGCTTGCAGGTTGTTTGTACGTCTTCCCATTAAATCATTCATTCATCTCACACATTTCAGTGCTTTTCCCAGTCGCTTTCCTAACCACAAATATCCATGCTTTAAAAAATAAAAAAGTGGATTGTTATGCTAGGGAGACAGATTGCTTTAATCCACTTCAATTGCGCAAACTTAATTTTCCAATATGTGCTCAAATCCCCGCCGCCTCGCAAAATAGTGACAGCATCCTGGAATGTATTTTGTCCCTCATCTGTAATAAAAGACTGTGAAGAACCCTAGATACCAAGCCTAGTTTGATGCCCTGCCTTCAGTCATCATAGGAAACAGACTACTCACAGAAACTAATAAAGAAGTCTGCAGGAAGCTAAAGTGGTTAGGGCTGGGCAAGGGAGGGAAAATAAGCTGTTTGTTCTCCATGAATTTACTTTGATCCCCGTAAGAAATAAGTTGCATTTCCATTTTAACCCTTCTCCACTTTAGTTAGAATGAAAAAATAAATAAATGGGAAATTTTATTTTTCTGAATCTACGTGTTTGAAAAGATGAAAAGCGATTGAAGAATCACAGCTACAAAATGTTTCCTTGTTGAAGAGGAGCGAAATGTTTTACTGCCTAACCTTGCACCACACTTGAGCTGCAAAGGGGGGGGGGGAATCACATGCTGAGTGTTCCACCACCCCGACAGTCCCCTGACTCTGGAAAGCTAGCATGCGAATGGCGAAAGTTCCAAGCCTAACCCAGGTCAGTTTTGGATGTGCAGAACATTTTCATGTCATGGTGGAGCCTTAAAGATTGCGGATCCCCTTGTATTCAAGAACAACTGGACCATGTGACCAGGTTTGTTATGGCAGGGTAAGGAAGCACGTGGGCTTCCATCTCAAGTAGGGATGGGGAACCAGATGTTTCTGGGCTCCAAGTCCCATCAGCCTAGCAAGCATGATCAATGGCCAGGGATGATGGGAGCTGTAGTCTAAGAACTTTGGAAGGCATCACAATGGATACCCCAACTATAGCTTCCAGGGCGTGGCGTAGGATGGTAATGAAAGAGAGAGCGCTTCACTCCCTTCCCCTGAACTAGGAGGTAAAGGGATCCCTGACCATTAGGTCCAGTCGTGGCCGACTCTGGGGTTGCGGCGCTCATCTCGCTTTACTGGCTGAGGGAGCCAGCGTACAGCTTCTGGGTCATGTGGCCAGCATGACTAAGCCACTTCTGGCGAACCAGAGCAGCGCACGGAAACGCTGTTTATCTTCCCAAAGGAGCAGTACCTATTTATCTACTTGCACTTTGACATGCTTTCAAACTGCTAGGTTGGTAGGAGCAGGGACCGAGCAACGGGAGCTCACCCTGTCACGGGGATTTGAACCGCCGACCTTCTGATCAGCAAGTCCTAGGCTCTGTGGTTTAACCCACAGTGCCACCCTAGGAGGTAGGGAAAGGGGCAAAAATTTAAACCAGACACTTAGGTGCAAAGAAACAACTTGACCAAACATCAGGACAAACTTTCTGACAGTAAGAGCTGTTCAAAAGCGAAATGGACTCCCACAGGAGGTGAGGGACTCACCTTCCTTGGAGGTTTTTACGCAGAGGTTGGGTGGCCATCTGTGATGGATACTTTAGCTGAGATGTCTGCATTGCAGGGGGTTGGACGAGATGACCCTCAGGGTCCCTTCCAACGCTACAGTTCTCTGATTCTATGATACCCTGCGGTGAATGTTAACAGCAATGTTGTTCCTTCTCTGTAAGTGTGCAACTCCCTTTGCTAGTGCATCCTGCTGCAGAAACGAGAAGGGCTAGACAATGACCTGAGTGTTTTTGTTATTTTTAATATGGAATGAAAGCCAAAGCTAATAATGAAGCCTACAAGAATAGGTTTTTGTTTTGTAAATGGAAATCATGGTGTGTGAAGCTAAGAGCAAAGGAAGACCACAAGGCTATCTCCCTATCTGGACTTAAGATCATTATGGATAAATTGAGAAAGTCTGGAATTGGTTCAATTTCCAAATTAGCTTTTCACTATTTTTAGGGAGATGTGACTTACATCTTTCCACAGCAGCTTCACAGCCACAGAGAGACAGAAGTCATCATCAAAGGCAGATGTCTGGGCATTAGACTACATAAAAATCTATTTTTATTAATCAGATCTATAGCACCTTTAATGGGCAATGTGCTTAAACTATATTTGTCCTACTAAAGTCATAAAGGCCACTTATACAATCCGCAGTGGGGTGGGGTGGCAGTTGGAGCCTGTCACGGCAACTCTACCACACATCAGAGCGATGCCATCTTGTTTGCGGCAGTTTGTTGCTCCCCCAGCTGCCACGGAGCGTTCGGGTTCCTGTCACACCCTTTTGAAATTTTGGCCAATTGACTGCAGCCTGGGAGGAGAGACTTCGAGAGTAGGCCTGAGTGCAGCAGTCTTCACTCAGGTCCACTCCCCACCCATATAAAGTGGCCAGTAGGGGGCTGAGAGGGATATACACCCAATGGGGATGCGGGTGGCGCTGTGGTCTGAACCATTGAGCCTCTTGGGCTTGCTGATCAGAAGGTTGGCGGTTCGAATCCTCATGACGGGCTGAGCTCCCATTGCTCTGTGCCAGGTCCTGCCAACCTAGCAGTTTGAAAGCACGCCAGTACAAGTAGATAAATAGGTACCAATGCAATGGGAAGGTAAACAGTGTTTCTGTGTGCTCTGGCTTCCGTCACGGTGTTCTGTTGTGCCAGAAGTGGTTTAGTCATGCTGGCCACATGACCCGGTGAGCTGTCTGTGGACAAGCGCTGGCTCCCTCAGTCTGAAAGCAAGATGAGCGCCACAACCCCATAGTCGCCTTTGACTGGACGTAACTGTCCAGGGCTCCTTTACCTTTTTTTTTTTTTACACCCAGTGCCTATGCCAAGGCTTCCTTTATCTGAAATTAATAAAGTTGTGGCCATTTGAATCCCAAAATTGTTGTGGTGTCCAGTTCTTCTTCCCTTAAAGACCTTGGTCCCGGGGGTGAGAGCACTGTGACTGGGCATGCAAAAACCCCATTGGATGTTTCTCTTATTTCAGTTTACTTACTTATATCAGTTTATAATACTGTAAATAGTAATACCCACACATCAGTACTCTTGATCCCCATACATCAGTGATTCTCAAAGGGAGGATTTGTTGCATCTAGCTTAGCCCTTGGTCGCTTTTTTCTAGAGGAGCCTTGAAAGTGACATATAAATCAAATGGCCGTTGCAAATTTTGTGTGAAAATCCAAATGCAAAAGCCAACCACATCAATGGATACAAAAAATACACACAAAACAATAAAATCTTAAGAAATGTCTTGCCCTGTCTGGCACAAAGGGCTATTGTGAATTCTTTTGTCATTTCCTGTGGATTAACGCTGAAAATATCCCATCTGAATGATGTGAGGTGCTATCAACCACTGGACTAGCCTCATCTGTTCCAAATAAAGAATTTTCTCTTGGCAGTAGAAACATTGTAAATGAAAGAAAAGAGCCATCCTCCTTTAAAATAAAAAAAATGAACCGATTGTGTTGGATAACGCTAACCACCGAGAGATCTCAGACCCCTAGGAGGCAAATCAGATGCCAAATGCACTCAGGAGCTTACAGGAGGTATTCAATAAGGAGGAAGGAAATGAAGAACAATTAAGATGGATGTTGGGAAGAACTTTCTAATTGCACGGTGCCTCACGGTGCCTTTTACCAGCTTTGGTTGGTAAGGCAGCTATGGCGCTTCCTGGGTTGTGATAGCCTGGCCACAATCTGGTACCCTCCAGATTGGGTTTTTGCAGCGCACTCTGTGTGGGGATTCTCTTGAGGCAGACCCAGAAGCTGAAGCTGGTGCAAAAGGCAGTGGCCTGACTGCTTGAATAGTGGGAATCCCCCTAAACCCTAGAAATTAACAAATGCTAGGATCTGGGGTCCTTTGTGATATGAAGGGAGAATATAAGCTACAAGGGGTTGCCTTACCCAAACCAGTCTGGCTGGCTGAGGGAAGACCAGAGCTGTTAGCGCTATGGCAGACAGCCATCGAGGGTCGTCAACAACTCCTTGTCCCAGGTGTGACCAGAGACTGGAGATTTGGAAGGTTGCCAGGGTAACTGCTCTGGCAAGGGGCTTCTGGAAAGAAGGAAATGACAGATCCACTTTGGTGAGCATGAAGGAAGGACTGCCTGCAATGCTCTGGGCCATGTTGTAAAATCTGGCCCCCTTCCATGTAGTAGTAGTAATAATAATAATAATAATAATAATAATAATAATAATAATAATAATAATAATTAATACTCCGCCCTCCCCAGCCAAGGCCGGGCTCAGAGCGGCTTACAAGCAATAATAAAAACTAGTTAAATGATTACAACTTAAAAACAAAATTAAAAATACAACATTAAAATATTGAAACATTAAAATATTAAAATGTAGCCTCATCGCAGGAGGAGAAGGAAAAGAAAAAAGAAAGAGAGGGAGGGAATCAAATTGGCTCCAAGTCAAAGGCCAGGCGGAACAACTCTGTCTTACAGGCCCTGCGGAAAGAAATCAGATCCTGCAGGGCCCTGGTCTCATGAGGCAGAGCGTTCCACCAGACCGGAGCCAGAGTTGAAAAGGCCCTGGCTCTGGTTGAAGCTAATCTAACTTCCTTAGGGCCCGGGACCACTAGGGTGTTGCTATTTATGGACCTTGAGGCTCTCCGTGGGGCATACCGGGAGAGGCGGTCCCGTAGGTACGAGGGTCCTAGGCTGTGAAGGGCTTTAAAGGTCAAAAGCAGCACCTTAAATCTGATCCTGTACTCCACCGGGAGCCAGTGCAGCTTGAAAAGCACTGGGTGAATATGCTCCCATGGCAGAGACCCCGTGAGGAGCCTCGCTGCAGCATTCTGCACCCGCTGGAGTTTCTGGGACAGCTTCAAGGGCAGCCCCGCGTGGAATGAATTACAGTAGTCAAGCCTGGAGATGACCGTCGCATGGATCACTGTGGCCAGGTCAGGGCGGGAAAGGTAAGGGACCAACTGCTTGATGCGGCGAAGGTGGAAAAATGTCGCCTTGGCTGTTGCTGTAACTTGCGCCTCCATGGAAAGGGAGGCGTCAAGGATTACACCCAAACTCTTAACGGAAGGCAATGGCACTAATTGGGCCCCCACAAGAGAAGGGAGTTGGTCCCTCATCCCCATGCCATCCCGACCTAGCCATAGGACCTCTGTCTTCGAAGGATTTAGTTTCAATCGGCTCCCACGAAACCATCCAGCCACAGCTTCCAAGCATCTGGTCAGTGTGTTTGGGGCTGAGTCGGTGTGGCCATCCATCAGCAGATAGAGCTGAGTGTCATCAGCATATTGGTGACAGCCCAGCCCAAAGCTCCGGATAATCTGGGCAAGGGGGCGCATAAAGATGTTAAAAAGCATTGGGGAGAGGATTGCGCCCTGCGGCACTCCACACACCAAGGAGTGGCGCTGTCAGGGGTTCAGGAGCAGAGGCACAGGAAAGGGAGGAAACAGAGAGCGAGGGGGAGGAATCCGAAGGAAATATGAGCGATGACAGCGGCCCGAGATCTCTGAGTCTTTCAAGTGAATAGGAAGATTCACAGAAAGGGGCGCCAGTGGTCAGAGCTAGGGGGAAACCCCAGGAAGAAGGGACCAGAGGGGACTCAGAGAGCAGCAGTTGGAAATCGGGACCAGCTTCCCCACCAGAGCGCAGTAGGGGGGAAGGGTCCCAGGTATCGGGATCTGGCGGCTCGCCGCAAGCGGGAGGGCATGAGTCAGGATTGGCCACACCTCCATCGGGGAGCGAGGAAACGGTCAAGAGGAAGGTTGAAGGCTGGGCGCGCGCGCCAAGTTCAAATGCACAGGAAGGCGGCACAGTAAGCAGCCCGGATAGGGAGCCAGGTCCTAAAGCCCGCCGCAAGGAGGGAGAAGAGTCCGGGGGGTCAGCGTCAGAAGAGTCCAGGAAGGAAGAGACCACGGGGGGTAGAGGGACCCAGAGGAGGAGGGAAAGACGGAAGAGGTGGAGTAAGGCTAGAGTATTAAGTTGGTGTACAGGAGGCGGAGACTCAGACGGAGCTTCGCTGGTCTAGCTTCTAAGACGTAGAGCTGCGCGCTGCGGCTTGGAAATGGAAACTGTAACTCAATAAAGACTTTTGTACAGTACTGCCGGCTAGCGTGGTCCTCTGTGAGCTGGGACCTGGGAGCGGCTCTGACAGGCGCTGTCAGGGGTTTAGGAGCAGAGGCACGGGCAAGGGAGGAGACAGAGAGCGAAGGGGAGGAGGCAGAAGAAAAGATGAGTGATGACGACGACCCGAGATCTCCCAGTCTTTCCAGTGAATCAGAGGATTCACAGAAAGGAGCACCAGTGGCCAGGGCAAGGGGGGAGTCTAGGGGGGCACCCCAGGAAGATAGAGCCAGAGGGGACTCAGGGGGGAGCAGCTGGAAATCGGGACCAGCGTCACCGCCAGGAAGCAGGGAAGAGGAAGGGAGCCAGGGGGGAAACGCTGGCAGCTCACCACAGGAGGGAGGGCATGAGTCAGGAGTGGCCACGCCTCCATCGGGGAGCGAAGAAACGGTTAAGAGGAAAGTGGAAGGTTGGGCGCGTGCGCCAAGTTCAAATGCAGAGGAAGGCGGCGCAGTAAGCAGCCCCGAAAGGGAACCAGGTCCTAAAGCCCGGCGCAAGGAGGCAGGAGGGTCCGGGTCAGCGTCAGAAGAATCCCGGAAGGAAGAAGCCCCGGGGGGTAGAGGGACCCAGAGGAGGACAGTCAGGCGGAAAAGGTGGAGCAAGGCTAGGATATTAAGTTGGTGCACACGGGGCGGAGACTCAGACGGAGCTTCGCCGATCTAGCTACTAGACGTAGAGTTTGCGCGCAGCAGCGTGAGAATGGAAACTGTAATTCAATAAAGACTTTTACTTAATGATCGCTGGCTAGCGTGATCCTCTGTGAGCTAGGATCTTCAAGCAGCTCTGACAGTAAGCTCCGTCTCATCATTGTGGGCATCTACAGCCTCGAGGAGGGGAGAGAAACAGGTGCCTACTAGCGAGCTCACGAACGGCAGACGACATGACGGCTGAGCAGCAGATAGAGGACCTCAGAAAAGCAGTGGCACAACTGAACGCCGAGGTTCTCGCATCCAGGAAGAGAGAGGAGGAGGCAGCTGCCGCCTGCAGGGATCTCCAAGTCAGGTTAGACGTGCTGACAAAGCAGACACCCCGGCAGGAGGGAATTGGGTTGGCGAGACGGGCAGGCGGGCTAGTCTCTCACTTCGATGGGAACCTGCAACAGTATCCCAACTTTAGAGCCGACGTACTGTGCGCACTGCAACTGCTGCATAAAGACTTTAGAGATGAACAAGAGAGAGTGGGGTTCATCATGTCCCATCTGCATGGGGATGCGAAAGCATGGCTACGCAATTTATGGAGAGATAAGGATCCGGCGCTCCAGAATGCGGATGCCTTTATTAAAGCGATGGATGGGTGCTTTTTATCAAGTATTGACGTGGATCTTGCACGGAAGGAGGTGCATGGGCTGAGACAAGGGAGGGCCAGCGTCAGGCAGTATCATGCCCGCTTTTTCGCCTTGGTCAGTGCCCTGGAATGGGACAGAGATTCGGCCCCTGTAAGAGACCTCTTTTGGGAGGGGCTGCACAACTCGATTAAAGATGAGATCGCGAGGGGGGAGAGACCCCGAACCACCCAGGAGGTCGTTCAGAGGGCACTGGCAGTGGGGGTGAGGCTGGAAGGACGTCCGTGGAGCAGGGACGAAGGGCGTGGAGGGCGCGAACCAGCCGGGGGCCCCTCCTTCCTTCCCAGAGAAGCAGCGCGGGCGCAATCCACGCCTCCGCCAGGAGGAGGAGCCGAACCTATGGAGGTTGGAGGTGCAAGGGCTCAGTCAGCAACCAGAGCCCTAGCACCGGCAGCAGTGAAAGCGAAGCCTCCTAGAGGGAACAGGAAGTGTTACGTCTGTGAGGAACCAGGGCACATGGCAAAAGAGTGTCCCCAGAGGCCCCACAAGCTCACTGCAGCCTCAGCAATGGTGACTGCAGCAACGCAGCAAGGAGGACCACAGCAGGGAAACGACGCAGTCTGGCTGGAGGAAGAGGCACTGGGGCCCAGCCAGACGTGTTAGTGACGCAGTCCCCAGAAATTTTGCAGCCCGTGAACCCCCTCCCGCCCAAACCAGTAGTGCGGCTCACAGCATCTCTCCAGCTGCCCAATGGAATCACCATAGACGTGCCAATCACCATCGACTCAGGCAGCAATGCGGACTTTATAGGGCAGGACTTTGTCGACAGGCACGCTGTGCAGTTGCTGCCAGCCACACTGCCCCTGCAGGTTGTCACGGTGGATGGCAGGGAGCTGCTCGGGGGGCAAGTGGTGAAGCAGACGCCACCAATGGTGATGCGACTTGGGAATCACAGAGAAATCATCAGCTTCAACGTCACTCAACTATCTGACACGCCCGTTGTATTGGGCATGAGTTGGCTGGACAAGCACAGCCCAACGATGGCTTGGTACCAGAGGCAGCTGACCTTCGGCTCTTCCTTTTGTGCTGAACACTGCATCGTGCCCAGGCAGGAAGGAGAGGAAGAGGAGTCACAGCTGCTGCTAGGCACGCTGCAAGCGATTCCCCACAAGTACGCTGAATTTTTGGAAGTTTTCTGCGAGAAGGAGGCAGACAGGCTACCCCCTCACAGACCATATGACTGCAAAATTGACCTGCTGCCGGGGGCGGCGCTGCCTAAAGGGAAACTGTATTCCATGTCAGAGGACGAACTGCAAGAACTCAAGGAGTTCATTGATCATAATTTGCAGCGCGGCTTCATCCGGGAGTCCAAGGCAGTGGGGGGCAGTCCCGTATTCTTTGTTAAGAAGCGGGACACGCCCCAAAAGAGACTCGTAGTGGATTACAGGATTTTGAACAGTGTGACTAGGCCATCGGACTTCCCCATGCCCCGAATTGACGACCTCCTCGCGAAGGTACGGAAGGGCAGAGTGTTCACCAAGTTGGACCTGCGGGGGGCGTACAACCTCATTCGCATGCGGGAGGGCGATGAGTGGAAGACAGCCATGTTCACGCCCCTGGGGACCTACGAATATAGAGTTATGCCTTTTGGATTGCAAAATGGCTCCCACGTTTTTCAAGCATTTATGCATCACGTGTTGGCGGGACTTCTCTACAAGACGTGCGTCTGTTTCTTAGATGACATCCTGATCTTTTCGGAGTCGCAGCGGGAGCATGACAAGCACGTCAAGGAAGTGCTGAGCAGGCTAAAGCAACATAGGCTCTACGCCAAGCTGGAGAAATGCCAATTTGACGTGACGGAGGTGGATTTTCTGGGCTACAAGCTGTCTGACAAGGGGCTCGCCATGGACAGCGCCAAGGTTCGAGCGGTGTTGGATTGGAAGAGCCCGCGCAACCGGAAGGAGGTCCAACGGTTTGTCGGCTTTGCGAACTTCTATCGCAAGTTTATCAAGGGCTTCGCGATGCAGACGGCGGCCATCACTGACACGCTTAGCTCCAAGAAAAAGAAGTTCATTTGGACAGAGCAGGCGGAGCAGTCCTTTCAGGCACTCAAGCGTCTCTTCGCGTCGGAAGAGCAGCTGCTTCATGTCAACCCCAGCAAGCCGATGAGGGTGGAGACAGACGCTTCGGACAGAGCCGTGGGGGCGGTCCTGCTGCAGAAAGACCCGCAGGGGGTGTGGCGACCGGGAGCGTTTTACTCCAGGAAGCTCAGCAAGTCCGAGCAGAACTACACCATATGGGACAGGGAGTTGCTGGCCATTCATGCAGCGTTCAAGGCGTGGAGGCACTTTCTGATCGGCGCCAAGCACACGGTGCAGGTTTGCACGGACCACAAGAATCTAGAGCACTGGCGCACGGCACAGTTCCTGAACCAGAGGCAGATACGTTGGGCTGAGTTCTTTGCGAACTTCGACTTCCGAATAGAGTATGTCCCGGGGGACACCAACATCATGGCAGACGCGCTCTCCCGTAAGCCACAGTATCTGGAGGACGCAACACCAGCGGCCGCCATGCACATCTTCGCACCGACAGTGTGGGCGTGCGCCGCGGCGACCGTGGACCTAGAGGCGGTGCGGCGAGCGTTGCAGGGGGACTCCTTCGCACAAGCAAAGATGGCAGAGGTGCAAAGGGGCAAGGCAGCGGCCGACGGTTTCCAGCTAAGAGATGGATTGCTCATCCGTAAAGGGGCCATCTACGTGCCGGGAGACGAACTTCGAGCCAAGGTGCTGCAGCAGCTGCACGACGCGCCCACGGCCGGGCACTTTGGCAAGGAGAAGACGGTGGAATTAGTAGCCAGGGATTTCTGGTGGCCTGGAATGAGAGGGGAGGTTGCAGACTACGTGGCGAGGTGTGACACCTGCCAGAGGGCCAAACCAGTGCACAGACCGCCGGCCGGACTGTTGGAACCGCTGCGAACTCCGGTCGAACCTTGGGAAAGGGTGGCCCTGGACTTTGTCACGGATCTGCCCAGCTCAAGGGGCAAGACGGCAGTGCTGGTGGTGGTGGACCTGTTTTCCAAGATGGCGCATTTCATTCCGTGTGCTAAGGTGGCCACGGCGGAGCAAACCGCCAAACTGTTCATAGACCACGTGTTCAAGGTTCACGGTCTGCCACGGTCTATTCTGTCCGACCGCGGGCGGCAGTTCATCTCGAACTTCTGGCAGAAGCTAATGGGCTTCCTGAACGTCAAGATCAACCTGGCGTCGGCGAGACACCCGCAGACCAACGGGCAAGCGGAGCGGGTCAATGCCATCATGCAGCAGTACCTGAGATGTTATGCAAATCAACAGCCTGCGACGTGGGTGGATTACCTGCCACTTGCAGAGTTCGCCTACAACAACACGAAGCACGTGTCCACGGGGGTCACGCCGTTCTTCGCCAACAACGGGAGGCACCCCAGAACCTTCCCGGGACTGGAAAGAATGGGGGAGGGGGAGCCGCAGACAGCAGATGCGTTCGCGTCGGAGCTGCAGGAAGTCCACGATCAGCTGAGGCGCCACCTGGAGCTGGCCAAGCACGCATACAAGGTACAAGCAGACAAGCACAGAAGGGTTGGAGAAGAGCTCCACGTGGGAGACTGGGTTTGGTTAGCGGCCCACGCAGTGCCGGCCAGGTCGTTGGCCAAGAAGAAACTAGGGCATAAACAACTGGGGCCCTACCAAGTCGAAGAGCAGGTCAACCCGGTAGCTTTCAGACTGGCACTTCCGGAGGGTTCCAGAATGCATCCGGTATTCCACAGATCGGTGCTCACTCCCTACAAGGCACCGCACAGGTTCCAGGAACCCGGAACGGCGCCGAGTCCGGCCAGAGACAGAACAGGGCACGCGGGAGCGGCACAGAAGGAGCGCATCAACGAAGTCACGGAGATTTTGGACTCCAGATGGGGGGAAGAGGGGGTAGAATACTTTCTCGCCAAGGAGGGCACCCCGGCCAGTGCGAACAGCTGGGTGCCGGGCTACGCCTTAGACGAACCTCTGCTCAAAGACGAGTTTCATGCCCTCTTCCCACATAGACCTATGCCAGCAGACTTTTTCGACGACTGGCTTTTCACGCCCACGCTTTCGGCCAGCACGTTCCGGGGGTTCGACTCGGACGAGGAACCAACACGAGACGTCCGTTCCCCGGAGGGGTCACCCTCGGGATCTGTCTCAGAACCTTCGTATTGGTGGGACGATAGGCCAGAGGAGCAGTTCCGCAGAAAGTGGCTGGACTGCTCAGGACGAGCAACGCCGCCAGGAGGAAGTGAGGGAGAGACGGACATGGACATTTTCGGGGACGACGCTGGTTTCGAGCACGGCGGCACAGAGATGGAAGCGGAGGTGACCGGCGTCGACGAGAGCAGGGAGGAAGACCCGGAAGAGTTCAGATGGAGGCCCGCCACGGGAAGCGACCGATATCCGACGTTCGTCCCTTTGCAACAGCAGCCCCCAGCTCCAGCACCGGAAGGAGGGGAGGGGGGAATGGGGGGCTTCGAGGGGGGGATGGATGTCAGGGGTTTAGGAGCAGAGGCACGGGCAAGGGAGGAGACAGAGAGCGAAGGGGAGGAGGCAGAAGAAAAGATGAGTGATGACGACGACCCGAGATCTCCCAGTCTTTCCAGTGAATCAGAGGATTCACAGAAAGGAGCACCAGTGGCCAGGGCAAGGGGGGAGTCTAGGGGGGCACCCCAGGAAGATAGAGCCAGAGGGGACTCAGGGGGGAGCAGCTGGAAATCGGGACCAGCGTCACCGCCAGGAAGCAGGGAAGAGGAAGGGAGCCAGGGGGGAAACGCTGGCAGCTCACCACAGGAGGGAGGGCATGAGTCAGGAGTGGCCACGCCTCCATCGGGGAGCGAAGAAACGGTTAAGAGGAAAGTGGAAGGTTGGGCGCGCGCGCCAAGTTCAAATGCAGAGGAAGGCGGCGCAGTAAGCAGCCCCGAAAGGGAACCAGGTCCTAAAGCCCGGCGCAAGGAGGCAGGAGGGTCCGGGTCAGCGTCAGAAGAATCCCGGAAGGAAGAAGCCCCGGGGGGTAGAGGGACCCAGAGGAGGACAGTCAGGCGGAAAAGGTGGAGCAAGGCTAGGATATTAAGTTGGTGCACACGGGGCGGAGACTCAGACGGAGCTTCGCCGATCTAGCTACTAGACGTAGAGTTTGCGCGCAGCAGCGTGAGAATGGAAACTGTAATTCAATAAAGACTTTTACTTAATGATCGCTGGCTAGCGTGATCCTCTGTGAGCTAGGATCTTCAAGCAGCTCTGACAGGCGCGATGACATTTCCCTCCCTAGTGCCACCCTCTGTCCCCGACCAGAGATAAAAGAGCACAGCCAGTTACGAGCTATGCCCTGTATCCCCACGTCTGCGAGGCGGTGGTCCAGAAGATCATGATCGACCATGTCAAAGGCTGCTGACAACTCTAAAAGGATCACCAGTCTTGACCCGCCTCGATCCAGCTGTCTACGGAGATCATCTGTTAGGGCAACCAGAGCCGTCTCGGTCCCAAAATCAGAACGGAAACCGGACTGAAATGGATCTAAAGCCGATGTTTCCTCCAGAAACCTACCAAGCTGTTCAGCAACCGCTCTCTCAATTACCTTACCCAGATATGGAAGATTTGAAACTGGGCGGTAATTGGATAGGTCTAAGGGATCTAATGAAATTTTCTTTAAGAGTGGACATACCACTGCTTCTTTCAGTTCCTCTGGGAATGTCCCCGTGTCAAGGGACAAATTGATAATTTCAACCAGGGGGGTCCGTGCAACATCTGGACACTCCCTAATCAGCCAAGACGGGCACGGATCAAGAAGGGAGGTGGTGGGCCTACCAACTTGGAGGAATCTATCCACATCAGTAGGGAGTATCCAATCGAAATGGTCCAACACTGGACCTGAAGTCAGTCGAGGGGCCTCCAGTTCAGTAACTGTATCTAAATTGGCAGGGAGGTCACGGCGGAGCAACAGGACTTTCTCCGCAAAAAAGCTCGTGAATGCCTCACAGCTGTTGGTCGAATTTGTGCTTAAATTTGGTTGTCCTAAAGACGTTATTGATCTAATTATTCTAAAAAGTTGTGCCGGGCGAGAGCTAGCAGATGCAATGGAAGCTGCAAAGTAAGATTTCTTAGCAGCTTTCATAGCCATCTCATAGGCTTTCATAAGCGTCCTATAAGATGTAGGCGGAAGGTGTAAATAGGCGAATAAGCCCTATTTCTTAAAGCACGACAGCCTCCGTCATGTCTTCTGTTCTCCGAAGAGACACAGACCCTGTACAGTGGTACCTCAGGTTAAGTACTTAATTTGTTCTGGAGGTCCGTTCTTAACCTGAAACTGTTCTTAACCTGAAGCACCACTTCAGCTAATGGGGCCTCCTGCTGCTGCCGCACCGCCAGAGCATGATTTCTGTTCTCATCCTGAAGCAAAGTACTTAACCCGAGGTACTATTTCTGGGTTAGCAGAGTCTGTAACCTGAAGCGTATGTAACCCGAGGTACCACTGTACGTGTACCTGTGAACCCATGCGCTCTGGCCACTGCTTGGCAGAGAGGGGGCAGGCGTCGGGCTTTTGTAACAATATTATGGCACTGCTTAAAAACTCGCACTGGTGGCCAATTAGCTACAAGGATACATTCAATGTGCTGGTGTTAGTACACCAAGACCTATTCAGTATGGGACCAGGATACCTAAAAAATGACCTCATCCTCTCTATATACCTGTTATTTTGCCTCTAAGCTCAGTGAAGCCCATGAAAAGCTTACAGAAGATCAGTAACAGTGCACCCTCCATATCCCTTCACTTCCTCCAGGACAATAATTTCCTCCACCTCATTGTCCTGCTTCCACCCAAATTTCCTTCCTAGTTATTGGATTCATTCCAGTTTATCTTTACTCATATAATTATTCCATATTATTTATCTGCTCCAGCTGCTTAATTTCCTTCACCTAGTTTAGCTGTGGGAGGGAAGAGGAAGAAAGTCCTTTGCTAACTCACACACAATATAACAGATATCAAACATTTTCCCTATAGGGATCAGAGAAAGTTCTCAAGAGTCCCCTTCTTAGGCTTCTTTATTTTTAAGTCTAACCTGTGGTTCTTCAGATGCTGTTGGACTCCAACTCCCATCAGCCGAGCTGGCATGGCTGAAGGTCAGGAATGATTGGTGCTGCAGACCCCACCAACATCTGGAGGGCACCAGGTTAGCCGTCTCTGCTGTAAACCAAACTTGAACTGAACAGAAGACACCTTCAGAAAGAGGATGGTCCTCTGACAGCCTTGAGAAGAAAGGAATGCTATCTATAGGATACATGGCTGCTTTATGGGAGCAGTGCCTTCCCACCAGCTTCCCACCTGCCCATATTTGTTCGGACTGAGGCTTCATATCTAGTTTTGCCCATCATTTCTGCCTTTAACAGCTTCCTGTATGCATGCGCCCATCTGCTGTCTTCATCTAGATCAGGGCTTCCCAAACTTGGGTCTCCAGCTGGTTTTGGACTACAATTCCCATCATTCCTTTACCACTGGTCCTGCTAGCTAGGGATGATGGGAGTTGCAGTTCAAAAACAGCTGGAGACCCAAGTTTGGGAAACTCTGATCTAGGCTTGCCACTCATCCGAAGTATCTCGAGACCAGTGTCCATTCCCTTCTGTGCTGTCTGGGACCTTGCTTCCTCTTACCTCCCCTGCCATGCGGTTGATTTCATCCCAGTCCTGCACCTTAGCGATGCCTTCTGTTTTGTGGGGGTGGCTTGTGATGGCTCTGCCACACTTTCCTTTGCTTTCACACTAGTTTTGATACCTGCTGTCACGAAGGTTAGAGGGCAACATCCCGAGCACCCATGACCCTTTCATCTGCAACAGCAGGCAGCATAGGAAATGTTCAAGTTGCTTGCGTGGCAGGAGCACAGCTGCATCGTGTCTTCAGGCAACGATAAAGCAGGAGTTGTGTTTTCATACCAGAATGTGTAAAGACCTCGTATCAGCAAGGACAAGAGAAAGTGAACTGCGAAAAAGCATATTCCTCCCCTGCATTCCTCTGAAATGCTGATTAATGAAGTTTGCTGCCAGATATCTCCTCTTCACAACAACAACAACAACCTATCAGCAATGACAAATAATGTAAAGGCCAAACTGGAAATGTGTGAATGCTTTTCACATACAGCAGCTCAGCAAAGAGTAAGATCAGGCCCGTAGACTGCAAGAGGAAGAGCAACAGAGGGTTTGTCCACGCTTCTGTTTGTTCCGAGCCTAAAAAGCATGGGTCCCAGTGGTTTTCCACAATTCCCAGAGTGCCATGTGAAAAGGGAGTGATTGCTAAACCATTCTGCAGAGCTACAATTGCTGAGTCTCTGCTGAGCTCTTAAAGGAAACTGGCAATTCTATTCTGCAGTTGAAAGATACACGTGTAAATCCTCTCTCTGCTGAATGTACTGTATTTTTCACTCTATAAGACACACTTTTTCCCTCCTAAAAAGTAAGGGGAAATGTGTGTGCGTCTTATGGAGTGAATGCAAGTTGTGCAGCTATCCCAGAAGCCAGAACAGCGAGAGGGATCGCTGCGAGCGCTCCCTCTTGCTCTTCTAGCTTCTGGCTTTGCCACGCGAAGCCTCTTCAGGGCACGGGGAGCCTTCATCCCGCTGCACTGAAGAGGCTGCGCAGCTATCCCAGAAGCCAGAACAACGATCCTTTTCGCTGTTCTGGCTTCTGGGATTCAGAATTTTTTTTTCTTGTTTTCCTCTTCCAAAAACTAGGTGCGCCTTATGGTCTGGTGCGTCTTATAGAGCGAAAAATACGGTAATAATAGTTCAGTGGTACAGCAGATGGTTTGCATACAGAAGGCTAATTCAAGGTTAATTCCTGGTATGTCTTGCTAAAGAAAAAGTAGAAGAGGTAACAGAATTTGGGGAGTCCTTTGCCTGAGGCCTCGGAAAACTGGGGCCAGTCAGAGCACATGGCCACACCATCCAAGGTGGATGTAAACTGCAGCACAAAATAATCTGGAGGGCACTAGGTTGAGGAAGACTGGTACAGAATATCGGACCAATGGTCTGACTCAATCTAAGGCAGTTTCTATATTCATGTGACATGCTTCTTCAACATACAGCTACAGTTTAGCATATACCAAAATTCTGCACAAGTTCTATTAAAATAAATGATGACCAGACCAGAACTTTTTTTGAACTGCGTTCTTGACCTCTGGAATCATTTAATATAATTTAACTTGCACGTGCTCATTGAATTGATGAGCTTTGTTTTATGGCAAGCCAATCAAGAAACAAAAAGAGAAGTTTCCCCCCAAATTCCCAAAGAGCATTAATCTAAACCTTAAAGCCCTACTACATTCCTCTCTATCTCTATTAAAAATAATTACCCAGTGGAATATACTCCAAATGAATGCATTCAGATTTTTTTTCTGGAGGAAACCATGACCTTTTACACCCCTTAGGAAAACATTTTTATGCTTGCTTCCAAGAAGTAGGCAAGAAATCAGCATAGCCAATAGAAATACTGTTTGTTGTTTTTTCATTTCGTAACGCATGCTTTTGTAACGTGTCCATTCTAATTTCACGAAGGTCCATTCAGGTTAATCACCAGTCCTTGAGAGCAGATAGACTTAATTCATCATATATAAAAATACCTGCACATGTGTTAATGCTTATCTGACATTGTTAGCACAACTATTCCCGTAAGGACTACAGTACAGGATGCAGGCAAACCATTTAATACTTCATCTAGAGATCTCATTCAGTAAACGGTACATCTTCCATTTTTCTCAATGGCTACAAATCATGCCTGTATGCATCAGTAACAGACCTTTCCTACTGACAAGCGTTTCCCTTGGGTAGGATAGCTCCATAAATGCAAAGTGGTATACTGTATTCACAATTCCAAGTGTTGGTGTTGACCTTTAAAGCCCTAAATGGCTTCGGCCCAGTATATCTGAAGGATCGTTCTGCCTGGACACTGAGGTCCAGCGCTGAGGGCCTTCTGGTGGTTCCCTCACTACAAGAAGCAGTAGTGGAACACCCTCCCATCAGATGTCAAAGAGATAAACAACTACCTGACATTTAGAAGACATCTGAAGGGAGCCCTGTTCAGAGAAGTTTTTAATGGGTGACATTTTAATGTATTTTTAATCTTTGTTGGAAGCCGCCCAGAGTGGCTGGGGAAGCCCAGCCAGATGGGTGGGGTACAAATAATAAATATATTATTATTATTATTATTATTATTATTATTATTATTATTATTATTATTATTATTATTATGAATCTCCTCCACCAAAGTCATTGAAGAAAACTCCTGATCCATGCATATGTGTTTACATCAATGCAAGAAACTACTGAATTAGTGTGTTTGCGTGGAAATCTGAACTTTCTCGTTCTTAACAATCTGTACAGTGGCAGTATTCATATAAGAATTGCAGCCACAGTTATAAAACAGACATTGTAAATAATCTTTTACATGACGATTGTTGTTTGTTTCTACTAAGTGCTTTTCTTTTACAAAGAACATAGTAAATAAAAAGGACCCTGCCTTTCATTTATAACACATATTTTACGGTGTTGTTTCATGTATTTGCAAAATTTATATCCGCTAACTATAAACCCATGCACACATTAAATACTGTGAATCATTAAAAGGCATTTTAAAAGAGCTCAAAGCATTTACTTGCAAAAACAATGTGGAATATCTCTCTTTACCACATTTGAAGATATTTATCTTTACCACATTTGAAGAATTCCTAATGCAAAGTTTCTGCTTTGTGGAATGGTTTACTAACCCACATCCACCCTGCCAAATAATAACAGGTTTTTTTAAAAAAATAAATAAATTAAAAAGTCTGCTTCCAAGGCAGATGTTTAAGGATAGACGTATGTCTCGGTCATCATGAAATGGTTATTAAAAGAAAAAACACTGCTCCAAATGCATTTCTCATAGGAAAGTATTGTTTTCAGTGGAATTACCTGAATAAAGCATTGGCATTCCATAATAGATGCCAGATTTTTAGAAAAGCATTGGTACATAGTTATAGCAAATATGAAAGGCAAAAGAAGAAAAGAGTCGTGTCCACTTTGTTTAGAAAGCAGCTTTGTTTAGTAAGCAGTATTTACTTTAATAAATGTTTGTCTCTCACACTTCAAAAAAAATAATAATCTTGGTTTCCAGATTGCTTCACTTATTACTTAAAAATATGAAGCAAATGCAGCCATTTCTCCAAGGCAGCGAAAAGAGAGTGCTTGGAACTATGTTGAACAGGCCTGGTTCACGTGACACTGTAAGCCCAACTATGGTTTACCTGGTCCATGGAAACACAGAGGCTCCTGGAGACAAACTCTGGTCCTTTTTGTTCCCACTTCCCACTGAGGGAAGAGCTTAACCATACCCTCCAATGAGACACAGACCAAAACCAGGATGCTGTGATCCGGGTCCACACTCCCACAAGAGTCACGTGACCTGCATGGGGGCCCCATGCGAGATTGCAGCCCTGAAAAAGCCCCTTTCCCCTGTGGTGTTTCCCCCCGTACAGTTATTTGTACATATGTGTACCCCAGGGTTCAGGGCCGGCCCACCCATGAGGCAAGGGGTATGGCAGGTGACTGCCTTGGGTGGCAGTATCCAAAGGGGCAACAAATCCCAAGGTGGATCTTTATTTTCCTCTTTGTTCTTGATGTTCACTCACCCCTTCTTCCCTGGTGGGGAGTGAGTGGACGCCATTTTGTGGTTCGCCTCAGCTGCCAAAATGTATTGGGCCAGCCCTGTCAGGGTTATATCCAATATGCTGCTACTTGCCCCTTAGTGTACCAGTGATGTAAATTTGGCTATGTAAGCGTAAGCACAGGACAACTCCAGGACAACTGGTATATAGATACTAAACCCAGGACAACTGGTATATAGATACTAAACCCTGTCAACCCTGCCCCTGAGTGTAATAAAACATAAGCTGCATGCCAGCAAGCCTATGGCATTTTTGTAAATGATCTACTGCTACATTAACATATCAGATTCATGACCCAATGCAGCCCAGCAACAGAAATATTACTATACCTGTCATAACTAGAATTGTTAGTTGAAATGAAAGGGGTGACCTGAATATATATGGTTCACAATTTCCTGTTACTGCAAACCAACTTTGGTAATTCAGATCTCATTGCAATCTCGCCGCTTCTTTTCTTGCAATTAATCACATATGAACTGTGCATTCTTTCCAGTCCATGACAATGGCTTTCCCGAGGGCTGTTTGGACAATGGTTTCAAATGAGCCATTTCTCAAAAGGGCAATTAGTGCTAACAGGCAATATTCCCAAAGTCCTGGGCCTCCAACAGTATCCAATGTGCTTTTCAAGAAATCTGAGAAATGTCAAAATATGTAACTTCCTGCATCATTTTTATCTTGCTTTGCTTCATCTGGTTAAAGACAACGTTGTTGCTGATTAATAGATTTAATGATAAATGAACCACTTTGTAGCAAAAGACCTAAGCATACTTAGCTGTGAAAGAGTGAGAGTGAGAGAGAGAGAGGAAGGAAAAAGAAAGTAAAGTAGATTCAGCTTAGGCTATGGTAAAATATACAGCAAAGAAACTTCTCTGCTTAAGCCACCTGTGAAATCGTTGCCCTTGATAGGAACAATTAGCAACTTGAGCTTATAGCAGGAAACACGACCTTGATAGTAAAGAGGGTGTAAATGGAATAGTATTTAAAAATATTCAGCTATAGATGATGAAGTGAAACCAAAGCTCCACCAATTAACAACATCTTACATTTATTCTTGAAATTTTGCTGCAGGTGCCTGCATAACTCACCTGCAACAAGCTCCAAAACCCAACAGCTACATATGGTAGACCAGGTAGGACTCTCTAAAGCTCCAGGTTTTGCTGACACAAGGACTGCCATGCACCATGACAGATGATTGGAAGCAAAAGGTTTGCACGCAAGCGATTGGCATGTACTCTTTCAGCTCTCTTTCTGAGCCCCACCCCCATTTCCATTTAGACATCAGTGGCAGCAACAAGTATGGCAGCAAATGCCCCAAGGATCCCAATATTATTTCATGGTTTAGAGTATTTGATGAAAGAAAAACAAAATGAAGTAAAACAGACGTCCTCAATCTTGGCCCTCCAGATGTTTTGGCCTACAACTCCCATGATCCCTAGCTAGCAGGAACAGTGGTCAGGGATGATGGGGAGTATAGTCTCAAAACAGCTGGAGGGCCGAGGTTGAGGAAGCCTGAAGTAAAACAGTTGATCAGGCTTCACCAAAATTAAAGGAAAACAGCCACATTTCTTATAGCTTTAAAAAAACAGATGTTTTCAATGGCTGTCACTGGAGGTGACAGGTTGTCGCCATGGTAAGAAGCGAGAGAAGGGGAAGATATAGTCTTCCATATTATGGGGAAATGTATCGCATTTCTATTTCAATTATTGTTATTATTTCTAAATTTCCACTTATGTGGAAAATTAGCACGTGGAAATTTTGTGCGGACTGTATCGCCTTTTGGCTTCTGTTTTGGGGATGCATAGATCCCCATCAGCCGGAATTTAGATGCATCATGGACAAAGAAGAAAACGAAATGTGTGACACTGGGAATATAAGAAGGCTGTAATATACCCAGGTTCAATGCATTTGCTCAAAAGTGCTAATGAAAATTGCCCAGCTAAGTTACCTGTTACTTCAAAGAGCAATCTATTTCTTTGGACGCCTTCCCAAAAGAAAATGGCTGTGCACCATAAAAAAGGCATTAGGCAACTGGGGCTTGAAGCCAGCTACTTTCATTTTTGCTTTTTATTAAAGCAGGAAAGCATATCTTTTATTACCTGCACTGGAGTGTATGCAGGTAAAAATGATTGACGAGTAATCACACAGTGGTTCAGTTTGCACCTTGGCTAAGCGGCTCCACCGCCACCCATCACCAACAACCTTTGCTTCCTCCAGTGTTTCATGTTGTGCCTGAATGAATGAAAGTTCACTCAAGCTTCAAAGAACATCATCACACTCTCTCTCTCTCTCTCTCTCTCTCTCTCTCTCTCTCTCTCTCTCTCTCTGTGTGTGTGTGTGTGTGTGTGTGTGTGTGTGTTTTAAGGATGTGTCTGTTCAGCTCTGCCAGCGGTCTGCTGGGAATTTCTCACAAAAGCAGGCTTCCCCCTTGGAGGGGATTATGCACTGACTTTGAAGATAGTTTGCCAGCAATTAATCCCCTTAGGTCAAGACTTATTACAGTACTCTACAGCCGCTGACACAGTGTGGTATATAAAGTGGATGAGGCTTCTTGTTTTTTTTATCCAAAGGATCACAGGTAAACAATGCGGCTGACGCCGCCTATTTTTAATGCATGTTGCAAACATATGATTGTCATCCCAATGTTTTATGGGCAATGGCGGAGCCTCACCGACTTCAGCAAGCTGGACTGCCCGGAAGAACTGCACAATCTCATGCCCGTTTTCCTGACCTCCTAAACCTGCCTTGCTTTCAGAGACTTAAAGTCTGTGCCATGTCAGACTGCTTAGCAAAAAAGCTGGTTGTGGTTCGAGGACCCGACCCCCGTGTGGTGAAATAAAGACACAAGGACACGTGATATATGGTTAATGGGCAAGAAAAGGCCACAACTTTATTGGTTACAGCAATGGAAAAGGTATTGGCTTAGGCATTGGACGATGGGTTATTCAACCAGTAGGTGGAGCCTGTCGATGCTGATCCGACTCTAGGCTCACCCCTGTTGTCACCGAGGGTCGTGCCAAGGCCTCCCGCCAAGCAGGCATCGGACGGATACACGACCCCCAGATTCCTTTAACGGAATACCCCTAAAAAATTGAAGGCATAGGCGATGGCCACACCTAGCACTTCGACACACCACAACACATTATTCCAATGCCTAACCTACCCACCAATACCGCAAAAAGTTGTGACGATTGCTACGAGGTAGGCGAAAAAACCAAATAGCCTAGTGCCAAGTGGAAAAACTCCTACCAGGCCCCCCAAGCAACCGGGGCGACCAACCTAAGGTCCATAGCAAGGCCAAAAAACCTAAGCCCTGACTAATAGGGAGTGGAGGGTGGGTGACTTCCCGAAGAGGCGACGACGGAGAATGAGGCCGGGGAAAGGCTGTCGCTGCAGCAAAAGCTGCTGAACACGCCCCCTCAGTGGCACCTGGTTGGGTGGCCCTCCGAGGGGGCGTGAGCGCCAGCCAGGTGAGCTGAAGGCAGGGGGCTACGCCCCCTGCTAGGCGGGGCTCAGGCTCCCGACCACAACCCCTCCCCTCTCTTTCAGGGAGGAGAGTCTTTGTGGTTCGAGGACCCGACCCCCGTGTGGTGAAATAAAGACACAAGGACACGTGATATATGGTTAATGGGCAAGAAAAGGCCACAACTTTATTGGTTACAGCAATGGAAAAGGTATTGGCTTAGGCATTGGACGATGGGTTATTCAACCAGTAGGTGGAGCCTGTCGATGCTGATCCGACTCTAGGCTCACCCCTGTTGTCACCGAGGGTCGTGCCAAGGCCTCCCGCCAAGCAGGCATCGGACGGATACACGACCCCCAGATTCCTTTAACGGAATACCCCTAAAAAATTGAAGGCATAGGCGATGGCCACACCTAGCACTTCGACACACCACAACACATTATTCCAATGCCTAACCGCCACCCGAGCCAAAGGCTCGCCGCCAATACCCTCACTGCTGCAACCAATCCCAGATGCTTTTGCTGACACTAGCTAGCCAAATGTCGCTCCCCAAGTCCGATAAGTGGACACCATCATTCCGGTATAGCGCTTGGTCGCTAATACGAATATGATCATGCCGGATGACACGGCCAGACATAAAGCGCACCCAACGGGCTACCGCCCGATTTACGAGTTTCCTGGTTCTTTCAATGGCCAAACAATTTTGCGCTCCGCACCACTCGAGTCTTTTCATGCCGGATGACACGGCCAGACATAAAGCGCACCCAACGGGCTACCGCCCGATTTACGAGTTTCCTGGTTCTTTCAATGGCCAAACAATTTTGCGCTCCGCGCCACTCGAGTCTTTTCAGGAAGGAGGACCAGAACACCATCGTTCTGGGGCACAAGGCTGCCAAAGTATTCAAGTCTCTTTTAATGCTCCCCAATAAGTCCACACTCTTTCTGCTGGTTAGGTCATTACGATGGCGTCGGGAGGGCCACAATTGGCTACTTTCTCCCGGAGCAAGGGCATCAGCTCCTCCCATCGCATGCCTCTTCTCGCAAACCAGGAAACTCATTTGGGAGGCCAAGGTTAGGTGCCAGGCCGCAACTTGCTGCACGTACGCGGGCCCAATGAACAATACTGTGGCCGCAGATCCACACATTTCTTCTGAGCAACACTAGGAGTAAAGACAGAAAGACGGCAGGTGAGTGGGGCCCAGCGACTGGAGGCGTACTAGCGAATGTAAGACTTATAAGCATTTGATCTCCAACGGCCCATTTCTTTGATCCTATCCGCCGGTAGCCCTAAGTGCGCAGCCGTGGTTGCGGCACCAATCCTAAAAGAGTGAGCAGCGTACTCCTGGGCAGATAGCCCACAGGCCTCAATCGCCTTGCGCAGCACCCTGGTGAATTGGTATCTCGACATGGGCGACCCATCCTCATGAATCAAAAACGGACCTGGGCCAGGTGGCCTAAGGTCGAGATACCGCCTAGTGTCCTTTACCGGACATGGGCCCTGCTGTGTTGACGCTGAGAGTTTGACCAGGACACCCTTGCCAGCCTGATCGGTCTTGGACTGTCGTATGAGCACTGACACAGAAGAGCTAGACAGCTGCACATCCTCGCACTGGAGTCCGCGGTTTGAACCCCGTGCACTAACTTCAAACACAACCTCCCCAACCCTTAGTGCGCCGAAAAAGGCGATAGAATATGCCGCAGAAAAAAGGCGTGCTTTGAACCTGGACCAGCAAATCAACCTGAGTTTTTTGCGAATTTGGGACAACAACCCGTAGGAAATCGGCTTACGGCCTTCGTCCCTGGGAGGCTGTAACCTGCTCCAACCCTCGATAGCCCTACGTATCATGAAGTCGCTACACGGGTCATGAGAAAATGTAGCTTTTGAAAAGAAACTGATAGCTGCTACATGAATCTTTAAAGTTTTTGGGGCACGTCCCAAGTCGTCGAGATGCGAAAGATACTGTAAAACGTCGTCTGTGGTGGGAGGCACATTATATGAGAGCCCGGATAACCTAAACCTGAAACCCATGAAATCACTCCAGGCCTTCTTGTATGACCTGAGCGTAGAAGGTGCTACGGACGCTAATACTCCCTGTATCACTTCGCGTCTCCAACGTTCCACAGGTACTCCGGAAAGGGTTCGGGCAACCGTTGTGCTCCAGGTGCAAGCGACCGGAAGCGAGGAATCTGGAATCGAGACAAGGCATCGGCTATATCATTATTGGCTCCAGGTACAAATTTGGCTGAAAATATTATATTGTACTCAATGCAACGGAGGACGAAGGCCCGCAAAAGGGAGGAAACCCTCTCAGACCAAGATGACTGCCTGGCAAGAATGTTCACCACCGCCAGGTTGTCGGTCCTGAAGCACACACGGTGGTCCCGGAACTCCTCCGTCCAAATGTGAACGGCCACCACTATAGGAAAGAACTCAAGAAAGGTGAGATCCCGTGTGATGGCCTGGCCTAACCAAGCCGTCGGCCAACGCTGAGCACACCAACGCCCCTTGAAGTACAGGCCGAAGCCTATGGATCCGGCCGCGTCCGATTGTACCTGGAAGTCTGAGGACAGATTTAAAACGTCCTGCCATAGAGATACCCCATTGTAATTTTCTAGGAAGGCCAGGAAGTCACTGCATGGATCGGAGAACGTGACCGTAGCAAAGAAGCTAATGGCGGCTACATGTATTTTTAATGTTTTAGGTGTGCGCCCTAGGTCATCAAGGTGTGAAAGGTATTGCAAAAACGTCATTGGTGGTGGGAGGTGCGCTAGCAGAAAGCCCCGAAGATCCAAACCTGAAGCCCAAGAAATCGCACCAGGCCTTCTTGTAAGACCTGAGGGTGGAGGGTGCGACAGACGCTAATACTCCCTTAATCACCAGCGTCCCCTAAAGAATAAACTGAAGCCCAAGGACCCAGCGGCATCAGTGAACCTGGCAATTTGAGGACAGGTTGAGGATTTCCTGCCATAAGGAGACTACATTGAAGCGTTGCAGAAACGTGATCCAGATCTCAAGGTCTGTCTTAACTGATTTTGGGAGTCTTACCCTGTGGTGCGGTTTGTTTGTTTGTTTTTGTTATTTTATTTTATTTTTAAGGTTAGATATGCACATAGGCCCCAAGCCTCATTTTGTATCATGACTTTTAAACTTCTGATTTGTTTCTGAGTCACTTGGTGCTCTCTGTGCTGAATCTGAAGGGGGCTGACACACAGACTAGTTGAATGTGGATGTCCATTATGCACTGTATCATAGTATAGTACAGTGATTATAGAATATCTGCTTGAGTATATGTTTTCATCATGTGTAAAACTCATAATGAATAAACAAATAGTTCTATATTGTGATCAAGTAACTCCTAGAACAAAATTGTAAGTTTTAGCTTCAGAAAACCAGTTGCTTCTATCCAACATCCTGTTGCCAATGTAGCTAAAATTTTAGCACTTTTGATTGTTAGCTGATAACACGGTTGTTAGTATGACAAGAGATTGGTGGGATGCTCTCCTACAGATTTCCCAAAACTGTTGTACTACAGACACAGCCAGGACATTCCAGAACACTTCTATCTGGTACTGTAAATGTCAGGTTTGAGTTACACTCAAGCTAGAAAAAACTGCTACATATGCAACATGTTCTAGAAGATTGCCAAAGGTGAGCTCTTGGCCAAAGCGTTATCCACTTCAGTGAAGTGTTATTTCTCACCAAACTAGCAATTTGTTTACTAACTATACATGTTCCCTAATATAGTTAAAGCATTGAAATTATGTGATTTCGCCTGTTGGGCTTAAAGGCTTACTAGATTATAGGACTAAGGACTAAATCATTATTGTACTTCTTTGCAATTTTGCCCACAGCTGCCCTGCTAATTGGGAGAACAGGAAATGGATCTGGAACACTTCAAAGCAGTATCATTGCTCCCATGTGTCTTCCTGTTTGGGCTGTCATTTTGTTAAAGCTGTGGTCTTGCTCTTGTAGTTGATCTGGGAGAAAAAGGCAGGTTACCCAGGAAAATAAATAAATAAATAAATAAATAAATAAATAATTCCTGTATGAGGTGTTATGGAATGATACATTTTGTAGCCGCCCGTTGGGTGAGGCGAGCGTCCTTCCCCTTACTGACTTCTGATTAGGAGAGTCCTTCGCGGTTAAGGAGCCACTACTGGGATTCTGCAACCCTCTGAGAAACCCTTCCAAAGATAGGATGCTGCACTTCCGTCCGGATGGATAGACAAAAGGTTGAGGAGAGGAGAAAGCTGAATTGAAGAAAATGCTAGACCCAGAAGGACTTTATCGATGGTTCCCTGCTGTGGGGGCTCGTCTGGAACTAGAGTGGTGGAAGCCCTGACCTCCCCAAAAGGGCCGCTTCCCTTTGTAACACGCTGTGGCTGGGTGAGCCCCCACACATCTCTCACACTAATGCGGGTACTTACAAGACTGCCTTTGGCATTGCCCTTTATTGAATTACCAGCACACCTTACGTTTTAAATCCTTTCTAAGGCCCAGCTTTCCAGTGCGATACACCTCTGATGGCTTCTTCTCGACATACGGGCTAACTGCCAGATGCTAATAGCGGCGGCCTCCCCAGAAAGGGCGTAAGCCATTCTGACTCATCATCACTGGCTGATGAGGTGCCTGATTCTGGAAGCTGGACCCTGGGCTGCTTATTCTGCAAAGAACTAGAAGAACTGGAAGCAACCGGGTTATTGATACGGGCCGGCAGTCTCCATGCAGGCGCCCTGGTGCAGTTCTCAAAGTCGGCGAGCAAGCCTGAGACCTAGTTTGCACAGCCGCCGTTCCTGTCTGAGGGCTTGGGCCTGCACCTGGGTAGTTTAAAGGCTGGCCACTGGTTTGCAAAACAAGGAAGTAAGAAACGCAAGGCAAATTGAACTAAAGAATAGCTAAGAGAAAGCGCTATTCATAGTCAACAATGAATGATCTGAAGGCATTAAGGAACTGCGAAATGGGTTTGGGTTTATTATTATGACGGTTGACAACTGCAGTGTGTGCTGGTACTGCACCCGTGCCTGCTCTGTGCACTAGAAAAATGTGCCTACTATTTATTTTGTCACTTATTATTATTATTATTATTATTATTATTATTATTATTATTATTTTATTTAATTTTTATTCATTTATTTATATTTTAATATTAATTATTATTATTTTATTTATTATTTATAATTATAATTATTTATTTATTGTTATTATTAATTATTAATTATTTATATTTTGAATTTATTTTATTTTATTACTTTATTTTATTATTGTTGTTATTTTTTAATTAGTATTAATATCATCACTCGATTAATAACTTAACTGTAATTAAATGCTAGTATACAATTATTGTGCATCAATAAAGTTCAGAGCACTGTTGAGGGATTAATTATTAATCGATAGTATCTCAATTAATAGCCAATGGATTTATAGCTATGAGTAGGAATTACTATTATCAGTTGCTCTGCGTAACTGCTGACAAAATGAACAAGCTATACGTCACTTAACTGCACTGCAGCAGCGCTCAACTACATATTAGCACCTGGCTCCAAGGAACAATACCATACACAGAGCAACCCCAACTCCAGTCAGCCAGAATTAGAAGATAGTTGCCTATAATAAGAGTTGCCCCTTTTAAATGATAGGCAAATCTAGGCACAAAGCATTGCCAAGTAATCAAACAGAATTGAAAATAACTGCTTACAAGGAGATGCTCAGAAGCTGCAGCCAAATTAAGAGAAAAGGAAATCAATAAGATTCCAGGCCCACACCAGCGGCCCTCAGAAAAGGAGGGGTGGGGTTGCTCTTAATATCCCACTGCTGGGGAAACTTCTTTGAAACAAAGGAAACTTTGCCAAACAAAGAAAAATAAATCTTTGCCCACAAGGTCGGCTCAATACCAGTTGATTGAAATAAGGGTACTTAAACAGACAAAAGACTGCAATTGGTCAAACTGCTGGATAGTTAAACTGACAATGCAACTAGAGCTGCTGAAAGAGCAGAGAGTTGAAAAACCTGTCTGGCAACTGTGATGACTCTGGCAAGAAGCAAAGGGAACTCCCAAGACCCCAATGTATCTCCTGAAAGGGTGGGGGGAGGGAGGGAGGATGGGTGGAGGGAGGAGGAAAGCGTGGGGGGGGAGTTGGGAGGGGTGAGGGGTGGGGGGAGTAAAATGAACATGCTGGGCAAGGAAGTTTTTGAAGAAAAGGAAAATAGCTGTCCTTTACAGTGAGCCAAAAAGAAATGGAAATATAAACCGTGGGTTAACCTGGACTTTTCAGTAAGGTACTATAAGCCGAAAACTTTTGTTGTTGTTGTTGTTGTGTAAAAGTGGTTTTCTTTAGGGAGCCTGTACTGGCAAGTGAAGCCAATGACAAGAACCAGGCAAAGGCACACCCTCAAAGGTTTTAAACGTATAGACATGGAGTGCTGAGGAATGGTTCCCTGATCAGAAACCCTGAGTTGTCTACCCCAAGCCCTGCCCTATTTCTTCCCCCAAACATCAAGCAAAGGGGGGGGGGTGGCTTAGAGAAACCAAGACGGGTGAGGTTTAAGCGCACAGTCTATTCCAAGCCCCGGCAGCCTTTAAAATTTTACAGGGGGCTCCCGCTTCAAGTGCTACCAATGGAAGGGATGGCAGGGTAAATTAAACCCACACTAGAAGAGTAATAAATAAATAAACGGCAGGCACAATAAACAGCAAGCACAAACACACGCTGCAAGCACACACACACACACACACACACACACAACTTAAAATTAGAGAGGAAGAGGAAAGGGAACCCTGAGGATCATCTAGTCCAACCCAAGCAATGCAGAAATATTCAGCTGTCCCAAACAGGGATCGAACTTGCAACCTAGGCATTGTCAGTGCCATGCTCTAACCAACTGAGCTATCCAGGCTCTCAAGGACAATGGAGAGGGAAAACGCGCCAGCACACTGGCCAACAAATTAAAATGTAAGGCAAACCCACTCAGTCACCCAGACCAGCCATGCAATTGGACAGGTAAGGGCAATAGAGGGGAAAACGTACAAGCACCCTGGCCAAAAATTAAATAAAAACGCACTGCCACCAAGGCAGAGGCAGGGTAAGGAAAGCGAGGATACGAGGAAGAAAGAAAGACGGAGCCACACTCACACTCAGACCTCGCTGGGGGCATGTGCTGGGCAAGGGAACAAGCTGCAGCTTAAGAAAGGTTAATTCGCACTCAGGCTGCACAAACAAATCAGGCACCAGGAGTGGGGGGGGGGAAATAGAAGGTTAAATGTAGGTTTTTACCCGGAAAAGAAGACACAGCAAGGCAAACCTGGCTGCCTGGGTTTTTAAAGTTAAAAGGCAAGCCAGGAACCAGGCAGCCTCCACACACACAGACCCCTCCCCCGACTCCAAACCTCATGGCTCTTCCCTGTGATAACTGAGATGACTCCTAGCTGATGACACGCTGAGGGACTTCCCGAAGAGGCGACGACGGAGAATGAGGCCGGGGAAAGGCTGTCGCTGCAGCAAAAGCTGCTGAACACGCCCCCTCAGTGGCACCTGGTTGGGTGGCCCTCCGAGGGGGCGTGAGCGCCAGCCAGGTGAGCTGAAGGCAGGGGGCTACGCCCCCTGCTAGGCGGGGCTCAGGCTCCCGACCACAACCCCTCCCCTCTCTTTCAGGGAGGAGAGTCTTTGCTGGGAACTGATTAGCAGGCTCCAGACTGAGGGCTGGGTCTGAGCAGAGTCAACAAGATAAAAAGCATAAACCTCTTGCTCTTACCCTTCAAGAAACTCTTCATAGCCCTGCTTCTCCTTTACCTTTCCTTTTATCTACAGGCCAGCACAGACTAATTGCCCCTCTTTTTTTTTTACTTCTACCCATGATGGCTCCTGGACCTGATTGTGATTAAGGAATGCATCTGATGTGTTTGCCCAAGGGAAACTTGATATTTTGCATGCTCACACCACAACCCTTACAAAGCTGCCTTAGTTACAGGTATCTGAAAAAGTGCGCATGCACACAAAAGCTCATACCAATAACAAACTTAGTTGGTCTCTAAGGTGTGGGTTAAACCACAGAGCCTAGGACTTGCCGATCAGAAGGTCGGCGGTTTGAATCCCTGCGACGGGGTGAGCTCCCGTTGCTCGGTCCCTGCTCCTGCCAACCTAGCAGTTCGAAAGCCCGTCAAAGTGCAAGGAGATAAATAGGTACTGCTCCGGCGGGAAGGTAAACGGTGTTTCCATGCGCTGCTCTGGTTCGCCAGAAGTGGCTTAGTCATGCTGGCCACATGACCCGGAAGCTGTATGCCGGCTCCCTCAGCCAATAAAGCGAGATGAGCGCTGCAACCCCAGAGTCAGTCACGACTGGACCTAATGGTCAGGGGTCTCTTTACCTTTATTAAGGTGCTACTGGAAGGATTTTTAAAATTTTGTTTCGAAAGCTGCTTAGGCCGTTCATCTCTAGCCCAGCACTGTCTGCCCTGATAAGCAGCACCTCTCAATGGTCTATGGCAGAGGTCTTCCACATCACCTCTTGCCTAATGCTTTTAAGAGGAGCTGTGCCAGGGCCAATCTTTGAGCATTGTATGTGTTCTACACTACTGGGTTATATATGGTCCCCTCTCTAAAAGTACAGCCTCCAGCAAGGGGAGCCTCCTTGAATGGGCAGAATATCTGAGGAGCAGAGTCCTTACTCATCAGTTGTCTCAACGTGGGATGAACCCATCTATGCATGTACCTGATGAAGTAGACTGTAGTCCATAAAAGTTAAGCCATAATAAACTGGTTAGTCTTTAAGGTGTGACAAGACTGTTTATTGATTTTGCGCAAGATGACTCATCCTTTCCCTATACACACACACAGCTGAAGGGAGCGGAGAAGCTGTGATTGCTTGTGTGAGAACAATAAAAATGTTTTTGGGAACAGAATGAGCAGCAAAAACAGAGCTCAGCTAAGAGCTGTTCCTGGAAGTTAAAAGAATTTTGGGAGCACAGGGATGTTTCTCTGGCTATATGATGTGGAACAGAAGATTTGCTCCTTGCAAGAGTTCTGCTGCCTGTCTCCACTTATTCTCATTTAGTATATCTGTAAATATACCCAAAATATTACAAAACACCATACATACCCAGCAATTTCTCCTTCCAGAGGAAACCAAACCTTGGTAACCACTGCCACTGGAATTTCTTGCTGCTTGTGGAAGTTGGGAATGTGAAAAAAGTATGCAAGTGATCTCTTATGTCTAATGCTTTTTAAAAATTACTGTATCAGCCAAAGAGTGGTTAAAGTGTTCCCAGAAGTAATTAAATCATATCAAGTGAACTTGTGAATGTAACCATTGCTGTATTGGACAAATAATAACAGTGGGATTTGGCTGAAATGGTGCATTCCGTCCTTCTTAAGTGCCAAAAATAGGAAGACGGTTCATTAAGGACCTCAAAGGAAAAGCACAATGGACCTAAACTGCTGTGAAAATTCAGCTAGCGTGGACATCATTCTACCCCTTTCTAAGTATTCTTAGATATACTCTCTGCAACATGTACCTGGCTATTAGACAACAACTATTAAAACAGAAGTTATATGTTAGCTAAGGGACTAGGAAATAAACATTGGCCATCCAATCATTTTCACATGAGCTCTGAAAAGCATAACATCCGTGGTCAAAAATAGTAACAGAAGACATATAAATCTTCCATGGGAAAGAGACTACTGGGGAGATTTTACCACCTGGAATATAAGCATTTGGTTTCCTAAAATACACACCGCCTGTCAATGGCAGCAGTGCCCATAGTGTGAAGGTGTCAAAACCGGCAGCAGCAGCTGCTAATCTCATTTAGAGAGGAAGGGAATTCTGAATTTTCCCCAAAGCCTCTTTATGAAGCATATCAGGAAACAAGGCCCAGTGATTCAAGTCGCCCTCCTTCTGACATCTATGTGCCATTCATAATGCAGATTCTTTTGATGGGATGATGATGATTCTGCAGCCCAAAAGAAAGGATTTGTTTACTTTGTAATTTTTTTTTAAAATCCCGCCCTTCTGCAAATTTTCTCAGGGCAGCATACCATACACTCTTTAAGTATATAAAAGACAAACAGCAGAATTAGATTTATTAGAACAGATAAAACCATAAGCAAGACAACTTACATTCCACACAAAAAGCAAATAAAAATGATTTTGCTGCCATCAGAACAAAATTATTTTATTTTATCTAAGAGTCCTTCCTTAGGAGGGGATTCCACAGACAGGGGATGTAGAGATGAAAAGTTCCTGTCCCTAAATCACCTTCTGCCTGTTTTCAGAGGGTGGAGCAGATTTTGTGTGAACAGTGCAGAGTTTGGGAGGCTCGGTGTGTGTGTGTGTGTTGTGAACTGCCTTGTGATTTTCAGATGAAGGGTGGTATACAAATTTAACAAATAATGATAAGTAATAAGCAATGGGTCTGATGGTTAAGAAGGCAGTTTCTGCACATGCTGTAGAGGAAAATGAGAAGCAGAGGGAGAAGGTAGCCCATCTAGGAGAAAAGGAGAACCTGGGAAGGTAACCCATCTAGGAGAAAAGAAAACAGTGATCCTAAATCTCTGCTGTTTTGAGGCTATACTCATTCATTAGAAAGGCTTCGGGAATAAACCCTGAGGAAAAATCTGTACTCGCTGCCTTGTGGGACATCTTTGGGAGAAGAAAAGGCCAAGGAGGAATGCCTACACAAATCTGGAGTCCCTAAGGCAGTTGGATGGGGTCTTGTAAAGGAACCATGGAGTGCAGACGACATAACTCTGGGGATCTAATCTGCAGTACTAGCTATGTACTGGGGTACTTATACATTAGCAAAAAAGAGGAAGAAATAAGATACAGGTTTGCATAAAATGTGCATATACTCTACATATATGTATAGATGCATCTACAGTCATACCTCATGTTACGTTTGCTTCATGATACATTTTTTCAGGTTGCTTCCCTCGGTGACCTGGAAGTACCAGAAAGGGTTACTCCCAGGTTTCGCTGCTCGCGCATGCGCAGAAGCGCTAAATTGCGCTTTGCGCATGCACACAAATGCCAAATCGCCCGCACACCTGCACAGATACGGCGCTTCAGGTTGCGGGCTTTTCATGTTGTGAACGGGCCTCCGGAACAGATCCTGTTCACAACCAGAGGTACCACTGTATAAGTATAGATGCATATTTAGAAACAATTACTACAGTAAGAGTCAACTGTTATGCTAGGCAGCTCCTGTATGTGGAAAGGGGCGATATTGTCATTTGCCTCAGGTAGCAAAATATTTTGGGCCTGTCCTGATCCTCTGTAATGTACGGAACATGGCACATTAGGGTTAATTAATCTGCAGCCTGGTTGGAGTATGCATGCGGATTGCCTTCAGTTATGTTCAATATGCCTGCAAGGGTAAAAAAAAAAAAAGCCCACAAGTGTCTAGCACTCTCTCTTCCAGGGGAAAGTAAAAAAAAGGGGGGGGGCTCTAAAATATCACGTAGCTTAGGGAAGTGGGGAGCTCAGAACAATATAAAGGACATTTTCCTAATTGGCTTCATTCGAGAATACCATGCATGCAGCTGACTGTGAGAAATCGCACTGGGGGTAGCTCCCCACAAAAAGCACACACACCAGAAAAACCATGTATTATTGTAGTGCAAGTGCTGAACCAGAAGGATGGAAAGACGACAGAGTTGTTGCTAGTCTGTCATAAAACACAGAAGGAGAGAGACAGAGTCTTGAGGCACCTTAAAGACTAATAAATGCATTTGTGGTGTATGTTTAGGAAACTCCTGAAAAATAATAAGAAAAAAGCTTATACAACAAATCAAATCTGTTAGAATTTATGGTGTCATAATTCTACCCACCGATGCAGAAGTGGGGAGGCTTTTTCAGAAATGCAAATGAGGCAAGGGGGAAGAGAAAGGGAACCGAGTGCCTTATACACAGCACCCAGGCACAGAGTTCCAAATTTAAGAAAAGAAAACATACTTACTCAAAGTAAGAGCTCCCACAGCTACCGCAACTCAAGACCCTTTTGTGCACATCTGACATTCTTTCATTATTGTGTATGGTGTTAATTTCACTGCCTTCGTCTGGTTGTGACGTGGCCAAGTTTCGGTTGTCATAACTCAAAATCTCTCCAAACTTTATTGTGGTTACCACTCAACATTAACATAGTATTTGGCACGTACACTTCTTGTGGCTTTTTTGGAATTGGTTTGTTTGCCTCAGAAAATGCTTGGTTGATAAAAGAAACGTCCTATAATATCTACTGTGACATGGGAGAGGGGGAAAGAATGAACAACAAGACCACTGTGGTGGCACTCTAGAGACCTCACCATCTAGGGAGGAGCCAGGGTATGTTAATCTCATCTGCAATGGATGGAACCTTAACAAGTTTGCATATAAAACTGCAACTCGTGATAGGAACATCCTTTGATTCCATTCACCTTCACATGGATAGGGCAGGAGAGCCCAGGAGACATAAGAATTATAAGAAACCATGACAGCTAATAACTAACTAACTAACTAACTAACTAAATAAATAAATAAATAAATAAATCATAGTAATGAAACATGATAAGGTGTTTGCAAACATGCTCTTTAATAAAGGTAAAAGACCCCTGGACAGTTAAGTCCAGTCAAAGGCGACTATGGGGTTGCAGTGCTCATCTCACTTTTAGGCCAAGGGAGCTGGTGTTTGTCCACAGACAGCTTTCCGGGTCATGTGGCCAGCATGACTAAACTGCTACTGGCGCAACAGAACACCGTGACAGAAACCAGAGCGCATGGAAACACCATTTACCTTCCTGCCCCAGCAGTACCTATTTATCTACTTGCACCGGCGTGCTTTCGAACTGCTAGGTTGGCAGGAGCTGGGACAGAGCAACCGGAGCTCACTCCGTTGCGGGGATTCGAACTGCCGACCTTCCAATTGGTTTAGACCACAGCACCACCAGCATCTATTTAATACATGGTGACTAATGCAAATTGTTGATAATAAAGGTAAAGGTACATAACCCCTGGATGGTTATAGATGCCAACTCCCTGGGGCCTTGGGTGCCCGAGCAGCCACATAATTCCCCATGAAGGGGCCAGGCACCCACATATTTCGATGCCAGGGCCATGCATGCTGCATGGCACCCATGGCCCCAGGCACCCGCGGTTGTGGGGCCACGTTGGCACTCCTGGTCCTGAATGTCAGTTTCACTGTAGATCTGTATTTGTTCCACCTCCAGGATACACCCGCTCCCCAGTGTAGCCACATATTGAAAGTGGACTTCCTCTGCATTTTAAAGGGGCTCTATGCAGGCCTCATCATTGCGATGCCTCATGAAACCTGCCTTCTCATGAGATTTCAGCCCCTGAGTATCTTCTGAGATCAGCTGATCAGTTGCACACGTTTTATACCACAATCAACAAAGAGTCACCTTAAAGACTAACAGATTGATCACGAGATTAGCTTTTGGGGACCACTGTCAACTTCACCCAATGCACGAAGTGTTATTCCCAGTACACAGACTTGCAACTGATGATAAAACAAAAATGTATGCTCTAATAAATTTGTTAGCTTTTATGATGCCACCAGACTCTGCTGCTTTGGCTGCAAAAGACTTACACTGCTACTCCTCTGGAAACTAAATCATAATGGTATTTGCCTGACTGCTGTCTTGACATTTGGCTGTTTACTAGGTTTAGCTGCCTTGCGTAGCTTAGATACTAACTGTACAATTCAAAGTACCTGAACGTGCATAAACGCATAGTGCATTTATATGGCACTTTCCCCTAAGCCAGGCACCCCCAAACTCGGCCCTCCAGATATTTTGGGACAACAACTCCCATCATCCCTAGCTAACAGGACCAGTGGTCAGGGATGATGGGAATTGTAGTCCCAAAACATCTGGAGGGCCGAGTTTGGGGGTGCCTGCCCTAAGCACTCAATTTGCTTTGCTTCCATTATTTCAGTAGTTTTTACAAGTACCCTGTAAGTTAAAGAAAGGTAAAGGGACCCCTGACCATTAGGTCCAGTCGTGACTGACTCTGGAGTTGCGGCACTCATCTCGCTTTATTGGCTGAGGGAGCTGGCGTACAGCTTCCGGGTCATGTGGCCAGCATGACTAAGCTACTTCTGCCGAACCAGAGCAGTGCACGGAAATGCCGTTTACCTTCCCGCTGGAGCGGTTCCTATTTATCTACGGTACTTGCACTTTGATGTGCTTTCAAACTGCTAGGTTGGCAGGAGCAGGGACCGAGCAACGGGAGCTCACCCCGTCATGGGGATTCAAACCGCCGACCTTCTGATCGGCAAGCCCTAGGCTCTGTGGTTTAACCCACAGCGCTACCCGCGTCCCTACCCTGTAAGTTAGACCATTATTAATATTGTCAGCATATAAGATAAGGAGGAACAAGGCTGTCAAAGAGCTGCTTGCCTAAGACGACCCCTTAAGTTCAAGGATCAGGTGAGGTTTGAACCAGGGGCACCCCAACTCATAGCTCTTTCTCTTAACCACGATACAGTTTCAGAACCTATGTTTTCAGAATCATGTTTTCCAGATGCGGCAATCAAATGCCAGAAGATGAGAAATGTGGTTTGCAAAGGTGTTTGTTTTTGATCTGAGTGCACAACCCCGATAGTGAGGCATAATGGCTGCTGAACATCTGAATGCTTTCCAGAACCTCAGGTTTCTTAGTACAGCACGAGAAGGCCAACTTCAGACCCCTGGAGTTCTTCCTCCTGCTGCAAGAGGTCAGCACAAGAGGCCAATACAAACTTCATCACTCATCTGCTAGGTAAGCCCTAGTGACTGATCAGGGGAACCATATTGCTTCAAAGCAACATCGGTCAGTGAAGCTCACAAGTAGAGGAAGGAAATAAAAGCATTTGGCATCTTCAGAGAAGAATAAGATGATTTAAAGTAAGGTAACAATGCCCAGGAAAATAGGCAAGCTTGGGTGATCTAAGCAGAGGTGCACATAAATTTGAGGAGTCCCTCCAAGTTAATGACAGGTATAAGGCAATTGAAAGGGCCCAGTAGGTTTCAAATTGTTGCCATTGTGTGACAGCTTTTATCCTTTAGAGCCAAGCTAGAGAACAAAAGCCTATTTTTGGTAAATCAAAACCAGAAACAGCGGAGATTTTATGAGGGCTTTGACAAAATGTGGGATGGCAGGGTTCGGACATGGGGAAAGCTCCTGGTTTCTTGCCAAATTCTTACGCAAGCTGCATTTCCGAATGCAGTGCATATAAAACCCTGTTATGTTAAGAGGCATTTATTAATACGAGTTATTGCTTAGAAAGCCCATACACATACACACAAGGCACTGAACCTGCATTCAGCTTTATGTCTGAAAATATAAACAAGGGTAAAGTGTCAACCAAAACCAAGAACATGGAGCCATGCTTGAAAGTGGGTGTGCAGACCGCATCGTGAATTAACTATACACCTATAACCAGCAAACCGCAGATAAGGTAATTACCCTGCTTCTGCAGCTGCAGGTAGGTTTCACAGGTTTCTTCCTTTACAAGAAGCAGGGTTTAAGCCTGACAAACTGAACCAGGGATGGGGAACCTATAGCTCTCCAAATGCAATGGACTTCCAGCTTTCATCATCTCTGGCCTTGGGCCATGCTAACTGGGGCTGATGGGAGCTGGATGGAATCCAACAATATTTGGAGGTCCACAGATTCTCCACCCCTAAAGTACACCATGTATATTTGAGATGCTAGGTAAAGGTAAAGGGACCCTGACCATTAGGTCCAGTCGTGGCCGACTCCGAGGTTGCGGCGCTCATCTGGCTTTATTGGCTGAGGGAGCTGGCGTACAGCTTCCGGGTCATGTGGCCAGCATGACTAAACCACTTCTGGCGAACCAGAGCAGTGCACGGAAACGCCGTTTACCTTCCCGCCAGAGCAGTACCTATTTATCTACTTGCACTTTGACATGCTTTCAAACTGCTAGGTGGGCAGGAGCAGGGACCGAGCAACGGGAGCTCACTCCGTCATGGGGATTCGAACAGCCGACCTTCTGATCGGCAAGTCCTAGGCTCTGTGGTTTAACCCACAGCGCCACCCGCGTCCCATTTGAGATACTAATCAGGGTTAAAAACTTACCATGGTTAAGCATTGTTCTTGATCATAAAAGGAATGAAGGATTGCTGACAGATTCGTTCTGACACATTTGTTAAAGGAGGTTAAGAAGCATGAGACTAGCCCAAGGGCACCCAGTGGGCTTCAGTATCCAAGTCCAAGAATCTATCAGCTGCAGCAGGACGGCTCCCCTGCAGTGCGACCTTGTTGTCATTCACTCGCTCAAGGAAAATTAAGAATTGGACGGTGGCCTAGTGATCAAGGTCCTTTAACACTTGTGTATAAGTGGGAATTTTAGTAAATGTAGCTTATCTTACCCTTATGCTTTGAAGGTGCAAACATCTGCACAGTGCAGAAAGATTGTCAAATTTGGAGGAGAATTTGATAGTTTCGTACTTTGGTCTTTGGATAAGACTAAAGATACTAATTCAACGAAGGGATTTTTTTGGAAACTGTCATAATAGAGTCATAGGAATAGGAAGGGACCATGGGGCTTAAACCCATGACACTGAAATTAAGAATTATTATTATTATTATTATTATTATTATTATTATTATTATTATTATTATTATTTCAGTCATAGACCAGTTCCAGCCCACATACAATATCAAGGAAGTCATAAAACACGATAGGGATACATTTGAATTTGCAATTAGGTATAACAGGGACAATACAGATATAGCAACATTTAAAAAATATATAAATTAAAACTTAGTCACTAACATATAACCTAAAATTATCATTTAAGGCCTTAATCATTATGATAGCACAGCTTGTTCCCTAGGTTTCATAGCAATCGCACAGAATTTGGCTACCCTTAACGTGATCTCAGGATCCTTGTCCTCTACCGGGGATTTTAGACATTGAAGTTCGGATTCATTTGGAGATCTTTGCATAGCAGGGGTAATAAATACTGAGTGTATATCCCTGTAGAAATGGCAGCGTAACAAGGCATGAGAGACAGTTTCTACCTCCATCAAGCCACAGGGGCAGACTCGTTCCGGGTATGGTTTACCCTCGAATCTGCCCTGCAATAAGGCAGATGGCAGCATGTTGAATCTAGTGAGGGTAAACGACTGTCTGAAATTAAGAGTCTCATGTTCCACCCACCAAGGAATGCAGACTAGTGCTTTAGCCTCCCAACAAGTATGGTAAGTGAGGCTGACTGATACTGATTTCCTCCAAATCCAGACTGTGAGCTTCATTCATAGTTGAGTGGGGATTTCAATATGGGTTTGCCACTTCCAAGCCTAGCACTCTAGCCATGAACATTATATTCACTCTCATTTGGCCAACAGGATATATCTTTCCATTCTGCATAAACTCATTGGTACTGTTTTGTATTCTTTAAACAACCTGGGCTTTTGTGTTTTTAAAGTGCGTATTCTAGCCTTTAAATATGAATGAAAGCTGGCAGTGCTTGCTAAAAATCTTGGGCTTCACTGTTTCTCCTGGCTACCTGTCCACAACTATAGAAGTCAGCATAAGATTGCTGGGATTCCCACGCTTTACCTGAACCTATTAAGTTCAGTGGGGCTTATTTATAGTCAACACATACAGGATTGTACTATATATTACAGAAAAAAAGATGCAGATTAAATTAAGCAAAGTTAGAGAAGATATGCAAAGCTGTTTGATCAGCACATTTTATACAAGTTGCATGGTGCAGCTTTTTCGGAGCAAAATTTGGATCACTTGGACATGCAATTTTGTGTTTACAGTGGTACCTCTGGTTATGTACTTAATTCGTTCCGGAAGTCCGTTCTTACCTGAAACTGTTCTTAACCTGAAGCACCACTTTAGCTAATGGGGCCTCCCGCTGCTGCCGCTGCACGATTTCTGTTCTCATCCTGAAGCAAAGTTCTTAACCCAAGGTACTATTTCTGGGTTAGCGGAGTCTGGAACCTGAAGCGTATGTAACCAGAGGTACCACTGTATTTTGCAAGCTGTCCTGGAAATGCAGTGAGTGGAACATAAAAGGGACAAAACCTTGACTCCTATAAGCAGCAAGTTGGGATCATTATGTAGGCAAGGTTTTTTTTCCCTCTTTCCATTATTTCCCTTGCACAGTCAGATTCCATATAGACTTCTGGAATCTCTCTGTTCAGTAGTTTGCCAGCTGGTATTTTGACAGCTGTCACCTTGGCCAATAAAGCAAGGGCTGAAGCTAGGGTAATCACTGCAGGAGGTTTATACTGTAGAGATCTATTCTTCAACCTCAGTGTGGTAGAGACCACATGCGGTAGAACCACAAAAGTTATGGAGGAAAGAAGTTTAAAAGAAACGAAAGCTGATCCTAATTTTGAAGAGTTGCTTTGTACCTCCTCCCCCTACCAGCTTTTAATCTTCTGTGCCAGTATCCTATTGCCTAAGGTCTCCTGGGTGCAATTGTACTGACTTTGTGAGGAGCTTCAGGAATGCAGTTCTTCAGAACACACTTCAGCATATGAATGCAAAGAGCAGTTTCTTATTGCCTGGTGGCTCCCTTGCTTTTCCAATACTGAATGTCAGGTCTGGCCATTTATAAAGCAGGGAATTTGCTTGCTTATGACAGGTGCCAAGTCCTGTTATTTGGGCTTGCCGTGGAAGGCAATGGGTTTCTTCCTCTGGTATCAGATTCTCCCCAACTCCAGAGTTATCCCTCATTTTGAATTATGGTGCTGGAGGAGACTCTTGAGAGTCCCATGGACTGCAAGAAGAACAAACCTATCCATTCTTAAGGAAATCAGCCCTGAGTGCTCACTGGAAGGACAGATCGTGAAGCTGAGGCTCCAATACTTTGGCCACCTCATGAGAAGAGAAGACTCCATGGAAAAGACCCTGATTTTGGGAAAGATGGAGGGCACAAGGAGAAGGGGACGACAGAGGATGAGATGGTTGGATAGGGTTCTAGAAGCTACCAGCATGAGTTTGACCAAACTGCGGGAGGCACTGAAAGACCGGAGTGCTTGGTGTGCTCTGGTCCATGGGGTTACAAAGAGTCGGACACGACTAAACGACTAAACAACAACAACAAATTCCTGATAGCTATATATACTTATGAACATAAGGAAAACCCTGTTAAATCAGCCCTCTGATTAAAACCTCCGCTTAAAAACTTCCAAGGAAGGGGAGTCTATTCCACTGTTGAGCAGCTCTTACTGTCAGAAAGCGAGTCTCCCTGAACAATGCTTACAAACGTAATAAAAACTATTCCGAACTATGAATTAAAAAAAAAATTGTCGTTGCAATTTCTGTCTGCCCTTAGTTTGACTTTTACTTGTTCAGAGCAAAATAAAACTTAATTCAAGAATAAATACTGGAAGATAAGGAGAAAATTGCACCATAAAATGACAGATTTATTTGTTTTTCCTGAAATGTGTAATCTATTGATATAGATCTTGGTCTAGATCTTGGACTGCCTTTTTTTTTTAAGTGAAGCCAAGCTTACTAGAATAACAAATAAAAATGGGTGTAAAACAGATGACACAGTATACATTAGTTTATCCAATATTGTTAATCAACTCACAAAATGGTTTTCCACTGGGGAAGTCCATGTTTGAAATATGCTCTAATTTTTCAGAAGAGCATTTCAAACATCTTTAAACAATTAAGACATGCAAACAGAACTTCCAAGATTTCCCTGTACCCTGATGAACCAGATTTTTCTTTTGCTTCATGATACTGAGGTCGAAAGTAGAAGAACAAAACAATATATAACTTGAACTGCCCTTAATTTTTAATAAGTTGACTGATCCCTTTCTGCACAATCAATCAATCAATCAATCAATCAGTCAATCAATCTCTTCTAACTTAAAATGCATACCATCAGATAATCAATATTTGTGCCTTTCTGAGGATAATGAAAGTAATATAATGTACCACTTAATAACTTTAGAAAAAGGTTAGAAAAAGTGTGCCCTTCAATTTTACTTGCCAGTTTTACAAATCAATGTTGTGGCCTGCTAGGTGCTTAATAGTTTACAGAGTTATCGAATCCCAAGCAAACACACACACACACAAGGTCATCAAGACCCAGATATGCTACGATGTATGAGTAAATGTGGGATTCTGGAAGCCTATCCAGTACATACTGTGTCGAACAACATACATTCTTACTACATATAGTGCTCTGAGTTCAAGCAAACATACTCTAAATTTACATCAATATATCAATACTTTTTAAAGAAACAACCACCCCATACTCTACTTGAAGAGGTGCTTTCTTGAGGTGCTTTCTCACATGCTACAATTCCTTGCGTGCTTCACCCCCCCCAACTTTTAGAAAGTCGGACTATTGCTGTAATCTAATGTATGCTAGAAAAGACTGTTATGACATCCTATAACAAATTGCCTTCAAGTAAAGCAGTAAACATTCTTTACTCGTTTGTGATATGTACCATATGCTGGCCCAATCACACATTTTTTGTGGTCAGATAAGTATTTGCAAAAGTCATTCCCAACACCACGCAACAGAATAACAAGCAAAACTTTTACAGAGATAATGTATAGCATAGTGTCAGTGAACAGATAAATGTTAAGCTCTTATGGGCCAGTTTTATGGGCTGCTTCACTTGTTACTGAAATACTAGATACAAGGCTGTCTACCACATACATTCAATAGTCCCCATAATAGGCAACAGGTCTTTTACTTAAGCTATGCACATGACATAGGGAGCCACAATTGGTCTGAGTCCTTGGGGTTTATATTCATAGCCATGGCTTCGCCAGGCTTGGGCAGAGAAAATTGAGACAGGGTTCGGTTCTTCCCTTCATTCTGCTGCTACACTACATTGAACTAAGCCATAGCATGGTTTAGAATGACATCTGAACCTGGGCAAATGGGCTTAGATCTCTTCATACTAGGCATGGGGTGTAATCAAGGTTTATGCCTTGTAGTTTGGTCCAAGAGAGCAAACCAATCAAGGAGGATCAAAATAGTTCTGATTTCTCTGTGAGTACCCATGCTCTCAAGTTTCTGTGTCTCCCCCTCCAAAAAGGGTACACTTTCTATTGCAAGCAACCTTCAAAAGCACATGAGGTCGGGTTCTAAACGTTTCAGAATTGGAAAAAAAATCATCAAAATAATTGGCATTAACAAAACAGTCAGCTGCAACAGTCAGCAAACTTGCAGCTAGCTTGCATTACGCATCAGCTTGCAGAAATGCTTTCTTTTTCCTCTAAAAGGTAATCAAAATAGAGGCAAGTGGATCCTCTGGGACATTCCATTAAATGAGTGCTGCAACAGAAAAAGCCATGAGTAACAATAATATACATGTGAGTGCCTGGTAGTTTCTTAAACATCTAATCTGCTGTCCCAGCTTACATTTGCTTCATATAGGTGGATAGATCGATGAACCCTCCTTTGGGGACACTTTCATATTCACATTACATTTTTTTAAGACATATCCAATGTTTGATGGGTGCACTTAAAAAAAAAGTTATCTCTGCAAACACATGCATCATGCAGGTTCACTTTTTGGGCAGGTAAGGTTCAAGTTTGATATTTTTCAGTATATGAAATGCTAAATGCACGACAACGTTTGATCCTACTGAGTAACAAGATAAAAATCAAGGATGGGGTGGTTGCAAAGGTCTTTTGTGACTGACGCTGTATTTTAAAAAATACAGCATCATCCATAAATGTTTTACAGAGACGTTACTTGGATTATGAGAATCAGCATCATCTCAAAAAGTTTTGCTCTAGGCTTTCCTAACCAATGCACCCATCCCATCATTGGATTCTCCACAAACTCTACATCATCTGTTTATATTTTATGCTCTGCTGGACATACTTGTTATGTTTTATCTCCCAGATAGCGGATCAGCAATAAAGGTTTGCTTTTGTGTCAGATTTTCTTCTTTAAAACTTTGAAGAGGTCTTATTGCAGCAGGAGTTCGGATTCTCACATGGCTTTAATTCTTCTTTTGAAGGAAAGGAGAGAATGCGAAGTGGAACAAGAAATATAGTAGGACGACTGCAAAGTGTGTGATGCCTAAGAACCTGGCCAGCACTTTAGAAGCTCTTAAGCAGGGTGCTGCTAAGGGACACACTTACTCTGGGCTCTGAAAACAGAAACCCAGGACCTCAAAAACAAATGCAACAATAATTAAAAGCATTAAATAAAACAACAACAACTCTATCAACAAAAAAAAAAATCTAATTAGGTTTGTAAAGGACAAATTAATGACCACATGACTTCCTGGAAAGCAAACTGTCACAATGAAAAGGGATTTATTTAATCTTTTACGGTGAAATCCTTCATAACTCCAAGCACTGGAATTAACGTTGTAAGCCTCCAAGCTCAAATTAAGCCTTCTAAGTGGACTTTAATTGCACTTTGAGAAGTGCCTATGATTCCTTTTGCCACTATAAACAAGAGCCAAGAACTCCCTTTCAAATTGCCACTGAGGTGTGTTCCAAACTGAGGTTCCGCTCAGTAAAAATCCCGCCTCGTGTTTCTTTTAATATCTTGTTCTCTTCAGAGCAGTAAAATGCAGGAGAGAATACAAAGGAGCCCAAATTTACAACCCAGGGACAGCTTTGCAATTTGCATGAATTTGAATATCAAGTCATTGAAAATGAGTGATTTCCCTGCCCTTCATATTCATGGACTCCCCCCCTTTCCCCCCCCTTTAGTATTGATTGGGGAGGAAGTGTGTGTCTGAGTCTGAAGTGAGCTTAAAAGCTGAATCCTAACCATGTCCACTCAGAATCCAAGTCCTAGGGAATTCAACAGAGCTTACTACACATAAGAGGAGTTAGCATTGCAGCCAAAGGAACACAGCTATGGGGGCCACACAAATGTACCAACTCCATCCCTCAACCAAAGGCCGTCTCAGGATATCTTTCCCCCTTGTGGGCTGTGACATCCTCCCCAAGTGGCTTAGAAATGCTTTCCAAATATCTAAACACAAAACTATGAATGGGTTGACCAGTTTGTTTCTGGTCTCTCTCACTTTCACATATACTCACTCAGAAATTCATCCTGTTCCATTTCCACCTTACTCTGAGATTTGCTTTGAAAATGATGATAATAATAATCCACAGGGGAGGGTGTATTTAAATTTATTCTGAGGTGCTTGTTTCTGAAGGAATTCTCTATTGAAAAGTGCATTTTAAATGTATTCCGGTTATTATTATTTTGTTATTATTTTTGGGAGCAACAGACTGCACTGAAATATTCAGGAAGCACGAAAGTCTGTGAAAAATTCAAGTTCTGATCTGCACTTAAGTCAAGGAGGTGCAGATCAGGTGGCCTCAGAATTTGCAAAGATCGAACTAATCAAGGATGCCAACATACCACCCTCTAAAAATGGACATCCTAAGCTCTGCTATGTATCAGTGTGTAAATCAGTTTAACTGAGAAAGATGCTACTTTAAAAAAAATGTGACATGTCAAAGGGACAACAAATGGAGAAATTCCTTAAATATTCTGCAAAACTACTTTCAACTCACTTTTTTTACCAGCTCTTTTGTCTTCTCTTCAGTCTTTTCTTCTGCCCTGCCGCTTTTTAAAAGAAAATTGATATTGAAGATATTCTTTTTGTTTTATTGCTTGCCCTTCATCCTAAGGTCCTAGGGCGCATTACAATATTATATGAGAATATCTTGCAAGCTGTTTCTGTATATAGAAGGCTGGGAGGAAGGAAGGCATTAAATGTGGGTTGGACTTTCATCATGATTTTCCATTTCTTCTTCATCTTCTCTTAATCGTAATGCAAACTGTTCAAACCAAACAATAAAATTAAAACCAGGGGAAATGTTGATGCAAACAATGACTTTTCCAAGTTTTATAGAAAGCTAGCAGATTTTTTTGTTGCTGTTGTCAGCAGCAAAGATATCAAGGAGATGTCCATTAATAAAATAGGTGGGAGCATGAGGGTCATGGGTTTGAGTGTCATGTTGGGCAAGATTCCTGGGGGTGGACTGGATGACCCTCATGGTCCCTCCCAACTCTACACTTCCATGATTCCTTAAAAAAATAGCACCTTCATTCAAACAAGGACAATCTGGGTTACCCATTCTGCAGGAATAGATTTTCAGACGGACACGTTAGGCTGTGGTGGGAAAGGGTGACAGAAAACGCCCATCACATGAGCATGAACAACTTCCAGAAGGGAAGTTAAGATCCAGGCCAATATGCTTTCATTTTTAGCGCAAATGGCAAAACATACGAACCATCTTGTTCCATTTTAGACTGAGCACAGACTGCACAGTACCAGACAGTTGGAATTTTTTTCCATAAAAGAAAACAAAAGATTAGATACAACCAATCACACGGGTTTTGGGGTTTTTTCACACGTAATTAAATCTATCTTAGTTAATGTGCTCAGTTCTATAAAACACACAATTGAATGAAAACAAAAGCATACAATGGTTGGGAGAAGACCACATTTAATATTGTGTGTATATATATTTTGCTAGTCTCCTGAATGATATGCTGTCCTAAAGACTACCCAAGTAGACATTTGTGGTTTTCCTAGTTTGTGGGCAATTTTGTATAACACTTCAGATGCAAAGCCATAATGTGGGTATGGGGAATTATTTAACTACATGGGAGTCTAATTCTCAAAATTATTTTTAAGAGCCTGTCGAACCCTCGTCCCCAACCCAGCCCATACGCAAAATGCCAACCATGTGTTGTGGTCTACTGGCTGCAAAGGAAGATTTTTCCTCTGCAGCCATGGCTTGAATTCAAGCCGTGACTGCAGCTGCAAAGGAAGAACTAGGAGCACACTCTAAGAGCACTCTCCTGATTCTTCCTTTCCAGATGTAGTGCCTGTTGAATTTAGCACCTTTTCCTGCTGTTACATGGGGACAGGAAAAAGTGCCAGATTCAAAAAATGCAGTATCCTTCCAGTGGTTGGAACGTGATAATCAGAGTGTTCCTTTTCCGTTTGTCCGAATGGATTTACTAGTGTCACACCTTATGTCACATGACATCAAGTAATGGGCAGGTGGGCGTGGCTTGAACCAAACCATGCTGAGGGCCACCTGCGGAGGCTCTGTTGAGTGGTCGATAATCCACCCTGTTTTAGCAGCCTGCCCAGGATTGCCAGAATGACTTCTGCTTTCTAAAACAGCATAAAATACTCAAGTATACTACTCCAATATCAGCACATTGTACAGGCTGCCTATACATTTCTGAGACCTGTTCAGGGTACTGGTTTTAACCTATTAAGCAGGTAGAGGAGACAACATTTTTCAGCAAGAAGGCCACTATGTCTCACAAACAACCTTCTGGGAGCCACATGGTCAGGGCCAGAGGCAACAGTGGATGGAGCAACAGATGCCACTCTTACCTTCACACAGTAATGATGATGATAATTTATTTATACCCCACCCATCTGGCCTAGATTCCCCAGCCACTCTGGGCGGCTCCCAACAGAATATTAAAAACATGATAAAACATCAAACATTAAAAACTTCCCTAAACAGGGCTGTCTTCAGATGTCTTCTAAAAGTCAAATAGTTGTTTATTTCCTTGACATTTGGTGGGAGGGTGTTCCACAAGATGGGTGCCACTACTGAGATGGCCCACTGCCTGGTTCTCTATAACCTCACTTCTTGCAGTGAAGGAACTGCCAGAAGGCCCTCGGTGCTGGAATTCAGTGTTCGGACTGAACAGTGGGAGTGGAGTCACTCCTTCAGTTATATAGTAAGCCACATTCCAACCATGTGAAAGTCAGAGATTTCTACACACACCTCCATGCAGGCAAAATGCAACATCACAATTGAGGGATGCATTCCAGTTAGGTGTCATGGACTGGCTGGATGCAGAGGAGTTTGTGAGGCACCAGCTGGGGATCCCCCAAGGTTAGAAGGCTGAGAACCAGGGAATTGGTGGTGGGACAACCATGAGTGGTCAGAGGGAGAAGAGAGAGACTGGGAGTTTGAGGTGTTGGAAGCTGAAGAGGTAACAGGGTTGAGTGAGGAGGAAAAGGCCGGGGCAGAGAGCAATCCAGAACCAGAGGCAGAAGTGTAGGTTGGAAAGGAGGAGGCCAAGAGGCAGAGATGAGGCAGGCTGCTGAAGAAGTCAAGGGGTCTCCTCCTGCTGCTGCGACCAGCTCCCCTCCTACCTGGTCTCCCAGAACATGCAGAGAAATGAAGAGTGTGGAGCAAGGACAGACAAGACAATGGAGCTTCAGGCTGCTGGGGAGAGAACCAGGGGAGGAGCCTTAGAGAGCCATGGGAAGGTGGGAGCCTTCAGTCCCTGCAACGGCCTCAATGGGGCAAGACACTGTGATCACTAGGCTTGCGCTGTTTTGGTTTGTCCGAATAAAGAGTTAGCTTCACTGACACCAGTGTTCTTTGTTGCTGATCTACTCCTGACTCTGGCTCCTGGCAGTACCAGGAGGAGACCACTTTTCTGCCGAAGCTCTTCTTCTAAGCTGCCACCACCACCCATTTGCAGGGTTCAAGACTTATGTTTCCCCATGCCAACATGTGTATGGAACCACATGAAGGAGAAAGCAGCTGTGTGAGGATCTGCAGCAGAAAAAAGGTGATATGGAGGTTATGTTCTGCTTCTCTGTTCCAAAATGCCCTTTCCTGAGCCAGCTTTTGCTTAACAGAAGTGGTCATCAGGCTCTGGAAGCAATGCCAGAGAAAACATTTTGAAGTACATAGCTCAAAACTCAGATTTCCCTACAGCACTACTGCATTCAGTGTCAAAAATTAGAGCATCTTCTGCCTCCCAAGAACAACAGAGAGCAGGCCAATGTTTCAGAATCTGAACATTCAGAGCGCTCCCTTGCAGGTGACAGGTCCACTTCCCAAAGAAAGGAGATGGTAATTTGCAAGCCAGGTTAGATACAAGTAAGACAAGATCAAATTACACCAGCAACCTGCTGTTGTCGTTATCATGAGTAACAGTAACCAGGAGCACCACTGTACAAAGTATTTAAGAATGCAATCCCCGCCATCTTAGCTTCACAGTCGAAAGTAAATTATAGAAACAGAATACAGAGAAGAAGAAAAAAACTGGAGGAGAAACCCAAAATCAAAAACTCGGTCAGGGAGGCTGGCTGAAATAAATGAGTCTTCCAATAAACTATTTTTTAAATAAAGGAAGAGAACCAGTCCAATGATTACCAAGCTCTAATGAAATCCAAAGTTAATGAGCAACAGAGTAAAAGGCACAAAGAGAAGGAATAGTAGAAGAAATAGAGAGTTCAAGAAGCAAAAAAGAATTGCGGAAATGTAAGAAACAGAGGGATAGGCTGGTGGGTGGGCTTGAGAGAAAATGGGGAAATTAAAGGGGGAAAATAACACAGGAGCTAAAAAATTAACACACTTCCAAGTGAATAACATACACTTAAGCTGGATATGAAATGGAAGAGGTAACCATCATTTTTATATCTATATCTATAAAGGGAAATCCCTATCCTCTACAATAAAATAAAACTTCAGGTCAAAAATTCAGAACTGGAAGATGTCTGAATCTCTGCTTTGGGGATTAGAGATGCAATGTATAATAAAAAGGGTTTTAATGCTGCCTCTAGAGTTCAAGTGCCCACATAATAAAAACCACGACACACTACAGGTCAATGGCTGAAAAAATAATAAAGAATGAATTGCCTCTCTTCTGCTGCAAAAGACAAGGTTTCAGGAAGGAGGTAATTAGCCAGGGATCTCAAGAAGATTGGCAAGTGCCTGTACCTTAACCAAATGAATTTTCAGGCTGCCTCCTTCTCCCATTGTGTCTGTGTGTGCCAAAAGAATTAAAAAGTCAAGGCAGTCTGGAGAGAAATAGAAAGGCTTTCACTGGAATAAATAGGCCTTGAGTCCAGCTACTAATGGAGCACCAAAGCACCCAAACAGAAAATATTTATTGCAGTATGTATAATAATACTAGTATTAGGTTGTAATATTGTTCATATGCACAGAGAACTGTCAGAAAGTACTGAGGACAATTGTGAAACCCAGCAAGTAAACTTAACTACCTTAAAAAAGTGTGGTTCTTTTATTTTAGTATTTATTTTATTTTATGTTTGCAAATTGTAATATTCCCAAAGGTCAAGCGAGGAAAACCAAGTGAACATTTTTTTATACAAAAAGTGGAGGAAGGTCCAAACTTCTCAACAACATGTTTTCTCAACACAACTCTTATGCTTGTATGCATCCAGAAAGGACATTCGAGCCCCCTCATCTTTTAAAATCAGCCGGTGATATCATTCAATTACCCTCCTATCCGATAACAAGTTGATAGCAAAGATAATATTTTCTGCCGTGACTCAGTTTACAAGGTACACTGCTTGCATGGTTTAAGAGCATGGATTAAGAGCACAGTGCTGGATCAGACAAAATGTATATCTGCTCGTCCACCAACTGCCGGGAAGTTCTAGCCAAGCCCTCAGAACATGAGGGCAATAATAGACCTCTCTTGCTATGGTTTCCAAGAAACTATTTGTCAAATTTCCCCCTTTAAAGCCACTTCAGTGACTTTTCATCTAGAACGGTTAAGACCTACATCCATTTGGTTGTCAGCTGGTAGAAACAGGCTCCTGTGTGGTTTGGGATAATATTGAACTGCATTTAGGAAATGTCAGGGAACTGACATCGGAGCAGAGGGGAGAGGCGAGGCTCCCGGATTCTGCAGGAGAGGGAACGAGTAAGGGAAGAGAGAGAACGTCATCTGGGGAAGGAAGTCCAGGTGACACCAGGAAGAAGGGAGAGGCAGAGAGCATCTCGGAGGTGAGGCTCCGAGACTCTTCCAGTGAAGTCAGTGAGGAAGGTGGAGGACCACCACTCGGCACGCCCACTCTGCGCAGAACGCTTCCGCGCAGAGAGGCGAGGCGAAGGTTGTCCGTTAAGGAATTCTTATGCTGGAGGAAATTTAGGAGACACCCACTGAAGGATTCTGCTAGCGACTGAGCAGCAGCGCCAAGGGCTGCTCAGTCAGGGAAAGACACAACCACCCCTTAAGCAGTTTGGAACAGCTGGAGGTTTACACACAAGCAACCCCAATTCCCTTGACAGGAAATCTTGATGATACTGAACTGCATTTAGGAAATCTTTTAATTACAAGATTTCCCCAGTCCCAGCTAGAATTGGTGTAAAACACACACAGGTGAATATGCAGAGGTGTCCACACACTTCTGTCCCTAGAAATCATGGTAACCAGCACACAATGAATCTGAGCCACTATTCAAGTGACTCAGATTTCTGATTTTTCAGAAATTCTGCTGCTACCTAGGAAACAGACCCACTAATCTAGCACAGAATTGGCTACACTGAGTTGCAGTGGCTCACCAGGTTTCAGACACGAGACCTTTCCAGCTCTGCCTGGAGGTGCCAGGGATTTTATTTCTTTGTGACCCAACCTTCACCCTAAGGTCCCACCCTAAGGATTGCACCCGATACCTTCTGAATGCAACACAGATGCTCTAACGATTGAGCTACAGCCCTTCCTCAACACAGAAGCTGCCATGTCAACGAAGATCATGGGAAATAGAGATGGTGCATGTACTTTTATAACCCCCCCAAAAAAAATCTTTAAAAAACACAATAAAAACACACAACTAGGATCATTGGGTCCATCTGACTCAGTTTCAGATAGGGGGTTGCTCCCAGCCCTCCCTGGAGAGGTTCAGGATTGAACCTGGGACTTTTACATGCAAACCATGTGCTCTACCACAAAGTAAGACCTTCCTTCCGCTTAAGCCTCAGTTTCAGATGTGATTGTGATATACAGTGATCATGTCATCTTCATACAGAAAAAGCAGCTGCAAGAAAATGGCCTCCACGTCACCTTTCCCTCCTAAAAATAAATCGAAACATGAGACATAGGCTTCTAAGAGAAGAACACGGGCTGCACAAAGTGCCCAGCGATGCGTGCCCACCTCCAATACAAATAAAATGTATTTATCCTGCCAAGATTTTCCTGGATAATTGTCTCAAGATTTGTCTGGCCTGTTACGTCCGAAGGAAAGTTTTATTTCAGGCCCAATACGTTTCAGAACAATATTTTCTCTGGGGCACATTTTGAAGAGCAATTATCATCAAGTGCTTAAACCACTATCGTAACTCCTGGAGCTAAAGTGGCTTATATACTTAGTAAGAATCACTGTTCAAAGTGTGCCCTTGCGGAAGGTTTGCTCTGAAATGCACCAGAATGAAATAAATCTTCCTTCAAAGTGCCTGGAGTTCCTTCGTTAGGTGTTGCTTCCCTGGTTGGTCAGTTTTTCTGTTGTGCCTGAGCCCACGTATATGTTCCTTTCTCCCTTCTGCTGTTGCTAGACCTTCAATCCTTGTTCTCCCCCACTCAAAGGAATGGCCGAAGCTATATTATTTAGCAGCTAGCTATCATGCTAGACTGGGAGTAGCGGCCAGGACCCAGTACATTTCTGAGCACAATTCAGAATGTTGGTGCTGACCTTTAAAGCCCTAAATGGCCTCGAACCTGTATACCCAAAGGAGCTTCTCCACCCCCATTGTTCAGCCTGGCCACTGAGGTCTACCTCTGAGGGCCTTCTGGTGGTTCCCTCACTACGAGAAGTGAAGTTACAGGGAACCAGGCAGAGGGCTTTCTCAGCAGTGGTGCCCTCCTTGTGGAACGCCCTCCCATGTCAAAGAGATAAAGAACTACACAACAGTCAGAAGACATCTGAAGGCAGCCTTGTTTATGGAAGTTTAAAATGTTTGACGTCTTATTATGTTGTTATATTTTGCTGGAAGCTACCCAGAGTGGCTGGGGAAACCCAGCCAGATGGGCAGGGTATAAATAATTTATTATTATTATTATTATTATCCGTGCTGGTTATCACTGGGTCCATATGTACTAGGCTTCTATAGGAACTGGGGAACACACTGGATCTTCCAGCTTTCCATGGCTTTCCATGGTTAAGCTGAAGGCATCAAGGGTCAAGCCTGGAATTCTCTGCAAGCAAATCATAGGTTCTGTCATGGAGCTTTAGAAATACTGAGCTATCGATTGAATTGTCTGAAAGAGCACTATGCCCCTTCAACGCTCAAGTTAAGCAGGTCAACAGCCTGTCCATGCCTGGAAGGGAGACACCTGGGAACCCCACTTTAGGGATGGACAGATTGGTCCATTTCCAGTGCATGCCTATTCTCTCTTAAGTATTCTATCCTGTTTCTGCATTAATCTGTATTATTGATTGACTGAATTTATAGCCCACCCTTCCTTTCATACTATGATACAAAAGTTTTTATCACAGTACATATTTTATCACAAAATAAGGTATATGAATACACAATGTAATGCAACACACACATTTCTAAACCTATTTTATCCTAAAATATGTAGCTTTATAAGTTTTGGTACAATTTTTTGATCCAAAAATGGTATTGCAAAAACCAAAGGATAACAATATTCCAATTAGTTTGAGAGGTGCAAATTAAATCAGCTTCCTTGAAAATATGGACCAATGAGGTTTTGCTCCATCTGCAGCTTGAATGCACTACTGTGATCTTTCAGGAGGAATGGAAGGATGTTTGTGGAGATGTGCACCTAAAACTGATCAAGTGAAGCTTCTCCCACAATTCAGATTAGTAGGGGGAGATTGCAGACATTACCCTAAGTTTTCCACCCATCATATGCTCAATGGGAAGTGCAGCCAATCAGAGCTCCCTAACAAGCATCTTGCAGCAAGCACATTTCCTGCGTTCACACTTTATATCTTTATATGTATACTTAAAGAACTCTACACGAAAATGCAATGCGTGAGATGACAGATCTAAAAGCACCCAAAACGAAAGCTTGTTGAAAAATAAGTCATTAACAGTTGAGTTACAAATTATTATCATTATCATTATTATGGCAGCTTACAAAATCAAAAATACAAAATAGAATAATTAAACCCAAGAAATCAGTAAAAACAAACCTTTTCCAGCAGACACATAATTAAACAATTTGTAATGATCCTCTTGCATGTTACTTACATAAGCATAACTAAATGATGTTTAAAGTCCATCTTAATTTTGACATTTTTAATACACACTTTGAAAGTGATGTTTAATCATGCACATTGTTTTAAAATCCCCTCCCACAATGATGTGCGTGACTTTCATACATTACCTATTAAAAAACCGGTCATCTGCTTTCCATTTGGCAATTGATTTTTTTTTAATTTAAAGGGGATTTGATTTAATCATGCAAATGCTATTGTTAGGGTGTGGAACTATTGTATTTTTACATTAAGTGACTATCAAAAGCTTTTCTCATTATAAATATTACGATTACATCATAAACTCTTCCAGTCCCTGCATTCACTCAACAAAACTTTCCCCCTTGTCATAAAATGCAGGTGATTTAACCTCCACGGTACTGTTTATGTACTTATTTAACACAGCTATTCTAGTCTTCTTCTTTTTGTTCTCTATTGTATTATGAGGAGGCTGGAGGGCTACTCATGCTCAAAAAAGTGCACAAGGTTGCATAACCGGGACATGCAGTGGAACAGAACCATGCGTCTGTCCTTCTGACAATGGCCTTATTGTTGCTTACCTGGACAACTTGGGCAGGGCAGCAGTAGGGTCAGGGCTGCACGGATATACCAGCAGGAGAAACATTCTCTATCCACATTTAGGACCAGCATAGATCACCTCTATTGGATTTATTACCCAACTTTCTTTTGCAACACTGAGAACGTGATAACCTTGAACCTTTTGTCAAGTCACCAATCCCATGGTGTTCAAACTCAAGCTTCCTAGATGAAGGACAACACAGCACTCTCCATTATTATTTCATACCTCCTACTCTTGAGCATTCAAAGTAGGCTCAGAACAGAAACCCTGGTGAAACTTATTCAAGTTAAGCACAAATCTGTGCCTTTGTCAGGCCTAAGCAAGAGATTACGCCACCTCTTCAGAGATTGCTTCTGCAAATAAGTTGGATCTCAGATACTGGATTTCTTGCCTGTCTTGACCCCAGTTGCTGCTGCATCATAAAGTCCATCCAGCAAAAGCTCTTGCCTACTCCTTATAGGATAGGGACGCGGGTGGCGCTGTGCATTAAACCACAGAGCCTAGGACTTGCTGATCAGAAGGTCAGCGATTCAAATCCCCGCGACGGGGTGAGCTCCCGTTGCTCAGCCCCTGCTCCTGCCAAGCTAGTAGTTCGAAAGCACATCAAAATGCAAGTAGATAAATAGGTACCGCTCTGGCGGGAAGGTAAACAGCGTTTCCGTGTGCTGCTCTGGTTCGCCAGAAGCGGCTTAGTCATGCCGGCCATGTGACCTGGAAGCTGCACGCCGGCTCCCTCGGCCTATAATGTGAGATGAGCTCCGCAACCCCAGAGTCGGTCATGACTGGACCTAATGGTCAGGGGTCCCTTTACCTTTACCTTCTTACTCCTTATAGGAAGGTTTACACACTCTGTGGCAGAGTTCTTAAAAGCAAAAGGCTCTGTCTGGGAAACAGGGTGTGGCAGTTGAGTCAAATAAAAATCCATCAAAATTATTTCCTTATCTTTTTTCTAATAACAATTAACCTTTATTTAAACCATACTTGAACCAACCAATTACCTAGAAGTAAGTTTCATTGCACCTAATGGGATTTAATACCAGGAAAGTGCACATAGGGTTGCAACCTTTAAAAACGTTTGAAATATTGAAAAGTAATTTAGAAGGAAAAGGCACGTAATGATAAAACTCCACCCTACACATTGTGTTTTTTCTTCGACAGACCCATGGAACTAGAGCAAGCCTTACATCTGTATCATATTAAAGCACTTATTTATGGCTTATTTTAATCCATGCATTAGTTATGGGCATATGAGGTACTGCAACTGAACACACACACAAACAAACAAACACACCCCACCTCATAATGTGTTAGGTTTTGCATTTTGAACTCCGATGGGAGTCGACAGATGCATGAAATGACTTGTTACTCTAGATTTAGAATCATAGAATCATAGAGTTGGAAGAGACCACAAGGGCCATCGAGTCCAACCCCCTGCCAAGCAGGAAACACCTGATCTCAACACATCTAGGGGAGTCATATACTGTGCTTATCTCCTAAGTTGTTTTATTTTAGATGTGCTTGCCTCAGAGGGTCCAAAGAGCAATATTTTTCCTGTTTGATATTTCCAGAAATACTTGTTTTCGCTCAGAGCATAATTCTGTAGAATCAGCACCACACTGTAACATATCCATACATTAAGATATTCTGCTGAGGCTCTTCAGATACCATTGTCAGAACTACAGTATCTAACAATACGTCTCAGAAGAGGTACCCCAACTTTTGAACGACTTCCCTACAGAGGATCATTTGCCACCAACACTGCAATCCTTTCTATGTCAGGCTATAATGTTCTGTCCACCCAACTCTTTTAATTTATGTATTTTTTATTATTAAAGGTTTATCTTGGCTTTTTAAGTCAAGATATACCATACCAACCCTTGCCTCCTATTTGCCCCATCCTCGCACCTCTTCTGAAGACATGTGTATAGCTCAACATGCGCATGTCTCAGCGTAATAAGCCAAATTATGTATGTCTAAGCTGGGTCAATAGCTTGAACCAATACAGAAACCTGCTTACAAAAGGTAGGGAAAGTTAGATGGGTGTGCATAGAGAATAATCTCTCTTTTCAGCCACTATTATTACACTTTTCAGCTCTTTAGCGTCACACATAATTTCAAAACTAGGAAACCCCATGGAACCATTAAAATATTAGCTTTCTATTTGTGGATTTGTTTTCCGGACATTTCACTAGCCCTTCTAGCCTAAATCATTTGGTTGTGGTGGTAGAGATTTTTGCTTCATGTCCATGCTGCCAGTTGGCAGCCCAGGAGATCTGTTACAAGAACAAAGAAGATGAGAGCAGACTATGTTAATAGCATGAACATAATAACATTCCAAAGAATGCACAGGCCATCTGGATTTTAAATTTGCTTGAGTGCACAACCTCACAATGAACAAATGAGTTTAAAACATGAGTGAAGTGTAAAACAGACACTACCTTTCAAATGCAAGGGTGTGGAAATTTAGGACATTTATCAGGGGCAAGGGGATAACCAAAGGTAGGGAGAACACAACTGTTAAGTTGTGGGCGAACATATCAGATGACACAGCGATTCTTCAACAGCTCTTGTTCATTCAGAGGCCAGAATAGAACTGAACTGAAGAGCTCAGTCAGCCTGCTTATATAGAGCTCCAGAACAAGTAACTGTTGCAACTTTCTAAAACTATCCAATCACTAAACATCACTTTCGATCCTTCATTTGCATACAAACTATCCAATCACTGAACGTCACTTTCGATCCTTCATTTGCATAACTATCTACAGTATCCCCCTGCTGGCCCAGGGTGAACTTCAGTACATAACAACAACTATTTTGCCTTGGGAGAGGGGTTCATTCATGGGTTCCTTGGAAGACAATCTCCAATTTCTCTCTCTCTCTCTCTCTCTCTCTCTCTCTCTCTCTCTCTCACACACACACACACACACACACACACACACAGAGTCTCTTTTTTGCTTTTGCTTTTTGAGGCTACTAGCTCCACACACAAGTGCAATGGTCAAATCATGAAGAATTCTTGCAAGCTTGCTTTAGCAGAACACATTACGCAGTGCTGTAAAATGAAGCATGATCATTCCAGATGGCCTCTGATGTGATGAACAAAGATGATGGAGAAAATGCACTAGGTTAAAAATGCCTCTTCCTTCTTTCATACTTAGGATAACAGGGTTTCCGTACTGTTAATAACTTCCAGAGGACTAGCTGGGCTAGCAAAAAAAAGAACAAAATCTTGTACCATTTAAAGACTAGCAAATTAGCTGTTGTCATAAGCTTTCATTGACTCGGTTCCATGAAAGCTTATGTCATAATAAGTACAGTATGATACGGTTGTCTTCAACTAATGTTTACACAGAGTAGACCCACTGAAATTAATGGCCCAGAGTTAGCCATTAATCTCAGTGAGTCTGCCCCAGGTAAAACTTAGTTTAGGCTTCAAGGTACTCCAATATGATGACGATGAAGATAAAGTGTTTTTGTATCTTTAATAGTTGTACAGAAGAGAGGAATTTTCAGCATATGAAGTTTTTCTCACTTGCACTTGCTACGTAATAATTAAAACTATAGGAACTATGCACTCCTTAACCCCTTTCAATAGTTTCTGGAACGGGAAAACTGTTTTGCACAGCTCATCTGTGAAGAGGTACTTGAGCTGCACCCATACTGGGAACATAAACATATCCCTTCAAACATGATGTGCAAATTCACCTTTTGCACACAATATCTGAAGTATAGGAAAGGACTAATTGCTCACATATGTAACCTTCTGTCGCCCCTCTACTACCACACAAGAGAGTTTCAGTCCTGTCTAAACACAATCTGGACAATCTAGATTGGATATAATGTTTGGTTTGTTTGTTTGTTTATGCACTTTTACAACTAATATATATACACCATACAACATTCATCATTATCTCTTATCCTCGGACTTCCCAGTCCATCTCTCCATGGCATTCTAGGTAGTCTTTTGTCAGCTGCATATTCTATTATTCCACCCCTTTTTATCTCAAATCTTCCTTTATTTAATGTTATCTGCTGCTCATATGTTCATTCCTACTTGTAGGTTAAACTGACTATTACATCCTCTGAGATGCTCTTCAAAACACTTCCACTCATCTCTTAGCCGTGTCTCACCCTCATTTCTTAGTTTCTTGGTCATAGGTACTATTGTCTATTCTATGAATTTATTCTGCCAAAATTCTTTTCATGGGTATCTCTTTTTCTTTGCATTTTTTCACATACACCACTCCAGCTGCGGCGATCACATATAAAAAGAGATTGAGTGCCTTTTTTGGGATATCTTCACTTGTTATCCCTAACAGAAATGCCTCAGATCTTTTGGGAAATGTGATCTTAAGGATCTTTTTTTTTTTAATTCTGTATGAACCATCTCCCAGAATTCCCTAGCATATTTACACGGCCACCACATATGGATCAGGGTTCCCTCCACCATGTGGCACTTCCAGCATAGATTTGACCCCTTCCTGTACATTTTCGCCAGTTTGCTGGGTGTCAAGTACCACTGGTACATCATCTTTTGTACATTTTCCTTAATAAGGTAGCAGGCAGAGAAGTTCATAGTTATCCCCCACAGTTTTTTCCACGCTGACATTTCTATATTATGGATAATCTAAATAATATTCTACTCATCACCCCACTTTAGATGTAAAGTGTAGAAGTTTATATGCATGAAACTATTAGGTTGGCACACAAACCTATGATGTTTACTTATTTAAACATTCCATTGAATTCTCGGTTATATTTATATAGAAATATAGAAAGAAAAAGTAATAACACAGAAAACAAGCTAAATTAGAAATGGGTCACAGCTAGGATGAGGAAATGGTGCAGTACTGCTCAGCAATAATAACTGAAGTACACCCATTACAGAATATGTTTATCAAAGACTTATAAAGTAAGCATGAAAAAGAAAATATGACACCTCCTATGTGTCTGTTAATCTATTAAGAGTTGAAAAGTAAATAACACATTAGGAAAGCCTCATAAAATACAAACATTGGCATATAATATTGAAATTGAATGTCTGTCTGCATCCACATTTGTGTATGAGATAAAGTCATACCATACTGCATATGGCCCCATAGATACCTTAGATTTGTGTGAACTATTTTAGAGAAAAGGAATTTGCCAGACATTCAGAGTACCAGTAATCTAAATCATTCAAGTTAAACATTTCCCAAAATTTGGCAATTGAAGACTTGGCTGCTGTTAAGAGATGTGAAATACGTTCTTTATTTTGCAACTCTTGCTTTCAGCTTCCATTTATAAATTTTAAAGTGCTAAGTAAGGAGAAGAGGGAATATAGTATGCTTAGTGTAATGTGTATGGGTTGCTCGTGCATAAGTTGCCGCCTCTCCAGGCTTTGTTGCCTTGCTAAACCTTTCAGTCTGGGCAGCCCTTCACTTCGTGGCTGCCTCAGTCGCTAGCAGAATCCGTCAGTGGGCGTTTCTTAAATCTTTTCCAACATAAAAATGGTTTGACACCCAGTCTCCTCCTACTCTCTCTGCGCAAAAGTCTTCTGCGCAGGGTGGGCGTGGGTAGCGGAGGACCCGTGCTCTCCCTGCTGGTGTCCGGTGAAGAGTCCTGGAGCCCTCTCGCCGATTCCCCCATCAGCCCCTCTATATCCCTGGTGTTGCGCTGATTTGCTTCCCCATCTGCGGAGCTCCCTCTCTCCCTGCTGGGCCCTTCTCCAGCATCATTTGAGAGCCTTCCCTCCGCCTCTAGCTCCGATGTCAGTTCCCTGACACTTAGTTATTAAATAGATTTCAGTAAACACTTTAGTCGTCAAATCTCCAACTTTGGGACAATCCTACTACATGTGTTTATAGATGCCAACAAGGCACATACTCCACAAGTGTGTGGCTGATTAAAAAAACCAAAAACCTGCTGTGGAATAAGGTACCAGCCATGAACAAACTTTCATGAGTTTGAGCTGATGAAGATTTATAAAGGGATTTGGTTCAAAGTCCATTCCATTGCTCTTCATTTAACGGGTATTCCAATGAAGTTCCCATCAATAACTGTGACTCTGAATCAAGCCAAAAGAGGGATTTAGTAGCAGTTCATGTATTAAAGACAGGAACCCCCTCACAAATTTGTAATTCCTTCAACTGTTTGTTCAAAAAGGGTAAACTACCCAATGGCGAAAAACTATATTGCGGAAAGGGAGGGTTTGACTTGTAGCACTCCAAATTTTGGGGTGGACTGGACACCCCTTTACACAAATAATATAAGAGTGTAGCAAATTAACAACCAATCCTCAAATGCAATGGGGGATTTGGCCTTCTGAACCCTTACCCACAGTTTTTGTCTCCTGTCGTATTTTGAATAAAGCAAAATAGTCTGGATTTACTCAGGCCGTTGTTTATTCTATTTATTTGGACTTGTGAGGAAAGAAAAAAGGAGATTTAATTTTCCATTAAGCAGCAAGATATTCCAAGATTACTCAATTCTGTTCACATTTTTCTGAGAGAGATAAAAACCAGATGTATCTATTGATTCAGCCTCAAATATTGTGCACTTACAAGCACAAAGGGCTCCCTCTCTTAAATTTCAGTTTCTTTGGTTTTAGGGCCCAGCCACAGAAGAAAATAAAACTTACAAAGCTATTTACAATGTATTAGTATTTCTGATTAGCATCCTGGGCTGAGACTGGCTGCGTACGCACCACGCATTGAAAAGCACATGTTTACACCACATGTCTCTGTGCAAAGGATTACTGGGAGCTGCGGTTTACACAAGCACACCTACAATTCTCAGCACAGCTTAGCAAACTAGGGTTCCAAGGATTCTTTGGAGGAAGTAATGCGTTTTACGTGTATGAATCAGGGTCAGCATGCCCATGGGGCGGACTAGGGAACGCCGACTTGGGCGGCAGAACCCCAAGAAGCAGAGAGCTGGCGGAGACAGTGGTGGTGGCAGTGGCCACCTCTAGCCAGATGTCGCGAGATCTCAGCAAGAAACTGCAGCCACTTCACAATGGCCACCATGCGACCCACATAAGGGAGGCTTTGGCAATGGGGCATCCCTGGAGTAGGGAGAGCTGGGTTCATATGTGGTGTGGGGATAAAATGGGGGTAGCCATGAGCTCCTTGGAAGAAAATCCAAATAAACACTTACAGTGGTACCTCGGGTTAAGAACTTACTGGTAATTCGTTCTGGAGGTCTTTTCTTAACCTGAAACTGTTCTTAACCCAGTGGCGTAGCGTGGGGGGTGCCAGGGGTGCCGACTGCACCGGGCGCAACATCTGGGGGGGCGCGAGTCCAGAGGGAAGGGACAAGTTCCTTCCTCCGCCGGGCTCCCCGCCGCCGCCGCCAGCCTTGCGCCCTAGCGCGCGCGCCCCCCGCCGTCGCTGTGGCTGCGCTCCGCTCACTGCTCGCAGGAGGAGCAGCCGCTGCAGCAGCGCCGACGCCGCCACCGACGCCTGGCCGGGCACGGGCAGCCTCTGCACCCTGCCGCCGCCGCCATCCCCTCGGCCCAGCCACAGGCGGCGGCTGCTTCTGCCTCCATCCTCCTCCGGGCAAGCAGCGTTGTTTGCGCGGCAGCGCCAGCGGCAACTCGCAGGTTAGGGGTTGGGGGGGCGCAAATTACTTGCCTTGCCCCGGGTTAGGGGGCGCAAATTACTTGCGTTGCCCCGGGTGCTGACAACTCACGCTACGCCGCTGTCTTAACCTGAGGTACTACTTTAGGTAACGGGGCCTTCCGCTTCCGACGCGCCACCACTGCACAATTTCTGTTCTCATCCTGAAGCAAAGTTCTTAATCTGAGGTACTATTTCTGGGTTAGCGGAGTCTGTAACCTGAAGCGTCTGTAACCTGAGGTACCACTGTATTTTGTAAATTAGCTGCACATTTTCTGGACAGGTAACCTGGGGATTGCAAAAGCACTGCATTCCTTGAAATGCAGGGAGTTGTTAAAAGGCACATGATGGGGTCCTGCTGCTGAAGCTGCAACAGGCGTTATGCCCATAGAACCAAAGAGTTGGAAGGGACCATGAGGGTCATCTAGTCCAACCTCCTGCAATGCAGGAATCTTTTGCCCGACATGGGGCTCAAACCTGAGAATGAGTTTGACAGACTTGAGCTATCCACTAGCTGTCTGGATAGGAGGCTGCTTGGAACTATGTGTAAGCTGCTCTGAACTTTTTGGAGAAAGTACAGGCTAAGCATGAAACAAACAACTGAAGCAGGCGTGTTATCTTCAAGCAGTCACGAACAACTCCAAAAGGTATGTATAATTCTTGCTTATTCAGCCATGATACGAAGCAAATTGACCTCTGATTACAAAAGGCAATGGAGGATTTAGCCCCAATAGCTTTAATTAATTTACCTCCACAGAGCTTCTGTGTTAAAGGATATATATGTATTCCTTGCTGAGGGCAGCCAGAGGAATGCACTAGAGAATCCCCTCTTGTGAACTACCTCCTGCCAAATCCTTGCTGATATTTATTTTATCCCAGTCCCTGGGGTACGAGTTCTCAGATAAGACAAGGTTTCAATTTTTTAAAAAGTTAGAAAGGCAGAGCCAAGGCTATAATTGTGGGATGCTTCTATGGGAAAGTACAGTTCTAACTTGCCCAAAAAACATGCATAAATTAAAAAGATCATTGTCTCATTAAGAATATGAACGATGTTGATATATGGAAAATTTTAAAAAAGATATGCATGTAGGCTTTCAAACTGTGAAAGCACTGGAAATTCCTTTTAAAAGTAACGAAAAAGGAGGGATGTATTGGCGAGGAATGTTCAGTTTTAGACACATGTGAGATAGGAGAGATAAAAGTGCAATATTTCAGTGAAACATCTCTTCTTAAGACATCACTCCTCCTGCAAAAGCAATTAAATATGCTGGAGTGCAATTCATGTTCACATTATTATTATTAATGACTAGCAGTATTATAAATTGTAAATCACCCAAAAACCCAGACACTGCACAAAACGTAAGATGAGTCAAGCCTGATCAGCTTCTAATGCAATGAAGGGAAACAAGTGCCGTATATGAAATGGCTACTTCAGTTTAACTAGCCATTATTAACACAAGGAAGGAGCTCGTCGTAGTGCCTTAAAAGCTTGCTGCATGGTGTCTGTAGCCATAAGCGGAGGCAGAGACATGTCACCTCGGACCACATGGTTAAGTCCAGTCTTGCCCCTGCTCTGATTTCACAGCCAATACAATAGGGACACGGGTGGCGCTGTGGGTTAAACCACAGAGCCTAGGACTTGCCGATCGGAAGGTCAGTGGTTCGAATCCCCGTGACGGGGTGAGCTCCCGTTGATCGGTCCCTGGTCCTGCCAACCTAGCAGTTCAAAAGCACGTCATGTGCAAGTAGATAAATAGGGACCGCTGCGGCGGGAAGCTAAACGGCATTTCCATGTGCTGCTCTGGTTCGCCAGAAGTGGCTTAGTCATGCTGGCCACATGACCTGGAAGCTGTCTGCGGACAAACGCCGGCTCCCTCAGCCTATAGAGCGAGATGAGCGCACAACCCCAGAGTCGGTCATGACTGGACCTAATGGTCAGGGTTCCCTTTACCTTTACCTTACACAGGGGTGGAACGGATGGACTTGGAGCTATAGACAACTGCATAACCCCATAATTAGGAGCTAGCCATTACAGCTTTAAGCAGCTGTTGGGACACCATCAGTGATCTGAATCCACCTTGGAAGAACAACTGAAGTGAAGTGAAGAAAGGAGTAGATATCACACATACGCCAGGATTGTTTGTTGTTAAAATTGTTACCAACATAAATATCTCCCTGGTGCCTCTTTTTCAACTGTATGGGCAGCTACTTCCTGTTTAGGAAGCAGACAAAAAAGCGAATCATTGGATACCCTCACATGGTTTCAATAAACATGACAAACCTTGTTGTGAGACACAAATGGGGAATGTAACAATACCCATGTGAACGATTTGTACAGAGGTGCCTATGATGAATCTTCTTCAGGCGTTCAGTCTGGAAACTAACTTGTGGGCTGGTGGATGGGGGTACACACGCTGTCAGCATGAGACTCAATCTCACGGTTGTTGCTTCAAGCCCCACGTTGTGTGAAGGATTCCTGCATTGGAGGGGGTTGGACTAGATAACCCTTGTGGTCCTTTCCAACTCTACAAATCTGTGATGTTGTGATTCTGTCAACTCTCATTGGGCATGCACCCTCCACTATCAGACTTTGTATGTTTTACAGGAAGGACTGAAGTGGGCTTTTGCCAGCAGCACTTACAGACTTCCTCACAAACTAGGAACTCAAGGGTTTCTAATCACCAGGAGGCTTGTATCTATGGGACCGCCTCACCTGGTATGCCCTGCAGAGGACCTTAAGGTCCATGAATAACCATAGTTTAGAGGTCCCGGGCCCTAAGGAAGTCAGACTATCCTCCACCAGGGCCAGGGCCTTCTCAGTGATGGCTCCAACCTGGTGGAATGCTCTGTCCCATGAGACTAGGGCCCTTCAGGATTTAACCTCCTTCCATCGGGCCTGTAAGACAGAGCTATTCCACCTGGCCTTTAATTTGAATTCAGCCTGATCTTTTATTTCCCTTCCCTCCCCCCTCCCCTTTTATGAAGATCACCGCTCTGAGACCCCACAGCTAATTCTCCCCTGGCCTCCTCGCCATGTTATTCATGTTTTGATCCTGTATTTTATGCTGCTTTTATAATTAAGTGTTTTAAATTTGTTGTTAGCCACCCTGAGCCTGGTTTTTGAACTGGGAAGGGTGGGGTATAAATAAATTATTATTATTATTATTATTATTATTATTATTATTATTATTATTATTATTATTAACACATCCAGGCAAATGTGCTTATAAGCCCCCTTCAGATCATCATGCTAAAGAAGAAGAGTCATAGACCTGCAGCAATTGAAGGCACCTTGAGGGTCATCTAGTCCAAACCCCTGCAATGTACCAAGACCCTCAGCAATTCTCAAGTGGTCCATGGAGAAAAGGGTTTGAGAACCACTGTTCTGGAGCTTAGATCTGGGAACATCAACAGGACCAAACTGAAATAATATCAGGCATTCATCCCAAATCTTCACGAGAGTAAGGCAGGCTGAATGGTTCTGTTTACACTTAAAGAGGGATATCCAGAATACCATGCTTGAGAAGTCAATGAGTCATCAGAGATGATAGCCTCTATCCAGCCTGAGCAACTATTATTATTTGGAGACATAATACACGTCTGACAAATATCCTAAATCTGATGGATCTTCCATCCTGAAGGTGCACCTATGCAAATTTATGAATTGTCCTGTTGACTTCAATGAGCTTCAGCTGTTCCATCTGGGCTGTGTGAGATTGCCTCACAACTGACTTGCAAACATATCTCTGCTTACCGCTTTTACCTGAAATACGCAGCTGGCAGCTGTAGCTGAAATATTTTTGCAGATGCAAATGTGAAGGATTTCATAACCAGTGACCAAGAAAAAACAAAAATGGGAACATTATTGTGCAGTGCATGCTATTCTATTCCCCCCTCCCCTTTGCAACTTGCCTTTTCTTGTGTACGCTGCTTTCTGTGAGTTTGAATAACAAGATAGCATCTAGCTCAGAAGTTAGACTGGGGAGGAAAACACTGTACCTGGTTTTCCAAGCAGTAGTTAGACACTGAACATTAACTCCACTATTTCAACAGCAGCTTGACCCAATGTAAGACTACAGTGGTACCTCGGGTTACATACGCTTCAGGTTACATACGCTTCAGGTTACAGACTCCGCTAACCCAGAAATAGTGCTTCAGGTTAAGAACTTTGCTTCAGGATGAGAACAGAAATTGTGGCGGCAGCAGGAGGCCCCATTAGCTAAAGTGGTGCTTCAGGTTAAGCACAATTTCAGGTTAAGAACGCACCTCCGGAACGAATTAAGTACTTAACCGGAGGTATCACTGTACTTTGAAGAAAGTCTCTCTGAATTCAGTGGGACTTGCTTCTGAGTAAGTGTGCAGACAGTTGCAAACTAATGGTTGCAAAATAATGGTTAACAAAGGGATTGTGTTTCCAGGTCCCCCCAGCCTGCTGACAAGTGGAGATTCGAGGCGATGCTGGGAGGGTTTTTGTAGGGCGGAAAGACTTGGTGAGCTAGGTATGGACTGCAGCTGCCTATCCAGATGGAGAAGTTTGGATTTACTAAATGTGCGTCCTCTGAAAGGATGAATTAACCGGAGGTATAAAGGTTAATTCAATGAGGGAAAGTACCACTTAATAGTTCAGTCACTCTCTGGCTCAAAAAGAGCCAAAGAAAGTAAACCGCTAACTCCCAGTGGTTAGCAGAAAGAAACCTCAGTAAACTGAGCGCTGATGACATGACTAAATCGTTATACTGATGACCACCAGAGATAATACATTCCATGAAAAAAGATGAACCATAATATGCTGTTGGACCAGCCTCCCGATGGAATTAGCCTGAGATTATACATCTTCAAGAACCCACAGTAGATTGGATCAGTACATTGGTGACTGAGAATCTAGGCTTTCCAGAGCCAGTACTGATTAAAACAGTGCATTTGTCACAGATGTTTTGAGCTGTACATTGACATGCACAGTTGACTATAGACGCAAGGACTCTTTTTCTTTGCTAAGAGCATTATGTTTTGAATCTTTGTGGCTACAGACACTTAGTTAGAGCCTTTGTTGTATTTTTTTACATACCGTTAATGTTGAACACCTCTCGTAATGCCAATATCTTACATAATTGTACTTTCTTTGGCTCATATTGTTGGCTAATTTTTTTTTTAAAGCAGTAACCTGAAGAAGAAGAAAGCAGTAATCTGAAGAAGTAGAGAATTTTGTGTTGTCAACAGGATCTTCTAGGGTCTCATGTGAGGTTCCCAGGTGCACCTGCTAGAATCTATGATGAATCCACATCTGTTTTCACTTCCCTACCTGGCCCACAATGCCTGTATATAATATATCTTTTCTTCCTTTCCCAAACAAGTGACCGATAAATACAGCAGCTTTCAGCACATTACATGGGAAATCTGATTATACAGGTATCTGTATCTTCTCAGTTGGGGTATGCAATAGCTTCAGGGACCATTCTGATCAGGAATATGGCACTGGGGAATGGTTAAACCCTCTAAAGATACTGGCTGCCCTCTGCAGCTGCATTTTGGTAAAAAGAAAAAGACAAAGAAAAAGAAAAAGGAAGGATTCTGATTGTGCTTTTCCTGCACAAAATGCAGTTTGGCTCAAAAAGGAACTGATGAAGAAAAACCCTATCAACAAACCCTACTCCAGTCCCAACATTTAAAGTATCCTCTGATTGAAAATATGAAACTGTTGTTACGAAACATCTTTTGAAATTATTAAGATAAGTCATATGAATCTTCTGGATATGTCCACCACCTCATAAGGTCTTTATGGCATTATTTATAAACAGAGCAGAATTGCTGAGCATGCAACTACAGAGCTCAAGACATTCTGCAAAGCCAGAACATTGGGTTGTTGTTTTTCCCCCTTTTCTTTACTCACAATCTGTCCAAAAGTAAAAATAGTTCAAAGACCTTAGCTATGATTTACTACATGATTTTTAAAAAATGCTAAAATAACTCTAAAGTCGTTGCTTGTGTTGATAGATTTGGACAAGACTGCTCCCTCTGAAGAGATCTGTGTCCCAGTAACAACAACAAAATAAAGCAGTCTTGAAAGATTAAATTCCAGCAGTCAACTTTTATATATCACTTTGTCTATATCACTTCATCCATACATCTCTATCCTCCTCATTGTGCTGCCCCCTCAAAAGATCTTGATTTGAGAGAAATATAGGGCATGAACACATTAAATAAATAAATAAATCATCCCTCTCACACAAAGGCAAGGTTTCCACATCTATTCTGTCACCAATTACCTATTTGGCCTTCCTCACCCCCCAAAAAAGAAAATAATGGCCATTCTCCTAACTCTTCACACTTGTGGTGCAATCCATAATTAGGGAAGAACAATTTCCCATTTGCCCACTGCTTGTCTCCACATCATACATCATTAACATGTGGAGAGGAAGCATATGTCTGAAAACGTATAGTAAACACAAGTCCAACATCCTTAATGGTAATCGCTGCTCCCTGGCATGTGCTTATCACGCTTTCAGATACACATTCTTCCTCTCTCTGTTATGGTGGCTATTGCAGAGGCAATAAGTATAAATGTACAGTTTCTGTAACAAACTAGGTGGTCATCAGCTTCACCAGTTGATCTAGCACCGTCTTTATCATTAATAAGCAAATGATTCATCAAAAGAGTGTTGTCTGGTTGGTTTCCTGGCATGCAGAACTTTAGGGTAATTTATAAACACTCTGTATACAGTCTGTATTGCAAACTATCTTGCTGCTCTCTGTGTTTAGAATTTATGTAGTGCTAGAGACATAGAGCCAAAATTGATATGAAGGACATTTTAATTTTTTTTGCCTTGCTGTGTACATTAAGCTTACTACAGTGGTACCTCGGGTTAAGAACTTAATTCGTTCTGCAGGTCCGTTCTTAACCTGAAACTGTTCTTAACCTGAGGCACCACTTTAGCTAATGGGGCCTCCCGCTGCCACCGCGTGATTTCTGTTCTCATCCTGAAGCAAAGTTCTTAACCCGAGGTACTATTTCTGGGTTAGCAGAGTCTGTAACCTGAAGTGTCTGTAACCTGAAGCGTCAGTAACGCGAGGTACTGCATTGTCTCTGTTCACAGCTTTTTCAGAATTCACACTGCAACAAAAACTTGCAACACATGATTGACCAGATTTCACAGCAGTACAAAATAAATTAATGTGGACACACCACAGAAACTAATAGTGCTATCATCCCCATTTACAACTGTAAACCCTGGTTAAGTGGGGAAGCCTTGAAGCAAACATTTGGATTTGATGACCTTGATATCTCTTCTCCTATACTATATTGTGATAAGTGTCAACTTTCCATCGGCCTTAGTGATTTGCCAGGAGATTTTATTTGACAGGAGATAATGGTAGTCCTTTTTTGTTGTATAAGCATGCATATGTCTGTGTATAAATCTCAAGCCTTCAGCTTGAAGAATAAGTTAGCTGTCTCTCAAATCTTCCTATCAATTCTGCAGTTGGCAGTTTTCAGATAACAATCCATTTTAAGGGCATTGGGCTGGGGTTCAAATGTGACCCTTGCCATGTTTCCCACCCTCAGAAAACCTCTGATAACATCTGCTTTTGCATGACCCCAGCAGTCATCCAGCTTCTTATGTAAACTAGCAGGGACGAGGGCGGAATATTAAAATTATATAGCTATTTTCAGCCTTGTTATTCTATTTTGTGCAACTTTGTCCAAGTTCATTAAGACAAGACTCAGAGACTGCACTGGGCCCTTCAGGTGTTTATTTTAATTAAATTCTTTTTGATACTGGATTTCCTCATGCTGAACCTTGAAAAACACAAGGGTATTTACACTGCGGATCACTCGGTTCATTCCGTACGTGCTTCTAAGGGTCTATAAAGTGTCTAGAATGTGGGTGACTCATCGCTTTGTCCTTTCCATCTGATTCCAGGAAAACCGTTGATGTTCTCAATTGGTGCTTGGAGGTTACAAGGGATTTGATGAGCACTAATAAACTGAAGCTCAATCTAGACAACACTGAGATTGGGGCGGGGGGTCTGATCCAGAAACAGTACTGCAACTGGTTTGGCCTGGCATAGTCATATCCTTGATTAAAAAAAATCAGCTTTGTTGCTTCTGAATACAGTGGTACCTCGAGTTACATACACTTCAGGTTACATACACTTCAGGTTACAGACTCCGCTAACCCAGAAATATTACCTCGGGTTAAGAACTTTGCTTCAGGATGAGAACAGAAATTGTGCTCCAAGGGCGCAGCGGCAACAGGAGGCCCCATTAGCTAAAGTGGTGCTTCAGGTTAAGAACAGTTTCAGGTTAAGAACAGACCTCCGGAATGAATTAAGTACTTAACCCGAGGTACCACTGTACTCCTGAACCCGACATCTGGATGTCCACTGCTGCTTTTGCCCTGTTTCAGCTGATGTGTCAGCTATGTGCATTCCTCAAAAAGGCATAGTTGTCCATGATAATACATGCCTTAGTTGCATCCAGAATGGGTTACTTTAACATGTTCTACATGGCAATGACTTTGAGCAGTCTCTTAAGCTGGAAAGGATCCAACTTACATCTTTTGCTATGGAATCTGCCATCCTTTTCTCTCTTGTTTCTTCTACTCCTGGACTCACCTGACACCTCCTTTCAATATCTGCAGCAAGAGTAACAAGGAGGAGGTGTCCCACAGTGGAAAACAAAGATTTTTGAATAGTCTGAGCTGCAACTAGTCTTTACAGATGATTACTTAAGTGTTGTTTTCTTGTGCAACAGAAGCCAAATGGCAAAGGCAAGACACCTTTTCCCCAATGCTTGTCCCTTCCAACTAGGTAGAAGTCTACAGTACAAGAAACTTATTCCCTCACTCCCACCCACTTCGGCTCAACCACAGATATTTTTTTTCTGGAAATTTTGCAGCAATGTACCATTTACATATTCCCACTGCGGAAATGGTTTGGACGGGTTTGCAATGTAAGAAAACATTTCAAAAATCTGACTTTGCGTCTCTGTGGATATGAAAGTACACTCCAAAATCACAACAGCTATTTTTCTTTCCTACATGAGGAAGTAGTAGCTCAGTGATTTAGTACAACAGAGAATCAGTACAAACAAACAACTTTTGGTAACTCTTTAAGTGATCCGCTCAGAAGAAATTATGTGTGCGTGCAAGTAATGGGATGTCTCCATTGCAAGCGAGAGAAGCTAAGACACTGCCAAATATTCTTGGGTGAAAAGTAGCATTTGGGGAACCCAAAATATTCTCAAAAGTCCCTTCAAAGCTTACCTTTATATGCATGTTTGCTCAGTGTAAACATCCGTTCCAGCAGATTCTTTTCAATACCATTGTTTTTCCTACTGGGCTTCTTCCTCAAAATGTAACAGCCACAAGCAGTTAGGGATCAAGTTGTGAGGAGAGCAAATGAAGCCAAATCAGAGCAAGGGCAATGCACTACCCTCGCTCGGAGTGGACAGGTTGAGGACAGAACCTTGCCTGAACACATGTGAGGATAGGGAAAAGAGTGAAGCTACGGTATTAGAGCCATTCACACTGTTGCCTGCATGGCGGTCCACTACCCAGATAATTCAGGCACTTCTTTTCTTGTGACTCCACCTCCTCTGCCTAAAAGAGAGGAAAATGCTTTGCCTCTGATTACAGCCGTCCTCCATTTAAACCCTGAAAGAACTGTAGATCTGCCCAAGCAGTACATTTAGTCATTAATGGGAATCTTTTGCAACCTGTGAAAAGGGCACCGCAGTCATGGGGTGTGTCTGCTTCTGGCTTAGCCATTAACAGAAGCCATTACACTAAAACAGTCATCCCTTAATGGTTGGTTAGTACCCAGTCTTGAAGAGCAAGTCTTAAGCTTGCCATGCGCTGGTGCTATGGTTATGACACTGATCAACCATCTCCACCTAGAGATTGATATGAAAAATTGCACTCCATAGTTTTCTACAACCTTCAATACTTTAAGTTATGATGGTTAGGTGACACAACTGTTGGACATGACAATCATTTCACTCATTCTTGTAAGGAGGTCCCAGAGGATAACAACAGGTAACTTAGGTTTATGCAGGACGCCATGCTGCTCACTTTCCAGTTTAATTCATATCTGAGGCTGCTCAAAGAGGTTGCAAAGATTCCTGCATTGCAGGGGTTGGGCTAGATGACCTTTGTGCTCCCTTCCAGCTCTACAATTCTTTGATTCTATGAAGTTATCCGTTCCAACTAGCTGGAGGTCTGCAGCACAGAGAACATATCCTACCCCCCCTAAAGGCTTTCAGACTTGGTGATATTTCACTATTTGGCCTTAGCTGAAACTTTGAAAGTGAACTCAAATGAAGTCTAGAGAAAGCCCAAGCAGCTGCGGTCAGCAGGCCTCCAGATAATCATATTCAAGGCTGTCCCAGCCCATTGGCGACCCCTCTGTTAATGGAAGTGAGAACAGCAGCTTTCACCCATTTTTATTTCCTTTCAAAATGTTGACTTGGGTGGCAGGACAATGGAGCCCTCCCCTGCCCCTGCTCTTCTTATTTACTTAGGTAATTTTTAGCCTAAATTACAGAGATAGGTGTTGGAAAACCTGGAGAGAGAAAAAACTCTACTGACAAGTTTACTGTTTGTGATGTACTTTTAAAGGGGGGGGGTCTGATAAACTGTTGATAACAAGGAGAGAGAATTGCCATAAAGAGGTCGCGGAGATTCGAACCACCGACCTTCCGATCGGCAAGCCCTAGGTTCAGTGGTTTAGACCACAGCACCATCTGCGTCCCAAACAGGTCAGCACCGCTTCCCAAAATGATGTAGGATTTTCATACACACACACACACTTCAGCAAAATACCCCAACCTATTTGCTGCCTCCAGTGTGGTGTAACAGAGCTAGTGTGTGGTGTAGTGGTTAGAGCACTGGACTAAGGCCTGGGAGACCAGAATATGAATCCTCACATGGCCACTTGGCCTCACAGAGTTGTTGTGGGGATGAAATGAGGAGGGGACAGAACCATGTACGCTACCTTGAGCTCCTTGGGGGGGGGGGAGGCAGGATAGGAAGTAAATCAATGGGGTGGTGGATTCTGGATGTCAGCTTAAGCTCAGAACTATTTAAGTGTGACATGTAAACAACAACCCTAGCTTCCTTGTTCATTAAAACCATTAAGGACAACATGAAAACCTCATCCAACAACACACCATTCGAAAGATCCAATATTCATTATCGTGTCAGCTTTCATGTTTATATTAGATTTCTTCACCATATCTCTCACGTTGCCAAATTCATATCATCAGGGCAGAAAGCAAACGTATGCTTTCTCTGAGGGAAGATAAGTGACCTATGGAGGTCAGGAAATATTATACACCAAAACAATCATGTTTATACATCTAACTAAAATTATACTGTATTTTCCAGTTGGTTGAGAAACAAAATAGACATGCACAGAATTACCACACGCAACAAACATCTGTTTGCGCTACAGTCAGACATATTGAGAGGATGGAGAACGGGAATTGGTCCAAGGACTAAGGCATTCAGTCTGGCTCCACTGAAGTCAAAATGAATTTGGGGCTTTTGTTCTGGGATGGAGGGGAGAATCTTTAATTTTGTCTTCAGACACCTGTTTAGGGCAACTTGTTCAGTATGCATTTGATGGAGAGCACGTTATACCTTTCCAAAATGTGACTGCTTTGAACAAACATGTTATGTACTGAGGTGAATAGGATCCAAACTGCAGCAGTCTGATTGGTCCTAAAACAATAGGATTCAGAATGCAGCAGTCTGATTGGTCCTAGAACAATGCAGCAGTATGATTGGTTGGCAGGAACCACCCAATCCTGCTCCAGATAGAAGTGAATCCACAACCTGATTGGCTTACAGTAGAATTCCGAATTAGCCAATCATGTGCAGCCCATTGTGTAAATAATGTATATAAAGCAGATACTGTGAGGAGACTTTCATTCATTCCTCCTCGCCACTATGAGCTGAATAAAGAGCATGAAATCACTTTGCGACTCTGAGTATATTTCAAAACATCAAAGAAATGAGTGTCCTTTGGCATTTATCTTTAACCAGTGATTTAGTGGTTGGACCACCCAGTGATCCAAAATGCACTTTCAGATGATTCATGAGACCCCAATGAAAACAACAGAGAAAGATATGAATGTTTGTGTTATTATTAGATAGTAGTAGTAGCGATAGTGGTAGTAAATTTCTATCAAACTCCTCCTCCCAAAGTAGACCTGGGCAGCAAACAACAAAAACATTCAGGCAATACATATAAAAAAACCAACATATTTAAGAATATTTAAAATCAATTTGAAACATCTAAAAACTTCACATACCATCACAGCTAATAATTTCAATGTTGCCAGCAACAGTATGTTTGTGCCCCCAAATGCCTGGATAAACAAGAATGTTTCTAAAGTTAATAATGAAGGAAACAAGGGAGCATTCCATAAACGGGGAGCCACCACACAGAAGGCCCTGACACAGGTCAATGCCAACGGGGCAGCAGCCAGATGCAGCACTACCACCACCACCAGGGTCTTTCCTGCTGATACTTTGGCCTGAGGTGGTTGACACTGGGAGAGTAAGTCATTAAGATTCTTGGGTCTTAAGCCATTTGGGGCTTTGTATGTGAATATTAATACACTGAAAGGGCTTGGAGGCTCGCTGACAGCCAACACAGTGCTTTCAGGACCAGTGACACATGATCAGGCTGTCACAACCCAGCAGCCACATTTGACATTAGCTGCAGACTCCCGGCTATCTACAAGGGTAGCCTCATGTAGAGTGCATTATAGTAGTCCAGTCAGGATGTCACCAGATCAAAAACAACTGAGACTAGGCTACCTGAGTTTAGGAGCAGACATAGTTGGTGAACCAGCCTAAGCTGGGCAGGCACAGAAGTCACTTGAGACGCCATCGACAGGGAAGAATCCAGTATTCCCAGACTACAAACCTGTTCCTTCAGGTGCAACCCTTCCCAAAACAGATCGTCCGCCTAGTTTCTGGACACAGGAACTGCCCACCCATAGCACCTCTGCCTTATCAGCTTTCATCCTCAGTTTTTTAGCCCCATCTTGCTATCCTGTCAAATTGTTTTAACTGATCTTAGTACTGTATTTCCAGGTTGCTGTAACCCACCCTAGGACCTTCACAACTGCAGGTAGTAATACTATGCATGTGGATTTGAAAACTCGCACCCCCACCTTTGCAGATAAGTGTCGCAAACATGTTACGCAAACATATGGGAAGGTAGAAAGGAGTGAAAATAAAAGCAAAAGCTTTTCCCACATCCCTAAGCAAATTAATACCTTCTCCAAAGCAAACAGTGATAACTCTTCACTAAAACTCAAATCCTTCTGCGTTCTGGTGCAGCTTTACTCAATCAAGGGAATAGGGAAGAGCTGCCAAACCACAGCGTTGCTGGGTTTGGGCATGCTTCATATCTTTGGGATCTCTATATCAGTCAAGACATTGATATCAATGCTGTTTTTCAAGTGTTTGTTTGGGGACTTATAGCACAATCCAAGTATGTGGTGTTCCACTGGATTATGGCTCCACATCAAATCCTCTCTGTCTTGATCTAATTGGTGTGGGGGGAGAGTTAGGCCACTGCCTAAATCCCCCTCAAACATGGAGCCAACCCTGAGAGTATCCATTGTGCCTAGCAAACTCCTGGCTGCTGAACTCTGGCTCCTTTGCTCTGACCCAGTGTAAGTTTCTTCCTTGTTGCTGGTGTTAACATTGGTGCAACTGTGGCAAAGGCACTCTTTGCTCAGTGGCTCCATGATTTGTCTTTCTCTCAGTCTATACCTTCAGCAGGGAGTGATTTGGTTCCCTTGTGTGGGTTCTGCATGTCATCTGTTTATTCACTTCTCCGGAATTTCTGTCTTGCTTCTCTCACGGCTTCTCTGACATCCCATCACAATTTGCCCTTAACCGAAGAGGCACATAATCTCAAGCGAAACTCTACAGAGACCTTCCCCAAACCAGTGCTCTCCAGAAGCTTTGGACTGCATCACCCAGCACAACGGAGAAGGCTGCTCTGCAATATTCACTCCCTGCATGTTGTTTCTAAATAAGAGGGCTCCTCAGGCAGCGGTACTGATGGATAACAGATTGCTTTCTCCGCTCAGTAAATCTGCACAATTTTTAAGTCGTGTTACAAGCACGCAACTACTTATTCCTCAGCAATTTGCTGTTTGATTTACAGTAAGTTGTTTTAATGCATTCTCCATCAAGGGCAATGATCTCTAAATTAAATGCTTCGTCAAATCACCGTGTAGGAAACAATACTGCCATCTCTTCTCAAGCTACAGAAAGTAAACTTTATTTTCTTGCTAGGGAATTGTGGTTTAATCTGCTTAATGACTGGCCTAAATGGTGGAAATTACAGGGTCTTTAATGGAATCCTAAAGCCATTAACATTCCACCGAGATATTAGTGGAGCCACAAGGCTCTGTTTTGAAAATTATTTCAGTGGGGTGGAAAAGGCATGCATGCATGCTGTATTGCAAGAGAACTCAAAATCTATGCTGTGATTTGTAAATCTCCCCCCTCCTTGAGAGGTCAAGTGTAGGTTTTTGTATCTTCCGTAGGACTGCGTTGAATTTCTCTTCCAGCAGAAAATTCAAGGGAGCGTTTGAGTGGTATATAGGATGAAAAATCAAGAGTTTGGTTCAAGACTTTCATTTATTTGGGGGCTGATCACAACCATGATAGCAATTTTGTTCTTTCCTGCACTTTGCTGTCCAACAGGAAGACATACTAGAAGAGTGGGAAGCTACCTGGTTGCCTAGGCAATGTGAGAATGCTTACCCGCCTTAACGCTGCAAGAAAGATAAGCTTCCCCACACTGGCTAGGCAGCCAGAGTACTTCTTCTTGTCTCCCAACACTGTCCTGCAGAACACAGTGCTGGAAAGAACAAAATACACCTGAGTAGTGTTTTTATACTAGAATATATCTTATATAATACAAGTGCTCATTTATTTATTTATTTATTAAGTGTTTTCATTGATGGTAAAGGGGGGGATGTGGAGTGGTGCAAGGAACAAAGTTCATTCCTCACCCCATTGCAAGCTGAGCCAAAAATTAAGGGTGTATGACTTCATGACCAGCAAAGTTAAAAAGTTTTGATTTACCTCCACCCTAGATTATCCCGTGCCAGGTTTGTCTCCTAGTACCCTGAATGTATATTGCCTACAAAGGCTAGGCTGCGTTATAAAGAACAGCTGTTCTTGCACTACCATAGGAAATCCTTGGAGTGGATCAGGCATCCATCTCCATTTCACTTGCTGTATCTGGAATTCCTCCTAGAACACCAGTTCATAGAATCAAAGAATCATAGAGTTGGGACCCCTGAGAGTCATCTAGTCCAAGGTGCCACACCTCACTCCTCTCCTTTCAGAACATACCTGTTCTGTGAAGCCTTTGGCTCAACTCCTCATCCCTAATTGAAACAAAAAATCTAATTCTGTGCAGTTGTATTTGCTCCCTTGGGTTCCTTCTTACTCTTGTTTTGATGTGCACAAAAGATTGTGGTGAAAGAAAAGATGTCACCATGAGGAGCACAGAAAGACATACAGTGGTACCTTGGGTTAAGTACTTAATTCGTTCCGGAGGTCCGTTCTTAACCTGAAACTGTTCTTAACCTGAAGCACCACTTTAGCTATTGGGGCTGCGATTTCTGTTCTCATCCTGAAGCAAAGTTCTTAACCTGAGGTAATATTTCTGGGTTAGCGGAGTCTGTAACCTGAAGCGTATGTAACCTGAAGTGTTTGTAACCCAAGGTACCACTGTACTGTAATTGGAGGGTTTCTGCATGCTACCAACAATGGTATTTGTATTTCTGGTGCTTGTAAATCAAACCCTCTTGTGGATTCCAAGGTTTGCACATGTTCTATATCACTGAGACATAAAACAAAACAGAGTTTGTGCTTTATATGTGCAGTGTGGTAGTCGCTTATACATTGCCAAAAAGAGGGTGGTGGGAGACACAGAGATCACCCATCACCAAAAAAGAGGCCAAAGGGAGATAAGAGTAGTAGTTTCCAAGCACAATTCAAAGTGTTGATGCTGACCTTTAAAGCCCTAAACGACTCCATCCCTGTATACCTGAAGTAGTATCTCCAATCCCATTGTCCAACCCAGACACTGAGGTCCACCTCTGAGGGCCTTCTGGTGATTCCCTCATTGCAAGAAGTGGAGTTATAGGAAACCAGGCAGAGGGCCTTCTCAGTAATGGTGTCCACCCTGTGGAACACCCTTCCATCAGATGTCAAAGAAATAAACAACTATATGACTTTTAGAAGACATCTGAAGGCAACTCTATTTAGGGAAGTTTTTAATGTTTGATGCTTTGCTGTGTTTTTATCATGATGGAAGCCACCAAGAGTGGCTGGAGCAACTCAGCCAGATGGGCAGGATATAAGTAATATATGATGATGACTATGTTGATGCAAAACTGATACGAAGGTAGCTGTTGTTCTAGAATAATTTGTTGTAACCAAGACATTTATGTGATTAGTGCAAAATACAAAAATGTTGGTTATGTTTTAATGAAACTTTGCTGGGTGGTGTTGTTGGGTTTTTTTTTGAGAATGTTCTATGAAATCAAGAAAGAGAAGATGTTCTTGTGTTTTAGAATAATAAAGAGCTGCAATATTTCTGACTTTACTTCTGCCAAGATAGTGTCTTAGTGGCCTATAAACTAATGACTCTATCTTTGCATGCCAGTGACCTTTAAAATATATCAGGTCTGTGAACTTTGTAGATTGAAGATGATACTATATGTGCTTCTACAGTATCACATGCACAATGGATGTTACTGGCAATGAACAACGGATATAATTTTGCCAATTTATTTGCAAGCTCAGCAGTTGGAATTCAACAGGGTAGCCCATCTGTCATACAGAATAGTGTACACAATACATCAATTTTTGGGGTAGTTAAGCCTCTTCCCCCCCACCACCACATGACACACACGCACACCAACTGTACCAGTTTCTTAAATTATAAATTATCTGGGAAAGAACCACAGGTCAGGGAGTGCTGTTTACTACAGTCACTGGGGGAAGGACAAGACATGACAGGTTCAAGTACTAGGAAAGCAGATTTAGATAGTATATGTTTCCTGATCGTCAAACAGTCAGAATGGTTGGCCATTGAAATGCTGCCCAGAAGAGCTGTGGAATCTCTTCCCTGGGAGACTTTCAGGCGAAATGTAAATAAATAATTTATAAATAATTTATTTTCCGTTTAAAGTTACTCCAAAGGGTTTCTTAAAAAAAGATATTTTAATATGAGAGTGCTCCTTTTTTCACAAGCAGCTGCACCATGTTTCTATCGTGACCTAATTCAGTCCTTGCTTTATTCTGTTATCCTGCAAATGAATTGCAAAGCTGACTAGGAGATGTGTTACTTGCATTATTATTTGACTGGCTTGTTTTTATTTTGCGTTCCATTTTCTGCTATGATATCTGTATTGATGAAAGGTGGCTTATAAATATTAATTAACGGATAAGGGGAAATTAGGGGATATTATTATTTAAGGGAAAATATACATTTTCATATAAGAAAGTAGGCTTTCTTGTTGCCTTCATTTCCAGAATGAGGTTTTTTAAAAAAAAGAAATCTGGGCCATAGGTTCCTCACTTAAGAGTTACATCTGTATAGCTCACAGAACAAAATAAACTGGGGGAGCAGTTTAGCATATCCTTTAGGGGGGTTCTGACAATTTGCAATGGTGTAGAAACTTCTGAGGACAAACTGCAGCAAGAATGTTGCCCTCTGTGGTTCAGCAGCCCAGTTCCAGCTCTCTTGCAGCGACTTTCATCCTTTTGAAATGCATAGCACAGCAGTCTTTCAGTATATTGGACTTTGTGAGCAACTGCATTCCACAGAAGGTTTTGGGTTTTTTTCCTTTTCCTTTTTTTACAGGAGACTTTACACAACTGTACTTTTCAGTTAGCACCCCAATTAGCGCCTGACAAAAGCACAAGTATATTTATGCTGAATAAACGGTCTTACCTTGATGTTATCGGGCTGAATGTTTCCTTCTCATATTTGGAATCAAAGGTCTGAAATACTGTATCCCCCTACCGGCAAATGTTTTAATAATTAAGATAAGGACTCAGGCAATTTCCTGTATATGAACAAATATTAAATCCTGTTTTCAAAGATGCTGCAGATATTGTGGATTTCAGTGGCAGGGCAGAGGCCTTGTATGGAAAAGGTCACAGGCTGGGAAAGGAATGAAACACAAGAGTCTTTCCACATACAGTACTGGACTCTGTAAGAAACTGCATTCAACAGATGTATACATATACTGTACTTAACACAGCTCTGTTCTGGAAAGCAAGTGGAAGCAATTTCTTTCTGCCATTAGTGTGCTATGTGCAGATACACACAACAGAAGCTTACCCATTTACTTTCAAGAAGGCGGAGGGAATCTTTTCCCATATCACAGAACCAATGGAAAACTTTTTAAAAAATCAATTTATTTTCACCAGATTAAATACCATAGAAGAAAACCGGTCTCCAGGCTTAGGCAATACTGTTGCTTCCAATTATTCTGAAACTGTAGAAACTTATGCCAAGTGCTTCACATAAGGTTTCTAAGTAATCATACAACCACATCATGTAAGTATTACTATCAAGTAAGTCATGACTGCAGACAAGGGCTGAGATTGAAACCAGGGTAATCCCAATTCACATTCTTGGTTACTAAATTATGCCAACTCTCAACTCTAGTTCTTATTTATCCCATACCTCCTAACAAAAATCTCTACTCTTCCTTTATATTACAGTGGTACCTTGGTTTATGAACTTAATCCGTTCCAGAAGTCCGTTCTTAAACCAAAGCATTCTTAAACCAAGGTGTGTTTTCCCATAGCAGCGGGGGACTCAATTTACAAATGGAACACACTCAACAGGAAGCAAAACATGTTCTTATTCCAAGGCAAAGTTCAGAAACCAAAGCACCTACCGTATTTTTCGGACTATTGGACGCACCGGTCCATAGGACGCACCTAGATTTGGGGGGGGGGGGGAAATAAAGGCAAAAAAAATTTATTCCCCCCCCGCCAGGCGCGGGGCTGGGGCGGGGAAGCCCGAGCTTCCCCCTCCCCCAGAACGGGACCCAGAGCCATGCCGAAGCTGCGCGCAGCTTTGGCATCGCTCTGGGAGCTTGCGGGGCTGGGGGAGGAGGAAGCCTTCCGCCAGCCTCCAAACCATGTCGGGAGACAGCGGGATGGCGCGCTGCGCCTCTCCCGCTGTCCCCCGAGTTTGCGGGGCTGGGCCAGCCTTCTAACCAAGTCGGGGGACAGCGGGAAGGGCGCGCTGCGCCCCTGCCGCTGTCTCCCGAGTTTGCGGGGCTGGCGACGTGGAGGAGCAGGCTTCTCCCCCCGCCAGCCTTCTAGACAAGTCGGGGGACAGCGACAAAAGCCCGCTGCGCCTCTCCCGCTGTCCCCCGAGTTTGCGGGGCTGGCGACGGGGAGGAGCAGGCTTCTCCCCCCGCCAGCCTTCTAGACAAGTCGGGGGACAGCAGCAAAGGCGCGCTGCGCCTCTCCCGCTGTCCCCCGAGTTTGCGGGGCTGGCGACGGGGAGGAACAGGCTTCTCCCCCCGCCAGCCTTCTAGACAAGTCGGGGGACAGCGGGAATGGCGCGCTGCGCCTCTCCCGCTGTCTCCCGAGTTTGCGGGGCTGGCGACGGGGAGGAGCAGGCTCCCCCCCAGCCTTCTAACCAAGTCGGGGGACAGCGGGAAGGGCGCGCTGCGCCTCTCCCGCTGTCCCCCGAGCTTGTGGGGCTGGCGGTGGGGCTCTCCTGAAGCCTGGAGGTTGTGGGGCTGGTGGGGGGGAGAAGCAGGCTTGCTTCTCCCACCCCCAGCCTCCAGATCAGGTCGGGGAATAGCGGGATGGCGGAGCGCCGCCATCCCGCTATTCCCCGACCTGATCTGGAGGTTGTGGGGCTGGGGGGGGGGGAGAAGCAGGCTTGCTTCTCCCACCCCCAGCCTCCAGATCAGGTCGGGGAATAGCGGGATGGCGGAGCGCCGCCATCCCGCTATTCCCCGACCTGATCTGGAGGTTGTGGGGCTGGGGGGGGGAGAAGCAGGCTTGCTTCTCCCACCCCCAGCCTCCAGATCAGGTCGGGGAATAGCGGGATGGCGGAGCGCCGCCATCCCGCTATTCCCCGACCTGATCTGGAGGTTGTGGGGCTGGGGGGGGGAGAAGCAGGCTTGCTTCTCCCACCCCCAGCCTCAAGATCAGGTCGGGGAATAGCGGGATGGCGGAGCGCCGCCATCCCGCTATTCCCCGACCTGATCTGGAGGTTGTGGGGATGGTGGGGGGGAGAATCAACTTGCTTCTCCCACCCCCAGCCTCCAGATCAGGTCGGGGAATAGCAGGATGGCGGAGCGCCGCCATCCCGCTATTCCCCGACCTGATCTGGAGGTTGTGGGGATGGTGGGGGGGGGGGAGAAGCAGGCTTGCTTCTCCCACCCCCAGCCTCAAGATCAGGTCGGGGAATAGCGGGATGGCGGAGCGCCGCCATCCCGCTATTCCCCGACCTGATCTGGAGGTTGTGGGGCTGGGGGGGGGAGAAGCAGGCTTGCTTCTCCCACCCCCAGCCTCCAGATCAGGTCGGGGAATAGCGGGATGGCGGAGCGCCGCCATCCCGCTATTCCCCGACCTGATCTGGAGGTTGTGGGGATGGTGGGGGGGAGAAGCAGGCTTGCTTCTCCCACCCCCAGCCTCCAGATGAGGTCAGGGAATAGCGGGATGGCGGAGCGCTGCCATCCCGCTATTCCCCGACCTGATCTGGAGGTTGTGGGGATGGTGGGGGGGGAAGCAGGCTTGCTTCTCCCACCCCCAGCCTCCAGATCAGGTCGGGGAATAGCGGGATGGCGGCGCTTCGCCATCCCCCTATCCCCCGAGCTTGTGGGGCTGGGGGGGGAGAAGCAGGCTTGCTTCTCCCCCCGCCAGCCTCCAGATCAGGTCGGGGAATAGCGGGGTGGCGGCTCTGCGCCTCCCCGCTGTCCCCAGCTTTTGGGTGCAGGCTGCTGCCCGCAAGCCTTGCGAGCCCGCGGGACATCCCGCCGGGCTTGCAAGACTTGGGATAGCTTCCTGAAGCCTGGAGAGCGAGAGGGGTCGGTGCGCACGGACCCCTCTCGCTCTCCAGGCTTCAGCAAAAGCCTGCATTCGCACCATAGGACGCACACACATTTCCCCTTCATTTTTGGAGGGGAAAAAGTGCGTCCTATAGTGCGAAAAATACGGTACTTCCAGGTTTACAGCATTCTTAATCTGAGTTGTTAATAAACTAAGCTGTTCTTAAACTGTACTTCCATCTAGGGCCCAGTTGTCTTCAGCCCAACCCATAAGGCAGGACTTACCCCTTGATTTGGTGTGAGGAGGCTGGTCTGGATATTAAGAGGTCTAGCAGCACCAGTTTCCCCCTTTAGGATGGAACGCCCCCAGAGATTTATGGAATCAAAGGGATTCCTGGTCATTTTGGAGTATGCTTTTATACTTAAGTAGACTTTCCAATGCAAATAAAGGTTCAGTTGCTGCCACTGGAAGTTAGGTTTCCCAACTTTTGATAAATGATGCCACAGCATTCCTTGTTGTTGAGTAAGGGAGGGGAAAGGAGTTATGTACTGAAATTCATATCTTAACAAATGAAGAATCTCAACCATCAGATCAGAAAGAGCTAAGCACAGCTATATCATCCGCTTTAACTAAAAACACACTGCTCCTGTTAAAGAACCGCAGTAGAACTAGCTGAAGGAACCTTGCTGTTGCACTTGGACCCGTAACAAGATTGTATCATGTCTTGCTTTTGCTGTTGCCTTTGGAAAACAAAAAGGGATCTTTTATTTTCACATCAGCTGCCAAAATGTATTACTACAAAAGTTTTGCCTGTTATTACTATATCTTATGTCAGCATATAACCACAGGGTTTGGCTGGAAAATACTTTCCTATTTAAAACAAAATTAATATTGAGTATTAATAAATGTTTTTCAATGAAGCAACACATCCATCATTAGCCATCTCTACATCATACCAGTGCCAGGATAGTGCAATATTTTATTCTGAACACTGAGAAACAGCATGCACGACATAACTACGTGAAAAGCCAGGCTCTGTTTGTTTGCTTCCTTTATTCTTAAATCAGCATTAAGTGCCGGCTCGCCCATGACGCAGGAGGAGGCACCTGCCTCAAGTGGCACCGCCGCAAAGGGCTACACACCTATTTCACTGTCCAGCTGTGCTATGGGTCTCCATAGTCTCTAAGGGCAGAGAGGGAACAGCAGCAAACCTCTGCAGAACGCCAAGTCAACGAGAGGGGAGACAGTCATCTCTCCACCCCTCCCAGCAGTGTGGCGGGGCTTTGTACCAGATTCTCCCTTCAGGAGAAACCCCATCACTGAGCAGGGGTGGAGGAGATGTGCAAAGGAAGGGAGAAGCTGGTGCAAAGCCCCACTACCAGGTGGGAGGGGGGATGCAGAAAGCATCTCACCCTGCGTACCAGCCTGGTGGAGAAGACTGTGAAAGGGCTTCCTTACGGAATTTGCTGTGGGATGTGATACATAAGTAGAAGTCAAGTACAACATTCCTTGTTTTCCTAGAGTGGACATGCAAGGGGATGTTTGGGCCAGCCAGTCGAAAACTTCCTGTTTCCTCCTGTGCTGGGACATACTTCCTCTTGCATGTGACTAGAGGTGGGCGTGACCTTACCTGTGCAGGTAACAAAAGCACAAGGCATGCAGCCATCTTTCTCTTTTTGACTTCCTCTCTTTGATGGACCAGCAGCTTTTTTAGCTAGAAATGATCAGCCAACAGAGGACAAAGGGACTATCTCCATATAGGATAGACTCACATGTATATATATCTGTAACTATGTCTCCCTTCAGGGATCCAACTGTGAACTGATGATGCGAGTAAACTACTTTTATATATCTTAAATAAGATTGTGGCGTGTTTATTGTTTTAAGAGTGAAATAAAGGGATCTTACCAGGAATCTATATTGAGAAGCTTAATCAAGCTTGCAACCAGCTATGCGCTGTGCGTTTAAAGGGGAATGTTAAAACTCTGCTGAGTTATAGAACTTGCTAGCACAAGTTAGAAAGGATATCAATAAACAATATATCCTCTCCTGTCTCCCCGAACATTCCCACATTTGCCTCCCCCATTGTAGGGGTGGTAGAAAGGCATTTTGCTTCAAGTGCCCAAATGCCTCCGGCTATCGCTGAGCAAGGCAGCTCTGCTCATATACAATATGGCATTAAACTGCAGGTTCGAATTGCGTCTGCTTCCAAGTCCCATATTTACAGAGGGAATGGCCTTCTCATGGAAATGCAAATGAGCTGCTTTATGATAAAACGGGGGCTGACTGTCTCACCCCAAACCCAGCCGCCATGGGAACAAATAAGCAGGTCACAAGAAGTCAAAGCAATATATCCCACATCTTATCATTACCACAGGAGGGAAACACTTGCGTAAAAAGGAGCAGGGAATTATCAGCCAAAGGCTAAATAAAGAGGACTCTGTGTGCATTTGCAACGAACAAGTTTAAGAACAAATCAAAACTTTGTAATACAAAACTGTAGAAATAAAATAAGTCTCCAACAATATTCAGCTTCTGTATTTAGGAAAGCTTGTTTGAAGAAAATGTCCTCCCTGATTAAGTTTTAACCGAGTCTTCTCCTTACAAACTGCAAGACCCCGGATTCAGAAAGGATGACTCAAAACTTTTTTCAGAGAGTTTAGCATTTGATAGAGAATGCCTTCTCTACCCCTCATATCATGCACTCCACCTGCCCCCAGTAAACTATTCCCTCCCTTTTTTTGCATTTTGGCAAAATTAATTCATTGTGGTTAAACTTTGTGAAGTTTTGCAAATGATTTTGAAAAATTGTTCATTTATTACTCGTTTTTGTTTGGCAAGATTTGTTAGAGCTGTCACTTCTTCCCCTGACTCTGGTGATCAAGACTATAATCCTATACCCACTTACCTGACAGTAAGCCTCACTGAATTCAATGGAATAACTTCTGAGTGTACATGCTTAAAGGTAAAGGTAAAGGGACCCCTGACCATTAGGTCCAGTCGTGACCGACTCTGGGGTTGTGGCGTTCATCTCGCTTTATTGGCCGAGGGAGCCAGCATACAGCTTCTGGGTCATGTGGTCAGCATGACTAAGCCGCTTCTGACGAACCAGAGCAGTGCACGGAAACGCCGTTTACCTTTCCGCTGGAGTGGTGCCTATTTATCTACTTGCACTTTGACATGCTTTCGAACTGCTAGGTTGGGAGGCAGGGACAGAGCAATGGGAGCTCACCCCATCGCGGGGATTTGAACCGCTGACCTTCTGATCAGCAAGTCCTAGGCTCTGTGGTTTAACCCACAGCACCACCCGCGTCCCTGTACATGCTTAGGATTGCATTATAAATATCTGGTGGCAGGGAGGGGGGAGGGATTTCATCTTGTTTCAACTGCAAATGCATATGTACAGTTCATGAGCTTCATGAAATGCACTTTTATTGTTGGTATCGCTTTACAAAATGTGTTTATCACCTTGGGACTAATGTAGATTGCAATAGAAACATGTCTTAATAAATAGAGAGCAACCTGCCATATCACACCCAGCAGCTCATACAAAGAACTGCTGCCCCCAAGGATTGCTACCATAAGGTTTCTGCCCAGCACTGTTACACATTCTTGTAGATGCTTGTAATTTGTATGTCAGGTTCATGCCTTGATGCAGACCAGAATTCCAGAATCCTCCAACCTAAGCCTAGATTGGTCCACCACAGGATTTAGAGACAATTCTGGAAGGGAAAACGCCAGTATGTCTGGAACTGAGAAGAAGGAAAATACCCTGAAATGAACATCTTCCTTTAATAACCGTAGTCTCAGTACAGCTTCTTATTTCTAGGAGTCTCAGGCCTCTGAACTCCACAGCAAAATCTGCTGTATTCATTTACTCTTTGCAGTATAGCCAGACCTCTGCTGATTTAAAGGTCAGCGTTGCTTGTTCTCTGCATTACAAATATATTAGGAAAAATATAATTTTTGTCCTACAATAGGGATGTTAAAACTGTATCCCTGGTTTTCATCTGTGATACAACTGGGGGATACACTGCCATATTTTGCTAGGCCAGAACTCATGGGTAGATATACCAGGGTTGATCTTGCTATGGGATACAGTGGTGCCCCGCAAGACGAATGCCTCACAAGACGGAAAACCCGCTAGACGAAAGTGTTTTCCGCTTTGGAGGTGCTTCGTAAAACGAATTTCTTATGGGCTTGCTTCGCAAGACGAAAATGTCTTGTGAGTTCCTGCGGGTTTTTTTCCCCTCCCCCCCTTTTTCCCAAGCCGCTAAGCCGCTTATCAGCTGATCCGCTAAGCCGCTTATCAGCTGATCCGCTAAGCCCACTAAGCCGCTAATAGCGCTAATCCGCTAATGGGCTTGCTTTGCAAGACGAAAAAACCGCAAGACGAAGAGACTCGCAGAACGGATTCTTTTCGTCTTGCGAGGCACCACTGTACTATGAATTGATCACTTGAAGTGCCTTTCATCAGGGGGAATTGAATTGTTGTTTGTTTACTTACCAACCACTCAAAGGTAGCATTCACATGGTAAACCAGGGATTGGCAACATGGCACCTGTGGATTTACATGTGACCGCAGAGTTCCCTCCCCTTCTCGTGTCTGATGAACTGTAGCCAAAAGAATAGGTTGTAAACTCTACTTGGTTGTGGGGTGGGGGGTGCCCAGGACAGTTTCGTTGGTTTGCAAATGTGCCCACGGACTCAAGAAGTTCAATGAACCCAGCAGTAAACCAAAAATTTATGGTTTACTATGAATATGGAGATTAGGATGATTTCAATTTAATTCCCGTCCTTCACCATAAGGTCCCAACGATTTAAAAAAACAAGCACACCAATATTAACAATTTCAAATCATTTACGCATGTGTGTGTGTGTGTGTGTGTGTGTGTGTATGGTATGTATATATGTATGGTATATCAGGTGTGGAAGAGGTATGTCTTCAGCATATGACGAAAACCGCATAATGAAAATGCCAGACGCAACTCTGTGGGGGAGGGAATTCCACAACTTAAAGGCTGCCGGAGAGAATTCCCTCTCCAATCCCCCAAAATTGCTGAGAGAGGTGGAAGTACCAAGAGGACCCCCCTCTGCTTATCTTAAAACCCGAGAGGGTCTGTAGAAAAGGAGGTGGTCTTTCAGATATTGAGGTCCAAATCATTTAGGGCTTTGAACTTTAATATGAACATCTTGAATTGTGCTGTCCTGTTCCTGCCCATGAAGCACACATGCACTTACTCATGCATAAAGAAGCCAACAAACAAAAGGTGCAAACTCAGCAACGAGACCAGAGCAGGAATTAATCCAGCCAGCCTTAGACACCACAGATACAGCAAGGAACAAACCTACTCAAGAGAGGCGTTTCAAGGTTCCCTAACCGCAGCTCAGAAACAAGGTCAGGGGTGAGGATTCTGTGATCAGGAGCAGAGACTGCACAAGAGCATGAAGTTTTCCCCCAGCAACTGGCTCCACCTACCCACCATGGTTTTAAAGAGAGGTAGGGACAGTCTAGCTATTGCATGTATGCCTGTCTTGCTGAAAATGCCTGGCCTGCTGCCGCCTCTTGATACGCACCTCAGAAAGGTGGCCTTGCCTTTCCTCCACCCCTGACAGCTCAGTCCATGCTGTGGAGCTCCCCTGCCCCTCCATCTGGCAGAGAAGTGGCCTCCCTGGCTGTGATGGCCTGGTATTCAGACTCGGATGCTGAACCTAAGGGACCCCAGCCTGCACAGGATTCCCCGCCTCCAGAACCAGCTGACCTGGGGCTGGGGCATGAGCCTCAAGGGTCCTCACCTGTGCTGGATCCTCAGGTGCAGGCATCAGCTGAGTCTGCTCTGGCTCCTGAGGTGATGGAGGACCCATTGCCTGCAGGTGCTCCACTCTCAGCCCTGTCAGAGGAAGCTGAGGTTGCCTCTGGGTCCGGTAACCCTCCAGCCTCTCCTGAGCTGCAGAGGCTCAGGGCAGAGAGGTGGAGGGAACTAAGTTCCCGCAGGAGCAGTGCTTGCCACCAGGCCAGGAGAGGCGAGTCACCAGAGGATCAGGGCCGCCCTGTGCCTCGGGGCATATAAAAGCTGGCCAGCCCCAGTCCCAAGTTGTGGGAGCAACCTTGTTGGTTACTAGTTCCTGCCTGAACCCTGTCCTGCTTTCCTGCCTGAGCTCCTGACCTGCCCTGGCTCCCTGCTTGCAAGCCTGTTCCTGACTTCACCCAACTCCCTGCCCTGCACCCAGCTTCAGCTACTACAGACTGCCTCCATGTTGCACCTTTGTCCAGGGACCGGACTTGGACCTCGCCTCTCGGGTAACCTACGGGACCAGCACACTGGCATTGGGTGGCCATGCCTCCTCACCCTGAGCCAATGAAAGCAAGGGGGCTACGAAACGTCCAAAGGGCCTCAGTGGAAGGGCCTGGCTCTAAGTCGGAAGCTTGAGCAGGAGAGCTCTGGTGCACACGGCCTTTTCCTCCCACTGTCCTGCTCATCAAAGTCCTCGGGGGAGGCTATGAGATGGCCCCAGAAACTGGCAACTCATTCCTCCCACACCACAAGCAACACAAACCACAATCCCTGATTTAGCTTTATGTCCAAACTGGGGTTCATGATTTGTTACTGCTGACACAGAAGATATTTGGGATGCCAAGAACAAACTTTGGCTTCATGTCACAGTTTGTATGGAGAGAAATAAAGCACAATCCTCAGTTCAGCAGTAACACTAAGCTGGGAATCATGGTTTGTTGCTCCTGCAGGGAGAGGAGTTAATGTAGGAGCCCATCTGCACCATTCATTGTAAACATGGTAAGAATCCTTTACAACTAGCGAAGGGGGATCAAGGAACAGTAAAGACACGTTTTTACTAATTTGGTAGCAACCTACCAAATTATTATTCTGGAGGTGCTCTTTCCAGAACTTCAGCTATGAAAAGCTTAATGTTACCATGAAACTGTACATTACATTCCCTACACGCAATACAGAGCACAGACTAAAATGTCAAAAGTAGCAGTAGCCGCAGCAGCAGTAAGGATATATGTCTTACGCAGATACCCGTAGCAAAAGCTCATCTTGCATGCATGTGGCTAAAAGACTTGTTGTTTACATGCTACTTTATTTACTTAAGAACAAGTAGACCGCTTAAATATGTAGCACGAGGTAGATATGTATTCCATAAAAAGGTACTGCCAAAAAGCTTAACTATAATTTAACAGATGTTCTTAGGTACTCTTGTGAAAATAAAAGGCAGCCTTTCAACAACAAAATGCAAACTAAACCAAACCAGAATGCAAACTCAACTTACTTCAAGTTCTCAGGAAACATGCAGGGAGTCAGACTTCACCATTTACTCACAAATGTGCAAAGAGTCAACCACTAATTTTGACAGTTATTTTAATATATAAAAAAAACCTTCGGAAACTACCATAGCACATGTTGGCTTGACTCAAATTCAGATGACAGCAGAAGCCAAGGATTTTGCTTCATGGCCTTGGAAGAGTTACACTGCGTCGTCCTTGGCTCTTTATCTGTAAAGCATTGACAGAAATGAATTATTTCACAGGGTCCCTGTGAGGTAGGTAGAATGTGAGCGTGCTGCCACCCACCTCTATGGATAAGGATTGTGATGATGTGGAAAGGCCCCATGTCATATTGTACAATAAGCCAAAATGAGACAATACAGAGCAATACTTTCAGATGTAATCACTCTGAAATTTCCTTGCACATGGTGATTTTTGGCTGCTATCCACAAACCACTAGAGCCAACAGAATGACTTAGCTCCAGCGAAATGTAGGTAGCTCGAACACAGACATGCAGGACCAAAATGGGTTCTAAGTTGCGCTTTAGTGAGTATCATCATGAACAGTTTACTATCCAGTTTGTCAGCAATGTGTTGTTGTTTAGTCGTTTAGTCGTGTCCGACTCTTCGTGACCCCATGGACCAGAGCACGCCAGGCACTTCTGTCCTCCACTGCCTCCCGCAGTTTGATCAAACTCATGCTGGTAGCTTCAAGAACACCATCCAACCATCTCATTCTCTGTTGTCCCCTTCTCCTTGTGCCCTCCATCTTTCCCAACATCAGGGTCTTTTCCAGGGAGTCTTCTCTTCTCATGAGGTGGCCAAAGTATTGGAGCCTCAGCTTCACGATCTGTCCTTCCAGTGAGCGCTCAGGGCTGATTTCCTTCAGAATGGATAGGTTTGATCTTCTTGCAGTCCATGGGACTCTCAAGAGTCTCCTCCAGCACCATAATTCAAAAGCATCAATTCTTCGGCGATCAGCCTTCTTTATGGTCCAGCTCTCACTTCCATACATCCCTACTGGGAAAACCATGGCTTTTACTATACGGACCTTTGTTGGTCATGGATCACTGCCTTGCCGTGGCGAAGGGGCTTGAAGAACTCAGAGAAGCTATGAACTATGCCGAGCAGGGCACCCAAGATGAACAGGTCATAGTGGAGAGTTTTGACCAAACGTGATCCACCTGGAGTAGGAACCGGCAAGCCACTCCAGTATCCCTGCCAAGAAAACTCCATGGACAAAGACAACAGTCAGCAATGTAAGCCTATTCATATCTCATCCAAGGGTTTCTTCCACAGCTATAAAAAGTAGGGGTGTCATAAGCATTTGTGGGAAGGTGAACAACCAATCTGAAATGCCATAGATAGATAGATAGATAGATAGATAGATAGATAGATAGATAGATAGACAGATAGATAGATAGACAGACAGACAGACAGATGAAGGTCTTCTGGTCAAAGCAACGTGGGAGGCAGCAGCTGCAAGTTACTAGTCTCTGCAGCCACAGCAGGCGCTGCGATTCTCCAGCAGTTTGACTTCACCCCCGACAGCACACTCCATTTTCTCTCGAGACAGATGGATGCCAACAATAATAAGTAGCACTGTTGTGTACTAGTGTTGCGGCTCTTTGCACTAGCACTTGTGCGTTTTCACAGAAAGGTCTTAAATCAGTCTATAGTCCAAATGTAATACTTCCTTCGTTGATTTCTCCCCCACATTAATGACATGAATTCACACATAGTATATAAATAATGTGAGAGAGACTTTTAAATATGTTTTTGTGCAGTTGTCTCAGAGCTAATCCCACTGGAGCGATCACTATGATTCAAAGTACCTCTCATGCATTAAAAGCTTTATCTTCTGGGAAAGTGGATCAGGTTACGCAGAGGAGGTTAGTAATAAGATATCTTGCTTGGTCTTTCTTTAGGAAAGCAGGTCCTCATCACCTGACCCTTTGCATTAATCTTTAGCACTTGAAAATCTAGTTCATAGTCATTCTGGTCATCCTTTGCAAAAACTTGTTACAAAAAAACCTTTCCCGCTTCCCTCGTTAACACAAGCTTTTCCAAACCTAGAGAAAAGAAATCAGAATAAGATGTTCATTATTCTGCAAGCAGTTGCTAAAATTTGGCAAGGGCTATATATAATGCAGTACCAGTGAAGAAAAGATCTATCCTTACGCTGCTAGGATGCTTCCCAGGAAAACATTGGCTACTTGTATACTAGGGCCCTTAGGACTGTCAAGGCATTGCTTTTCCACAATCAGACATAAGGGAAATTAAAATGGTGGTTTGACACATAACGCTTACTATATGTTCTATTTCCCAGGAATGCCCTTCTCTAGGGTCGAGAATCCTTATAAGTCTTATTCAGTAAAGGTCCCCTGCAATGTTGTTTAGTGGTTTCCTCCTTGCAGTTTCTGTCCCTTTTATTACTTTAATCATGAATTGCCCTTTTCTTTACTTCCATGTTTTCTTTCATAGTGAAATGGTGCTGTTTCACTATAACAGAAAGAAAGAGAAAAATAATGACAGGAAAACCATCATTAAAACACACACCCTTGAGGTACTGAAGCCGACTAATTAAATTAAGGAACAACTCATCACTAACCCCACAGCAAAAAACAGGAAGCAATAAAAAGGGCAGAATGTGTCAGAAGGACATTTTTAAATCAAAAGCACCATAGCACATAAAAGCCTTAATACTTTGTGCATCACATTGGATGGGAACTGCAACTGAATTTTACAAGAATGGTTGCCACTGACAGTTGGTGATACACTCCCAGAGCCTAGGAGTGAAGATTTGCTTGCCTTCTGGGCAGAACACAAGAGACACAATTACCCATCCCAGTTAACTCTGTTGTTGTTTTTAAAAATGTTTCTCCAATGCCATTTTCACTGACCTCATTTATCCTGCAACACCCCACAGGGAACAAGAACTATTAGTACTTAGATAAACTGCTGCAAACCACTCTGAGCCTGTTGATGGCATTGACAAAATTTTACCACTGGGTTTTAATGATTCTGAGTGAGATTTATTATCTGTTTTATTTTGATAGCTGGCTTTTGCTAATTAACCGTGGTGGTGCTTTATGTAAGCCATTTTTAGATAACTTTACTAATAAAGGTCACAAAAAAGTTAAATAGGGGACAGCCTGATGAGACAATAACTCTGCACTGGCTGCCAGTGAACTACCAAGCCCAATTAAAGGTGATGGTACTTGCATAAAAAACCCTAATCACCTTGGGACCCAAGTAACTGGAACAATTCGCCCAATATCAATCATTTCAGGCCATATGATCAGCAGGATACGTCATGTTGGTGGTGCTACCTGTCACTGCTGCTCAGTTGGCACTGACCCATGACGGGGCCTTCTCTGTGGTGGCTCCATCACTGGTGTGTCAGCTGTGTCTGTCCCCCTCATTGCTGAGCATAAGGAGCAATTGGGAGGGGGGAAGTTTCCTGCTTACTCAGCTATCTGATGGCTGAAAGACACTGCTGTTTGCAACCTTGAAATTAGGTATGAGGGTATGTGATTGTTTTTAAAGAGTTTTTCCATGTTTGTAGATGTTTTTAAATATGCTTTTATTTTATTTGTAATTGTATTGTTTTAACATTTTGATGTTTGCTGCTCTGGGCTCCTTTGGGATGAAGGGCAGGGTAGAAATTTAAACAGAAATTTAATTCCGCTCTGCATATCATTTTTACATCAGTTTGTGGGTTTTTAAAAATAAGTCTTTAGTATGCACATTTTTGCAAGGAATATCTCCTAATATATTGCTTTTTAATGTGCATTTCTCCCTAATACATGCATTTATATAGATACTATCTGGCTGGAGAACTGCAATGTAAAATTCAGAGAGGTGCTTGTTTTGAAAGATAGCTGTGTTTTGGTTCACATATTGTTTCAGCAAGTGCAAATTGGATAGGTTCACATTAAAATATAAACTAAAGCTATTTCCCCCCACATAACTAGCCCTACAGCAGAAGAACATATGGAGCTGTAATTTCATTTTGCCACACAGATCCAGCTTTCTCTAAACACTGAACATCAACAGAGGCCAAAGGACTTAGCTTGGGAAAATGACAGACCCTTTCCAATGTTAATCACTGCTGTCTGCCTGGATTTAGTTAACAATTTTTATAAACAGCATGCAACCATTAAACCAGTCATACGTCTTCTCAGATGGCCTGCAGCAAATGTTTACATGTATAATGCAATCAGCTGCTCTTCAGGCACACGCTGCGTCTCAAAGAAACACATTATCCTCGAGCTTTAGCACCAAGAGTACACCACTTTTGACAGCCACATAACATGAGCCACAATCAGGACGTTTCTCACAATCCTTCTAGGGTCATCTCAGCATAAAAGACTCCAACAGACACACGTGGCACTGCATTGTTGACAAAGCACCATCACCATCACAGCACAAAAGTGGCAAAAGTTTCACACTCAGCCAGTGCAGCAAACAAGGAATTACAATTTTTTAAAAAGATGCTACAGGGTCATGGTTTCTGTTTATCTCCTATGTGGAAATCCTTTAAGCTTCTGACCACATCCCAATCAAATACAGATTCAGATATATATACTTTCTGACAATGATTCAACTGCATAACAAATACATCTAAACTCTCTCAACACTTACTGAACATTTTACTAACTTGTTTTACCTGGTCCCCAAAGCCCACCCATTATATAATGAAGAAGTGGTTTTACTTTTCCATTCTTCTATTAATTAGTGACCCTTCTTGGTTATGCAGAGCTTTTTCTTTTTATGGATTCCCCCCCCCCCATTTCATTGCAAAATAAAGTTTCATGTTAAGCAAAATTTGTCATCCTTATTTTACCATGTATCATTTTGTCAGTGGAACTTTCTTCCAAGTAAACACACATAGGATTGTGCTGCACAGATGCAAAAGTACTAAAACACGGCGTGGGCTCCTCATTGTCATTTCATAAGGCATGTCATAAAGGTAGCTAACCTGTAGCTCTCCAAATGTTGCTTGTCACAGCGCTGTCAAGCAAGGGATATCCAGAGGGAGGAATTGACTCTTTATTGTCAAAAGTACACTTACAGGTTAGGAAAAGACATGTCCATCAGTTCATCATCTCTCGGATACTCCTAGATGGGCACCTAATGAGGCAGTTGCCACAACAGAAAGGCCCCACCCCTGACCTTGGCTTAGGTATCTCCCACACCTGAGCTGCACATAAGCAGGTGAAGACTACACCTGCGTATAGCCTTCTGCTCCTCCGCTTCAGCCCTCTTTTGGACCAGGGAGACAGCAGAGCAGGAGAGGTGGGGGCAGGAGGAGGAGATGTAGAAGCCCTTGAGTCTCCACCAACCTGACCTCTCTCTCCCCCTCCTCCCGCACCTGTTCTTTACCCTCCAATCCTGCAGCTTCTCATGCCTCTGACTCTCATCTCCTGGCTGTTACTAGGCTACCCCAGTTCACTGACCCCTTCTTCCAAGTGGGTCTCCAACCCACCTTCTCCCAGTGCCCACTCATCAGTATCCAGCCACCACTCCTCAGTGTCCAGCCAGTCACTGGCCTTGCTGGACTACAACTCCCATCTTCCTCAACCAACAGCATCAATGATACGCAATTATGGATTTTGTAGTTCAGCAACATCCGGAGGGTCCACAGGCTCCACAACCCTGTAATAATGGGACTTGTGGATAAATCATTAGCCTGCATTGCTATGTGTTTTCACTCCTTAACGCTTTTGCTTTTTATTATTAAAATGTATTATTAAAATATATTTAGAATTATTAAAATGTGTCAATGTTCCAAGGCACTGGAAATCTAACAGCACCCCAGCCAAATAAATTGAAGTAGCCTTTCCCACAATAAAGCAAGACTGCCCAACCAGAGAAGTCGCTTATAAACTATGCATTCATTGTCACGCAGTTCATGAAATCTTCTTACATGCTGAACTTCAGATCTGCACAGTTCTCTACAAACCAGTATGGTCATGACGCCTCTAGTTTCTGAGTCAGGGAGCACCACATGCATCAGCCAAACAAGTGCAGGTGGCAGGTAAGTTACAGAATTTTACATGCATATGCACTAAGCGCCATAAACTACTGCACCATATATATTTCTCCAATACTAAAAGGCAAGATCATTTATCTTGCAATCGCTCAGGGCACATTCAGTTTTTCCACACAGTGATTGTAATGCACTCCCAAATTATATTCAGCATTGTAACTGCTTCGCTTCTGTAACATTTGCCTAAGCGTTGCTGTAGACAGTGTAGAGGTTTCTCTGTGTTTTGCGCCAAAGGCTGAGAAAGAAAGTAATGGTTAGCCCGTATCTCCTTGCACCGACTGAGTAGTGACAGACCATTTGAAAAGGCTATTCTGCCAACCCATTTCTGCCCAGGAAGGAAGAAGTAATTCCTTTCTATCCCAGGGGGGAAAACCGTAAACTACTACAGCTGGTTTTTCAGTGTCAAACCACGGCAGGTCATCAGAGCAATAAACCAGCACTAACCTTTAATGATGAACATACTCTAAAACTGTGGTCCTCAGCACATCTACATCTATCTTGCACACCATGCAGGGTAAACCAAAATTTGCTGAGAGCTGCAGAAAATCTTGATTCCTTAGTTACGCTTATTATACGCATTTGCAAACACATCATTATTGCATTCAGAGTTTACATTTTAGGTGCGCAAATTAAATTAAAAATTAAAATGTGTGAAGAGCTTTCAGAGAAATAAGTTAATGGAAATCAGTGAGACTTGCAGCCAGATCCTAATCATGTCTAGACAGAAATAAATCACAGTGATTTCAATGGGGCTTGCATCCTGGTGAGTAATATTAGGAGTGCAACCTTCCTTCCAAATAAGTTTGTTTAGGTCCGCAGTACAAGCCATCACTATTTCTTAGAGATACCAAAGGGTTCCTGTATCAGCAATGGCACTGGGGTTGTGTAAACACTCAGGGTGAAATCCCAGAGGCATTTTCTACTGCAAGAACACCATTTCAGTACCAGAGCACAGAAACTTCAGTAGAGCAGCTTGCAAGATTCAACAAACTCCAAAGACCTAATCTTGCTTATTTTTAAGGATAAAGGGTAAAAAAAGAAAGACGGGAGCGTACAGCAACATGATATGATTCTTTATATCAGCATTATCAAAACAGGACAAACAGCTGCCCTCCTTATTTAATCTTAGAAAGGGGATGTATACCTCTAGTATGCATGCTTACTTCACAAACCTATTTAATTATTTACTTAATGTGTTATTATGTAGCACCCGGGTTTTTTGTGCTCCTGTTGTAACCAGAAATAATAAACAATGTGGTTTAAAATCCAGGGGAAGAAGAGAGCAGTCTCCCTGCCCATCTTCACAGAAACTTTTCCTCTATGCATGTGAGGGCATTACAAATTGTTGTCTATGGTTGCATGCTCAAATACATGTGGTCAGATGCTCACAGCACTCCACTAAAGACCGGCCTTTATGCCTATACACACAAGCACCATTTAAAGTATTGCAAACAGGCTTGTTAGCATTGTATGCCTGCACTTGCAGAATCAAAAAAGGCACCACTGCAGCATCACAGTAAATGTATGCAGGAATTTAAGCCATAAATAACAACCCCCTTATATAAGATTGCCTGGTATATTGTTTGTTACTGAGCTTATAGTAGGTCTAATTATTAATTTCTAAGCAGAGTAGTTCTGGGATATACTCCAGATTTGAAGCAGTAAACACTGGCTTAAAGTGTGGAAACTTGTGTATGTAAACACGCACCAGACAAATGCCAGGGATCCAGAGGCAATCAAGGTTTCTTCCTTGACACTCAACTCTTCCAAGTGTTTCTCCCCCCCCCCCCCAAAAAAAATGTAATTGCAAAGGCTCCCTTCACATTTTATAATACAGCTGAGCGACTGGAAGTCTCAGGGTGCAAAGAGAGTCCTGCCCTACGATGCTATCTCACATAGAGAGAGAAAGAGCAGCCAACCCACAAGGAAGGGAGATGTACAGAAGCATCAATAGCTGAGGAAACAGAACTTGCTGGCAGCTCAAGGGTAGGGAACTGAATCCATCTGGTAGGACAGATTCCTAAACACGCACACATACCCTGTGGCCCCACTTTGACAAGCCAGCAGAACAATGAACCTGTCAACCACATGATGTCCTCATGGTGCCAGGTGATAGACACCTGGCAAACAATGGGAGGGGGGTCTCAGACCAGGGTACCAGACCAGGGTTTGGCACCCCAAGGCCCACAGCCCTGAAGGGGCCTCCTGTCAAACCTTGAGGCCCATCAAGTTCTGCTGCTGCTACTTCTTCCTGTTGCTACCTGTTCACCTGCGTGTCCTCTCTCTCTCTCTCTCTCTCTCTGTGTGTGTGTGTGTGTGTGTGTGTGTGCACCTTTCCCTTTCTCTGGGCAGTGGTGCAGGAAGGAAAATAACACTCTGCACAAGCTCAGGGGTGTGCTTTTAAACACCATGGTCTCCCAGGTGCCTCTGTTCACAAGGCATCTTGTGAAGATCTGTCTTTTTGCCCAGGCTTTCCCTAACCCAGAAGATCGAACTCTGCTATTTCTGATCCCCCATTCTTCTCTGTTCCACTGTTTTTATATCACTGTTTTATTTATTTTTAGTGTTATCCTTGCATACCGCTTGACACTTCCCTTCTTTTGTTAATACTAAGTGATCATATTAATATATTGATTTCAGCAGGAATATATTAATTTCATGCCCGACCTCAGCAGGTATTTTAACTGAATTCTGGTTCTGTAGTTTAACCTTTAACCTCATTGTACTATTGATTTCCTTGCACAACACACACAGAGACGCCTGTGATTAAGTGGTCTTCAAATAAAACAGTAAAAATAAATGCTTTTTAATGAAGATATAAATAAAACAAGGGATAGTCCCAAGCCTCTGGGGCCCAGACACATTGCGGGAGAAGAAGCATGGTTCCTGTGTGATAGATAAATTAGGGTTGCCATACTTCAAAATGTGAAAACCCAGACACATAAATTGAGAATTGAGCTTTTTTTTTTTTTTTTTTTTTGCAAAGTTGCTGAGCTCTTCGAGGGGGGGTGTTGAAGTTTCTGAGCTATTTTTAAGGAAATTTGCCCCCCAAAACCAACACTTCCAACATGGGTTGCCATATGCCCCGGTTTCCCCGGACATTTTTACCGATTTGCAGACATGTTTCCCAGTATTTCCGATGGACAAATCCTGGATATGCCCAGGAATTCCCGTTATATCTATATTAGGGATGCCATAAGTCCGGACATTACTGGGATTTCAAAGGCGGAATTGACATGGGGTGGGGATTTCTGAAAGGTGGTGCTTTGTCCTGGATCTTAGGCGAGTCAATCAAAAAAGTTTTTAGCATTTGTGTAAAAAAACCCACCTCAATAACTTTGGAGCGTTTCCTCAAAAAAGCTCAATAATTTCGGTGGTTTCCTTGAAAACCAGCGGTTTCCTGGTTTTTACTTTTTGAAATATGGCAACTCTAACAGATAAACATATTATATAGATAATATTATGCACGCACTCAAATGAGAAGTATGATGCCTGAAAAATCAGAACTATTAGAATAAACAAGTTCCGTTTTAAATACTGAAACACTAAATAAGATGGATAACAATGTGTAATAGAAAAAGCAGCTGACAACTGGGTTAAAGGTGTGTGAAAGAAAGTAATAGAAGTGGAAAGAAATTGCAATTGAGTAGATTGGAAGTCTAACACAAAGGTGGGGTGAGGGGTGAGGGATGGTGATGGGAAAACTATTTGTGGGATTGAGTGTGGGTATGTATGAACATTTTAAAGGATTGTATGCAATGTATGTTTGTATATTCGTAACGTGTGTATTAATGCTGAATTATTTTAATAATAAAAACTTAAATAAACAAAAAGAGGAGTATGGGGCCTGTGTGAGATATATATGTGTGTGTGAGAGGCAGTGGCGTAGCGTGGGTTGTCAGCACCCGGGGCAAGGCAAGTAATTTGCGCCCCCTAACCCGTGGATTTGCGCCCCCTAACCCTAACCCTCAGATGTTGCGCCCGGTGCGGCCGGCCCCCCCTGCACCCCCCACGCTACGCCACTGGTGAGAGGATATATTGGGGGGGGGGTTTCCCTTCAACTAGCCTCTGCCCTCGAACCCCCCACTCCGCTTTTCTCCTCAGCGCCTCAGGAACCCCCCGCGCAAACGCGCGCGCAGCCCCGTTCGCTCCGCCCTCGCGGCGTTGCGGCAGAAGGCGAGCGGGCGACCGGCGGCGCGGACTGACCTGAAGCAGGTGGCGAGCTCTCCGCTGGGCTTCAGGCACGGGTACTTGGTGGTGGCCACTTTGCTCTCGGAGCAGACCTCCCTGCGAGGGGGAGAAAGAGAGAGACCGTGCTTAAACCGTCGCCTGAGAGACGTCCAAAGTCCAATTCCCTTCACGTCTCCTCCGGGGGCAGCTCCGGCTTGCTTGGCCGTCGCGGAGGCGCGGGAAAGAAGGCAAGCTGAGGAGACTGGCCCTTCCCTCACACCCCGCACCGCCGCCGCCCTGGCCCTCCAAGCCGCCGTCCCACCCACCTGTCGCTCTCCTCGGGCTCCTCGCGGTAGGTCCACGCATGCCCGAGCGCCGCCAGCAGCAGCAGCCCCAGCAGCAGCAGCCAGAGGCGCAGCACGCTGGGCGACGTCGGCGGCGGCCACAGCGCCAGCAGCAGAAGGCGCCGGGCACCTCCGCCGCCCCGCAGCACCATCGGGCGGCCTCGCGGCTCCTCTGCGCAGCGCCCGACCTCTCCGGCTGCGTGGCGCGCTCGAGGGCGCGCGGAGAGAGAGAGAGAAGAGGAGGGAGGGAGGGAGGGAGGGAGGCGGAGGCGAGCGGTGCCCCCTGCGGCGGGAGCGAGTCAGCGGGGCCGGCGGCGTGACCAGCGGGAGGAGGGAAGAGACAGGCAATGGACGGCGCTTGGCTAGGCACGGAGGAGAGAAAAGAGGGATGGGGGTAGAAGGCGACCAGATGCTTCCGAGAGGCGATCTTGGGTTGCTTTGCCCGCCGAGGAAGCGGAGAAGGGGGGGGAGCGGGAGAGCCAGATGTCGCCGAGGGTGGCGACCCCAGGAAGTGTTGGGGGAGATCGGCTTCCCCCCCCCCGAAGCTCGTGGGGCAGGAGAGAGGAGGGGGGGAGAGAGGACAGAGAAAGGGGTCGCCAGCTGGTGCACGGAGAGGCTGCCTGTCGGACGGGGGGCTGGGGTGTTTCCTTCCCAAAGCGACGCGAGAGGGAGGATCCCGGTGTTACAAGGTTCCCCTCCACACACGGTTCACCAGGAGATAGGAGATAAGAGGGATGGAGATCGGGAGGTGGAGGGGTGGCCCGCTGTTGCGCAGCGATCTGGGGCAGCAGCAAGGGAGAAGCAGCTTCTCTTGCTGGGAGGGGGGCGGAGACAAGGAGCCAGGCTCCTCGAAGATTAAGGATGAAAAGGAAGGATAGAGGTACAGCAGAGGAGCAGGATAGGAAGCGATCTAAAAGTTGTGGGTCAAAACTTGGTTTCTGGCTAGCCAAGAGATTGGGGGGGGGGGAGATGTAGGGAGAGCATGTGCGCAAAGGGAGGAGGAGTATCCAGCTATGGCAGGATGTGGGACGGGTTTTTTGTGTGTTTTTTACAGCTACTACCCAACCTGCTGGTCAGGGATAGTCTGACATAACCATCTTTCCAGGAAGGAGCGGGAGGGGTTTTCCAAAGAAGGCCAGGCAGGAGGACTCAAAGAACCTGGAGGTGGATAGAAGAGAGAGCCAGCTATAACAGGAGGAGCATGTTCCAAGGCAGCCAGAAGATTAAGCCAAGCATTTTGGAAAGGCGGGTGGGGTTGGGGGACTCAGGCTAGATCAGTAACCATAAAGTCAGGAATGGCCAGGAGTCTTAGAATGGAGGAAGGTTGGGGGGTGGGGAGCCAGAGGTTGCAGATGGGCAAGTGGAAAGAACCATCCAGGGGTCAGGAGGATTGGGAGTGGGGGTGAGCAGGAGATATAGAAGTTGCGTAGCTAACTTGCACGAGTTAGCAATTGCAAATGGGAAGAGGCTTTGTGAGCAGATGGAGAGATGCAAGAGGCCCGGTTGGTTGTGCAGTTAAATAATTCGTGGAAGGAAACGGGGCAGATCTTGGGGGGAAAATCTTTGTTCTACTTTGTTAAAGATGAGGAGTGATGTTAAGATTGTAATTTAAATTGGCTAATAGGTACAACATATTAGGTTTAAATTGGGAATGAGAACTTGTGGAACCAACGTAGGGAAAGGGGAATACAGTCGGGAGGGGAAGGAGGGAGTCCCAGAAAGAAGGTTATGAAAATAAGGGTTTAAAATTGGTCTATCTTTTTCTTTCTTTTCTTTATCTTTTCTATTTTTTCTATTCTGTTATTATTGGAAATTTTAATAAATATGATTAAAAAAAAAATAATGTTACACCCCCGCCTCACAGTGTGAGGTTCCAAGTGCGCTTTCACAAGGTCCGTGTTTCCTTTTGAAAATGAGGCACAGTGGGGACTGTGGTGTCTTTAGGATATATGGCTTATTTAGACATATATTATACAACCTGAGCCTACGATGGAGGCGTTCCCAACATTGCACTCAAAGAGCGTCTTGCTTCTCCCAAAGGTGCAGCCTAGGATCCAAGCAGACATCAACCTTGCCCTTGTCTCTCTCTCCAGCCTGCTGCTTTACTTCTACATTACATCACTGTAAACTCTTCTAAATCACATCGCCTCTGACTTTATCTGTGAAGTGAAAGGGGCTCTGCCTGTTTGCCAACTCTCACGGAGTTATGGCTCATTACCCCAGGCCATCACCTCATTGGAAGTTAGCCTTTCAACTTGTTGATTCCAGGGGATTAGCATTGTCCAGCACACAGCCTAATACAAAGGGTCAAGCTTAATGCACATAAGCCTGGGACCCAGACTTAACACCTAGCCTTAATTAAATTCTGACTCCATCTAGACCCAGAAATCTAGGGTGTCTAGCACCCACAAACTTGTAAAAGCAAGTTTAGGCTCTAGACTTAATGGTCTGTACTGGGAACTCCCATCTTGAGAGAGTAGTGTGTTTTATTTCACTTACTTCAAGGATGTTAAGCCAGCTCTGCTCCATTTGGGGGCTGTTGAGTGGGACTCTGGACTTCTGCCCAAAAGACCTGCCCCAGGGGCACTGCCAGACAAGGATTCAATATCTGCCTGGTTCATGAAATCAAGGAGAAAACAGTTGTTGCATTCGAGTCTCCCAACCTATTTCCCTGCAAGGATCTTAATCCCCATGAAGTTGGGAGCTAGAAATATCTCTTCTTTCATGTTGTTTTTCATCCTCGAGGATTCCAAATATTCTTTTTTAAAAAAACCTTTCTCTTAATCTTTCTCTGATCACTGACTATGCAGTCCTGCTTATACAGGGAAAGATATTTAGCAGAGCCAGCCATTCCAAGAACTAATGCTGGTAGTTTTTATGATGGAGTCCAGAGTCAACCTTTCCTTTCCCTTTTCTGCCCGGTACTAGAGAGCATAGATCTCTGCGAACAAATGTAATTGTTTGTGTCTCTTTGCACAGGAGAGGCACTGGAGAACCAGAATATCCCAGCAGTTCTCAGCAGAACTGAGTTAGACATCATAACACCATAGCAGCTACAAAGTATATAGTGAAAAATTGAATGTTTGGAATTCTCCTTTGATAGAGCATGTGCTTTTCATCCCAAAGATCCATGGTAAGAACCCTGGCATTTCCACTGCAAAAAAAAGAGATGTCATACAGTAGGGGCGGCTTTGGGAAAAGTTTCTGCCTAAGGATTTGGGCAGCTGCTGCCAGACAGAGTTTGTTGTACTGGGCAAGGTGGATCAATGGTTCTGCCTCAGTATAAAGCAGTTTGGCCTGTTTATACCTACTAGGTTTTATTATTTTTCTCCTGCAATGTACAGTGGTACCTCAGGTTAAGAACTTAATTCGTTCTGGAGGTCCATTCTGAACCTGAAACTGTTCTTAACCTGAGGTACCACTTTAGTTAATGGGGCCTCCTGCTGCCGCCGCGCCACCGCCGCTCAATTTCTGTTCTCATCCTGAAGCAAAGTTCTTAACCAGAGGTACTATTTCTGGGTTAGCAGAGTCTGTAACCTGAAGCATCTGTAACCTGAAGCGTCTGTAACCCGAGGTACCACTGTATATTAAAAAAAGACCTAATGGCAGCAGCTGCATTAGGTACACTTAGAAACAAGAGTCGGTATGGATTTTCTGCTACGTTCCACCTTCATTCCTTACTTCATGCATATATACAACCTCTGTGTCTTTACCTCTCCCATCATGCTTCAAGTAGACTGCCTGACATGGGCATCAGTAGGATATTTCTTAGGGTGGGGGGGCAGGGCTTTTGTTGAATGGGGGAAAATTGATGTGATTGGTCAGTTAGTTAAATATTTCTATTGTTTCACTTCCTCTGCGGGAGGGCAGCTCCTCCGCTCCTCCTTGGCTACGCCCATGCTGCCTGATTTATTTATTTTTACACTAAGAAGCTCCTAAAGGAGGCAGAGTGTCTTTTCCATAGCAGAACTGAGCTCACCGTCTTTTCACACACAAAAATCCACTCCTGGTTTTCCCCCTGTGCTTTCTTAAACTCAATAGCCTGAATTATAAGGGGTATTACTAAACAATTGGGAGACAAAATCCTTGTTGATCTACTGCAAATCAGTCAGAGTTCTGCTTTCTACCCACCCCTGGACTATGTATGACACAAGCTTGCCTGAACATCTGACCAGTTGGTCCTCGAGGATCAATTCCCGTATAACAAGGATGGGAGACCTGTGGTTTTCCAGATGTTGTCAGTCTGTAACTCCCATCATCCCTGACCACTGATGGGAGGGGGTCCAGCAACATCTGGAGGGCCACAGTTTCTCCATCCCTGCCCTGTAGAAACCCTGTCCTTAAGAATCTGTGGTCTTCAGCCTGAGCAGTTGTTGCTGGTGTGGCGATTCTGCTAGTACTATTGCTGCCCTTTTCAAAGAGCCTGACATTGTGTGGGAGGGGGAGTTTGCACAGTGTTCCCTCCTGACTGGGTGACCACAGGCAACCCTGCTGCATTTGGGGTTAAGGGGCAGAGCTTCTAGGTCAGAAGATGTTGCTCCCAGGCAGGCTTTTATCTCCAAACACCATTTAACAAAGGGAATTGAAGCAGGTTGTTGAGCCTAAGAATCTCTTGCTCCTCTGCTGTATACCCCCAGCACAATTTCTCAGGAAGGGCGTCTCAAGCCAGGAGTGATATTTCGGAGTGTATAAACATCCTATATTTAAAACATGTTCTATTTATCTATCTGTTAACAGCATTTATATACCACCTTTCTGCCAGGACATTCAAGGCAAAGCTGAAAGAAATTAAAAACAGCAGTGCTGCCTGGCAACCTCTTCGAATGAGTTTGGTGGATATGATCATGCCTACTATCCATACCCTGGGACGCAGGTGGCACTGTGGTCTAAACCACAGAGCCTAGGGCTTGCTGATCAGAAGGTCGGCGGTTCGAATCCCCGCGACCGGGTGAGCTCCCATTGCTTGGTCCCAGCTTCTGCCAACCTAGCAGTTCGAAAGCACATCAAAGTGCAAGTAGATAAATAGGTACCACTCCAGCGGGAAGGTAAACGGCGTTTCCGTGTGCTGCTCTGGTTCGCCAAAAGCGGCTTAGTCATGCTGGCCACATGACCTGGAAAAACTGTCTGCGGACAAACGCCGGCTCCCTCGGCCAGTAAAGTGAGATGAACGCCGCAACCCCAGAGTCGTCTGCGACTGGACTATCCATACCCTACAATGCAAACACACTGATTGTGTTTGTATAAAAGGGGGGGGTGTCCTATACAGATGTATGTGCACAGGACTCTTCCACGCAAACAGGAACCCTGATTGGTCAAGGTTTTCACCCAAATGTAGAAGCCCTGTATTGTCATAGTGCTGTCAGGCAAGGAATGTCCAGAGTGAAGAATGAACTCTTTTATTGTCAGAGGTACATTTACAAGTTAGGAAAATGCATGCCCATGCGTCCTACATTTCTCAGGTACTCCTAGGTGTGCACCCAATGAGGAAGTGGCTGAAACAGAGAGACACGCACCTCTGCACCTCAGCTTATGTATCTCCCCCACCTGAACTGCACGCAAGCAGGCGGAGACTATGCCTGCATGTGACCACCTGCTCCTCTCTCTTCAGTCCTAGCCTGGTCCTGGGAGCAGGGAAGGTGGGGGCAGGAGGACGAGGTGTGGAAGCCCTGGACTCTACACCAGCCTGACCTATCTCTATCTCCTCCTGCACCTGTTCTCCTGCACTCTCCAATCCTACAGCTTCTGCCTCTGATTCTTGTCTCTCAGCTGTTACTGGTTCTCCCAGTTCACTGATTCTTTTTTTCCAACCCCCCTTCTCCAGGTGCCCATTCATCGGTATCCAGGCTCCACTCAGCCAGTCCCCGACATATATATGTACATCCGTGTACATATATAGGCCTATCTTTCACACAAACACTGCATGTCTAGGGTGTGGAGCCATTGGTGTTGTGTTTGGATGAAAAGCTTGCTTGTGAAAGGGTTTGCACTGGGAGAGAGAAGAACTTCCAAACTTCCTAGGCTGTTTGACCTAACCTGTACTAACATCTCCTACAGTGCTAGACCTCGCAGGATTGTTGTGAGCATAGATTGAGGAGGCATGACACATTGCCTTAAGCAAAAGTGGGGTTTAAATGCATAAATGAGTAAAACAGCCCTGGTAAGCAGGAATGGAAGGACTTGTCAATTTTGGTTGCTTTTCATTTTTACAATCTTATATCAATTTCTGCAGCCGATAAGGGTGTTATCTTTTATGACTTGAGTATTTGCTGATTAGAGAAAAAGTGTGCAGGTTTCTTAACTACATGGAACTCTTTCTGACAGAAGAATAATTCAGTGCTAACCTGAAAGCAACAATAATCTCAATAATCTTAATCATAATAATACAGTGTAATTTCTCAGCCAGCCATTCTGTTTGCTTTTGTTTAATTAGCAAAGGTCCTCATGCCTGCAAATGCTCTGTTTAATTAAGCATTCAAGGAGTCACCTTGGCTCCAGATGGAGTATTAGAAGTAATCCTCAGAGTTGCAATATTTTTGTCTTAATCATAATCCTTTCTTCAGCAACAACCCCAACCAAGTTTCATGATGCGATACAATGCAGTGGATTCCCCCCCCCCTTTTTTTTGCTGTTGGTAATCATATTACTAGCTAACGCACAAAAGATGTGGCTCTGATCTTGTTTTATCTCCTTTGTAATGAACGAACAGCCAAATCCATTAAGAGAACAGGGGCTACATCCTAAAAAGAACCACGATGCAGTCAAGGAAATATTAGAAGTTATGTTGCCCCAGGCAGAAATAATCTGGCACGAGTTTTCCTTAAGTAAATTCAGAGTGTTTTCTGCTGTGAGGATGCTCTCCACTGAACTAAGGCAGCCTTAACTTTGACTTGAACAACCAAGCAGAAATAGAATGGGGGAAAGCTGAAAAAGAAATCTGGGAGCATTTTTAGATACAAGCCAAAGAATTCAGCAGGGCATGTCAGCAATTCTCCCCGGAATTGTTTAAACAGAAATTGAACACACTTCGGCTGGCTTGTGTGTTTTCCTTCGTAATGGGAGTGCTTGTGTGTGTTGTGCCGCACGCCACAATTGTAAACTATTCTGTATGCAGAAACATTTATTTATTTTAACTTGGCAGTGCAGGCTGTTCTTTGTGTTAATTTTAATACGCCAAATGGCTTTCGCAATCATCTTTGCTTACGTGCGCAAATGAATCGTCCACGTTACTAAGACGTATGACTGGCCCAAGACTCATCCTGTATGATAAGTGTGGCAAATGTTCATTCTCTTAGTGTGGATCATTACAATGCCAAAACAGCATCACTCATTCACAAAAGGGAGGTAGCGGCAGATTCAGGGAAACTCCACAATTTACAGAAGTACTAAAAATATATATCTTTGGGGGTGGAGAAGAGGTATTTCCCAAATAGCGTAATGAGATACTCAGTGGGTATGGAATGCTAACTGTTAAGAGGGAGGGAGGGAGAGGAAATGGAAAACCAGAGGTGGTGGATAGGATAATGGGATTGACCATTTCACACTGCAACTTTTTGTTGCAAGTCCCACTTGTCTGTGACTTCTAGCCGCAGTAACTGAACAGAATATCCATGTTCAAAGACTCTGTACTTATAAGTGCCAGAACAAATAGTCAGGGATGACCGTCCTTGCTTCTCAGGAAGCTGACGGGCTGCTGCTGGGAACAGAATGCTGAACTAAATGCATCAAGGAAACTTGTGACATTCATATATGAAGGAAAGTGCAGGATGTGTCCTAGTGGCTGGAATTCTGCATTGCACTATGACAAACGTTCTATTTGCACACACATTTCAGGTTGCCAGACAAAATCATAGACCCATAGAATTATAGAGTTGGAAGGGACCCTGAGGATCATCTAGTCCAACCCCCTGCAATGTGGGAATATGCAGCTGCCCCATATGGGGATCGAACCTGCAATCTTGGTACAGTGGTACCTTGGTTCTCAAACTTAATCTGTTCCGGAAGCCCGTTCCAAAACCAAAGCGTTCCAAAACCAATGCGCACTTTCCCATAGAAAGCCATGCAAAATGGATTAATCTGTTCCAGACTTTTAAAAACAACCCCTAAAACAGCAATTTAACATGAATTTTACTATCTAGCAAGACCATTGATCCAGAAAATGAAAGCAATTAGCAATGTACTGTACTATAAAATAGTATTGTAGATCAGGCATGTCCAACTTCAAGTAGGCTGCTTTCCTGGAGGGGGCAGGGATGGGTGATAGGGGTGAAGTGTTTGTTTGCTCAGTCTGCTGTCAAGGTGCTAAATGTTGGTGGGTAGCATTAGAACTCTGCTCATTTTTTAATATATTTTTTTTAAAGATCAGGCAACTCTCAGGCCACAAAATGACCCCCCTTCTCCATTTTTGGTGTTTTCTCCTCAAGGGGAAAGGACAGACTTAGAATGTCTTCCTGATACATAAAGTTGCAAGGCTGCTGTTGCAAAAAAACAAACAAACCCCAAAACAAAACACTACTTTCTGGGCTAGGTGGTAAGAGTATTAACACTGGCTTTGTTGCTTGGTACAGTGGTGCCTCGCAAGACGAAAAGAATCCGTTCTGTGATTCTCTTCGTCTAGCGGTTTTTTCGTCTTGCGAAGCAAGCCCATTGACGGATTAGCGCTATTAGCGGCTTTTAGCGGCTTATCTGCTGATCGGATCAGCTGATAAGCGGCTTAGCGGCTTAGAAAAAGGGGGGGAGGGGAAAAAAACCAGCAGGAACTCGCAAGACATTGTCGTCTTGCGAAGCAAGCCCATAGGAAATTCATTTTGTGAAGCACCTCCAAAACGGAAAACTCTTTCATCTAGCGAGTTTTCCGTCTTGCGAGGCATTCGTCTTGCGGGGCACCACTGTATTTATATACCGCCTTTCAGTGCTATCTGTGTTCCTAAAGAGGTTCAGATTAAATATGTTCTGCCCTTAAACAGTGCGCAAATTACCTGTGTCTGAGCCCGCCACTACTCTCTGCCTCATGTTACGACTGCCTTTGAATGGGGAGTACCTGGTGTGCTCTTCCATTCCCCCTTTTTTTAATTCAGAAGCACAGATACTCTCCTGAAAGGGCTTTAATTCTGAACTGCCTTTGTATAGTAAAGAACAGCGTTCTTAATACCACCCTGCCTCTAAGGAGAGTCTCAGCTACTGAAAGGAAAGGCATGTGAGACAACTCTCCCCGTTTCACACATAATTACAGCTCGCATCTTGGATTACCACCAAAAACAAAGATCCATCGATTAAAAATGCCCCTTTGAAAAAAGGGGAAAGCTGCTGACTAAGGAGAAAATGTCAAGGAGGATTTCTGTACAAAAGCAATCTAGAAGACATAAAGCATTATTTTCCCATGAGCATCTATGGTGGATGGTGGTTTGGAAGACCCAGTTCTTAGCCAGTGCAAAACAACTGCAGATAGAGTGAACTGTATGGCACTAGATAAGACTGTTTTATTTACATAGGAATCCTGTTTCGTTACAAGAAGTTCTGAGCTGAAGAACGCGAGAGCCTTCAAAGTGTCCTGCTGCCTATCAGTCACCCTGAAAGGATCAGAGCTGTTCGTGCTTCATCACTCTTGACCTCTTTGATGAGGCTCAGGTCATCCTTCTAAGCGTGGGAGAAGGAAGATAAACAGTCCCTGGGGCTGTATAAACTTCTTATTCCTCCGTGCACACTTTCCAAGCACAACCCAGAAACAAATACCTGGGCTTTCCCCCTCCCTCCACCAACTGCACCTACAGTGCTTAGACTAGGGGTAGGCAAACTAAGGCCCGGGGGCCAGATCCGGCCCAAGCACCTTCTAAATCCGTCCACGGACGGTCCAGGAATCAGCATATTTTTATATGAGTAGAATGTGCCCTTTTATCTAAAATGCATCTCTGGGTTATTTGTGGGGCATAGGAATTTGTTCATCCCCCCCCAAAAAAAAATATAGTCCGGCCCCCCACAAGGTCTGAGGGACAAATGGACCGGCCCCCTGCTGAAAATGTTTGCTGACCCCTGGCTTAGACCCTAACCTAAAATATCAAATATCCCACATAATCCATCCCTTGCCAGACCTTCCTTCCCCTCTGGTCATTTAGGGTGTTTCCCTCCTGCTCTCCTGAGAGCCGTTGTTCATTGAAAAAGCGGAGGGCCAGTACAATTGTAGAGAGAAACACAAATGAATACAGGCAGCACCCCATTTACGCGGGGGTTACGTTCTGAGGCATCGCGAGTTTAAGTGAAATTGCATATATTGGGAACACCATTGAAAAAAATGGTTGTTGTTGTTTAGTCGTGTCTGACTCTTTGTGACCCCATGGACCAGAGCACGCCAGGCACTTGTGTCTTCCACTGCCTCCCGCAGTTTGGTCAAACTCATGCTGGTAGCTTCGCGAACATTATCCAACCATCTCGTCCTCTGTCATAACCTTCTCCTTGTGCCCTCCATCTTTCCCAACATCAGGGTCTTTTCCAGGGAGTCTTCTCTTCTCATGAGGTGGCCAAAGTATTGGAGCCTCAGCTTCAGGATCTGTCCTTCCAGTGAGCACTCAGGGCTGAATTCCTTAAGAATGGAGAGGTTTGATCTTCTTGCAGTCCATGGGATTCTCAAGAGTCTCCTCCAGCACCATAATTCAAAAGCACCAACTCTTCGGCGATCAGCCTTCTTGGTCCAGGTTTCACTTCCATACATCACTACTAGAAAAACCATCGCTTTGACTATACGGACCTTTGTTGGCAAGGTGATGTCTCTACTTTTTAAGATGCTGTCGTTTTAAGATGGTAGACATCACAGACTTCCTTGCTCAAACTCCAGCTCTCCAAAGGTGCAAGGGCTCCTGGGATTGCAATTGCAAAGGCCCGGGGGGTTGCTAGGAGCTGTTTTCATGCCATTTTTGCACTTTTTAAGGGTCGTTTTTGCCCCTTTGCGTGCCAAATCCGGGTTCATGGTGATCTGTGTGTGTGTGTATGCTTTGAACATGTGTACATGGGGAGTTGCCTGTATACGGTTGAGGAAAAGTTGCTTCGGCAAATTGATCTGACAAAGCAATTAAACACTATAGCCTTGAAAGGAAGAAACTCATCTCTTTAAAAAAGAAAAGAAAACAGTCAAAAAAATCAGAAAAAGATGGAGGGTAGCAGCTACCTTTGGCATCAGATTCTGCCTGACTTTAAGGCTGGAAGAATGGGAGGACAATCTACTCCATGGAGCAGAATCCACTGGGATGTTCTCCCCTTTCATTATGATTAATTTTAATTGCAAAAGGCTCAGTAATGTTCTTTTTCACCTTTCCTCCCTTCCAAAAAGGCCTTGTGAAGGAGAACCTCCAGGTGGATTTATTCAGCTCTGTGTTAGCTGGTGCGGAAAGAGTGTCATTCTGATTTTTTGACCGAGGGACCAAAATATATTGAGCTAGTGCTGTTCTGACGTTGGTCTTTTTATCTGCAGCCCTGCTCACTGTGAGCTTAATCCTTCTGAAGCGAAGCACAGCCTTAATGGTGTGCCTGTAGGACTGCAGTCTGTCAAAAGAAACAGGAGCAAACCATTCTCTTCTTTTTCATACGTTTAGTTGGTTACTGGCCTGGGTTCTCTGCAGTGAATTACTGAGGTTAAGAACACTTAAGAATAGTGGTTTGGATGATGACTGGGGGGCTTGGAAACTGAGTGAGACCAACTTTATTATTATTGGGTGTTTTGTTTTGTTTTTTTAAAAAAAGATTAAACATGTTCTGTTCCAAGAAGCACTGAAGACTTCAGAGTTTATTGAACTTAAGTCAGGAAACATTCAGAGATGGGAGAGATGATTTTCTAGATTAGACAATGAGCCACATCTTTGAAAATCCATTTTTACCCCCTCTTTCTTTCTTTCTTATTTATTTTAAAATGTATTATCTGCTCTTTTGTAAAATACTATATAGCAGGGTGGTTGCAACACACAAAATACAGTCAATAAATATCTATAAAGCACAATTTAAAATGCCAGTAAAACATCAGTACATATTGGTTGGTTTAAAAGGGGGGACGGGACATTTTGTGAAGGCTGGTCCAAATAGTGTGATTTTCGAAAGACAACAAAAGAGGCCCGGGATGGTTGGGTTACTGCCAAATCTCTACTGGCAGGGAGTTCCACAGGTCATGAGCTGCCACACTCAAGAATTAGCCCCTAGTGAAGGCCAACTGAGCCTCCAGGGAAGTGGGTTGCCACCAGAAGTGCCCCATCAAAGGATCTCAGGGATCAAGGTAGAACACAAGGGACTGAGTGGTCCTTATGTTACTTTGGCCGAAATTCTTTGTGAATTAGGACAAAAACTTTGATCCTGACTCAATAGCAAATCGGAAAGCAGAACAGCTCTCCCAGCAACAGAGTAGCATGTAGCTAGTAATGCACTCCTGCGAGCAGTCTGGCCACAGCAGTAATTGCAGCAGCTTCTGGACCAGATGCGAGGGAAGCCCAACATAAACTGTGTTCCAGCAATCGGGTCTTGGGGTTGCCAATGCATGGACCACTGCCATTAGGCTCTCCCAGTCCAGAATGATCATACCAGCCAGAGCTGGTGGAAAGCACTCCTAGCGGCAGAGATCCCTTAAGCATCAACCTCTGGCTAGTTCACCAGCCCCTTTCGGAGAGAAATGACTCTGCCCCTGTAATCCCTTGCTCTGCTAACCGAACCAACCCTCCCTTGCTTGATTTTACCAACCATGCAATGTGAATAAAGAACAGTCTTTCGTCCAAAAGCCTGTACATCATTAAAGCTTCAAACCCTCTTCAAACCTGCATTGAAAATACACCAGACTCGCGATACTCTTTTCAGTATCCCCAGAACTGGCAGAATCAGAAGGCAGATTGGTGGCTGCTGAGCAAGTACAATTCTCTTTATTTCAATTCAAGGTTATTTTTTATTTTTTTTGCTTAGGGTCACCAGCCAAGCTTAGCCCAGGGCATTGCCCTGTTGTTGTTTAGTTGTTTAGTCATGTCCAACTCTTTGTGATCGCATGGACCAGAGCGTGCCAGGCACTCCTGTCTTCCACTGCCTCCCGCAGTTTGGTCAAACTCATGTTAGTAGCTTCGGGAACACTGTCCAACCATCTCGTCCTCTGTCGTCCCCTTCTCCTTGTGCCCTCCATCTTTCCCAACATCAGGGTCTTTTCCAGGGAGTCTTCTCTTCTCATGAGGTAGCCAAAGTATTGGAGCCTCAGCTTCAGGATCTGTCCTTCCAGGGAGCACTCAGAGCTGATTTCCTTAAGAATGGATAGGTTTGATCTTCTTGCAGTCCATGGGACTCTCAAGAGTCTCCTCCAGCACCATAATGTATCAAATTGTATAGTAATCACGAGACTGAATGCCTGACCTACTGAAAGCGCTCGTTCCATACATAGCTAATCCTGCAGGATGGGAAAAGAGAACTGATACCAGTTTCATTTGGCAGCAGTGCAGAGAGGCAACGGGTGTGAAAGCTTTGGAATTTGCACTGCCTGCCCACATGCTTGCCCCTTTTGCCCTTGCACTGCCTTCTTAACCCGGACATTTGTAATTAAACAGATCTTTTCAAAAGCACCGAGATGCTCTCTCTTCCAAAGGAAAAGGATAGTGGAGCGGTGTGGAGGTCACCTTGACCTCCCTGTTCCTTGGGGAAAGGAGAGCATGCAACACAATGCAAGCACAATCTATCCAGAGTTAAATTCTTTAAAGGGGCTTTTCTTATTTAAATCAATGGGGCATAAAAGTCCTTAATGTTGTCTGGCTTGTGCCCTACATTAATGGTGCAAAAACCATTTGCGAAAACAGTCTCAACAGAGTAGGGTAGGAAAGCTGCCGAACATACACAGAGTGCCAATTTTTCAGCAATAAATAAGCACAACCGGCTCTCACGTAACTAACTTCATGGACACAAACATCTAGAGATTCGATCCTGTGCACACTTGGAAATTAACCACCCCAAACAAAATGGGATTTCTGTGTCAACTTAGACGATGGTGTGCTCCACCTCAGTGAATATAGCTGCTATAGATTATCCTTATATAATATATCTCTTTGTACAATATACCACTTTGATGCCCTGGGCTCCTGCAGGAGGAAGGCTGGGATATAAATTGAATAAATAGCTTTATTGCACTCTCCTATTTTCTCTCGTTCTCTTTTACCCTATTATACACATTTGAATAATGTGTTCCGTATGCTTCCAATCTGGTATTCTTAATGCTGGCCGTTACCTGCAATGAATTGATTTGAATAAATAATAATAAGTTCAACACTGCTCATTTGCCCATTATACATGCATACTGAAGTGCTACTCTTCTAAAAGCTTCTTAAAAACAAAAAACCGGAAAAATCCCTCCCTTTTACCATTCAATAATGCCTGTGGCTGTCCTACATCAGCTCTGCCTTGTGATTATACAGGAAACCACTTCATCTTTCCTCCCCCGCATCCCTGGCCCCACTTGTGAATGCATTACACAGCTTAAGTAAGCTACAAAGCCAATAAATACTTTTGTGACACCCCGAGGACTAACAAGTTTATTACGGTGTAGGCTGTCGTGGACTGAGGTCCACAAAAGCTTGGGCCACAATCAATTTGTTAGTCTTTTTAAGTTGCTGCAAGACTCATGTTTTTCACTGCAAGAGACAGCTGGCTCTCTGGGCGCTGCTACAAGAGCAAGCAGCAAGTCATCACTCCTCAGTCCCTTCGGGTTGCCTGTCACTCTGGCAGGGCATCTTTGTCAGGTGTACAAGAGGCATTCAGCAGGTGCCACCATCCCTGGCAGGGAAGTACTGTACAGCTAAGCTTCAGCTGTTGCAGTTCTGCCAGTAGAATCTACAGGATCACCGCCAAGACAAACTAAGCAGAACAAGCTGGCAACGCAGTTTGTCCCTTTTACCAGTCCTCTCTCCTCTTTGCATCTTAAATGGCAACAACCACAAAAGCCTGGGGGGCATTCTAATACCAAACGTGACCTTTCCCTCCCTGTTTTCCCAGGCTCACACAACTTGGACTTGAGCATTCACGCATTTCTGGGAAGAGTGCATCTGAGGCTGTTGGATACCTATTGAATAGCTATTTTGTACTATTAAGAAATCTGGCAAGTATTAACCACCAGCCTCGTTGTGGTTGCCAAACGCTGTTCCTTCCACAGTGGTGCCACGCAAAAGCTTGAGCTGTCCTCCCCACCCCACCCCCCAAAAAATTATGCTTGTAAACCAAAAGAAGCATAAATCACTTAATTCAAGTCAATTAATGAAGATCTAAGAACAAAGGGAAATCCTCAAATCATTGGGCTTGGTGCAGTCATTGATTCTCCCTAGCATTTCACAGCTGAGAACAGAATCATAGAGTTGTAGAGCTAGAAGGGACCCCCAAGGGCCATCTATTTCAACCTCCTGCCCACAGCATGCAGGTGGGCTCGAACCACCAACCTTCAGGTTTACAGCCAGATGCACTGATCCATGGCACCAATAGGAACACTTCTTTGTGTTTAGCGCTACTGTAATCTCATGAGCAAGACGTAAAGGCGTTGGTCACCCCTCTCTTATTTCTTCTTGGTATTTGTTACTCAGAACAAGCAGGATTTATTTCACCATTTGCCCTGATAGTCGTGTCTTTTCTTTACAATGTTGTTGAAATGTCACTATAACCACCACTGTCTAGAACTTCATTCCATACTTCCCATTTATCAGTCATCCAGTAACAAAAGGTTTCTGGGCGACGTGCAAAACAAAACAATATCACAGTCCCAAGAAAACAAGAATCAGTGTAACAGCAAATGAAACAACCGCAAAAGCAAAGTGACGGTTCCAAGGGAGAAAACTGGAAAGTAAAGTATCACAGAAATAATCAACAAATATGGAAAGCCAATGGAATCGATTCCAGAGAGTGAAAACAACCCTGTTTAAGCCACAGCATAATGAAACAATAAAATAAAAATTGATTAAGCCTGTGGAATTATTCATTGGGTTGGTTGGGTTTGTTTCTGTACATTTTTTTAATTTGACATTTAAATAGATTTTGTCTCAAAGTCACTTTAAGACATTGTATCAAGCGATGAAAAAAATGTGCTGAATAATAATATACGGTATATATATTTTAAAATTACATTTATGTCCCATCTTTAATCCAAGGAGCTGAAACTGGCATACACACTTCTCCCTCTCTCTGCTTAATCTTAACAACAATACTGTGAGCTAAGTTAAACTGAGAAGATGCCGAATGGTCCAAGGTCAATCCGTAGGGTTCATGACTGAAGGGGGATTTGAACCCTGGTTGCCCAGGTCCTAGTCCAGCACTCTAACCACCACACCACACTGTGGCATGTAGTAAAGCAAACTGGGAGCATAGCAGAAGCAGACCTGATGCTCACCCTACGCATGCTCATTTATTTATTATTAAATTTAGCTCCTTCCCTTCCTCTCAAAGGAGCTCACAGCAGCAAGTTCGCCAGACTTCCTACATGCACACACATTGCCTACACCTCTGCTTTTCAGGTGCAATTAGAAACCCTGAAGAAGTTACTATTGGGCTTCATTTTTACCAAACAACAGAGGAAACCCTCAAATAAAACCTAATGGTGCATGTCTTGGCACAACTGCGCAGCTGGCCTCAACTGCCTTGACTTGCTCACTCCCATTTCAAAGCAACGTTTCCAAGTGTTTTCCTGGAAAACATTCATTGTCAGGGCAGAAGCTATTTATAATCTGACAAACCATGTTTCTGGACGAATGACATCAAAAGTGGCCGATTGCCATGGGAGCAAACAGGTTTCTGAACACACATCGCAAAGACCATACAAAAGGAATGTTGTGCTTGACAAATTGTCCATTTCCTTATGGAAAGGCCCAAGTAAGCCCACACAATGGCTTGCAGGCAGGCTGATGGGAGGCACAAGAAACAGCTGCAGAGATATTTGCACGTAGACCCCGCTGAAAGAAACCTCTGTGGGGGCCCTATGTTCTCATCTACCTCAGTGGCCTCAGAGGTCTGGCACTCCTCATCAACCCCAAGGTACTCAGCTCCTGTTTACCTGTTGCGTGACTCGTCTCATCACACCACCTCATTGATCCAGCGTGGTATAATGATTTGTTGGCATCCATCTGTCTCGAGAGACAATGGAGTGCACCTCCAGGAGCAAAGTAAAACCACTGGAGAATCACAGCACCTGCTGTGGCTGCAGAGACCGATAATTCATAACTTCTGCTTCCTGCATTGTTTCTGCTGCGTTAGTAGCACCAAAGCGACCTCACTGTGGTGCAAGCCTGGGCTGTGTATATGTAGGACTTCCAGAACACGCAGAGAAATGAAGAGGGTGTAGCAGGAGGGTGAGATTTCCTGGCTTCTTCAGCAGCCTGCCTCCACTTCCTCTTTACCCTCTTCTGCTTCTGCCTTTGATTCTGGACTGCTCTCTGCCATATACTCTTCCTGCTCACAAAACCCTGCACCTCCTCCTCCCACTCATTGTTGTCCTCCACCAATCCCCTGGCTCTGAGCCTTCTTCTTCTGCGGGTTCCTTCGTAGGTTCTCCAGCTGGTGCCTCCCACTCCTCCTGTGTATCCAGCCAGTCCATGATATAAGGAGTAAATTGGCTTTCTGAAATTAATGTGTGATCGTTTTATCCCATTTGTCTGTTAATGGGGTGTGCATGTCAATGCAATGAGGTAGGTCAGGCTGCGATGACAGTGAGCTGCACAAAGCCACCCATGGAGTTTTGTGGCTGAGCCACTGAGTGACTGAATCTTGGGATAGACTCCAGGATCAGAGATCTAAAATATTTGTCTGATAAATATATGGTGGAGGGGGTCCCCCTCCAAGAACCAGTTGTACAGAACTGTTTTTTATTTCCTCTACTTCTGAGTTCACTCAATGATGGATATTTCTATAGTAACAAACAGCTGTTGTCTTCTAAATAAAAAGGGGAAACCAATTAAGCTGATTTGCAGCTCCTGGCTTCAGTTCCCTTCTTACTTCAGAGGCACAGTTGACTTTTGTGGCATGCCTAAGCAATGAAGGGCAGAGGAAGGAAGCAGGTGATGCTGTGGTCTAAACCACTGAGCCTCTTGGGCTTGCTGATCAGAAGGTCGGCGGTTCGAATCCCCGTGATGGAGTGAGTTCCCGTTGCTCTGTCCCAGCTCCTGCTAACCCAGCAGTTCAAAAACACAGCAGTGCAAGTAGATAAATAGGTACTGCTGTGGCGGGAAGGTAAACGGCGTTTCCGTGTGCTCTGGCTTTGTCACAGTGTCCTGTTGTGCCAGAACCGGTTTAGTCATGCTGGCCACATGACCCGGAAAGCTGTCTGTGAACAAACGCCGGGTCCCTTGGCCTGAAAGCGAGATGAGCGCCGCAACCAGTGCTGGATTTACATATAAGCTAAACAAGCTATAGCTTAGGGCCCCACTCTCTTGGGGGCCCCAAAAAAATTAAAGGGGAAAAAAGCTGGATGCACCTTTCCAAAATATAAGATAAAAAGCAAAACCTACATACAGCAACAGTGTTTTGTGTTGTGTAGGCTCCTATTTGTTATAAATTACCATATAGCATATTTGTTGTTTAGTTGTTTAGCTGTTGTTGTTGTTATTGTTGTTGTTGTTATTTCCACCTTAATCAATGGAATTACAGTGGTACCTTGGTTCTCAAATGCCTTTGTACTCAAATGCCTTGGTTCCCAAACCTGAAAACCCAGAAGTGTGTGTTCCAGTTTTCAAACGTTTTTCGGAAGCTGAACATCCAATGTGGCTGTCAGCTATTGTTTCCGGGATGCGTGCACCAATCAAAAGCCACACCTTGGTTTTCAAGCATTTCGGAATGGATTAAGTTTGAGAACCAAGGTACCACTGTATTTGGCGCTTTTGTTTTTGCTATTTATTTTGTGTTTTTGTTTTTGAGGCTTTTTCAGTTAATTTGTTTTTCTGCCTACAAATACTGTCTTATTTATTTTATAGTACAGTACATAGATTACTGCTTTCATTTTATGGATCAATGGTCTCGTTAGATAGGAAAATTCATGTTAAATTGCTGTTTTAGGAGTTCTTTTTAAAAGTCTGGAACAGATTAATCCATTTTGCATTACTTTCTATGGGAAAGCGCATCTTGGTTTTGGAACGCTTTGGTTTTGGAACAGATTAAGTTTGAGAACCAAGGTGCCACTGTATGCCATATTGGCAAAACAGCCAGATCTGCTGCTCCTGTGGATCCTGCCGCCTGAAGCAGTCACTTCATCTTGCTTCATGGGTGGGCTGGCCCTGCTTAGATGAGCACTGAATTATATGGCACTCACACCCCAGCAACACACATTCCCTGAAGGCTGTGCCTTACCTGAACAGCTCTAAGATCGATGGATTTGGGGGGACTTTTTTTCTAAAATATGTTTTGCTTCTTTAGGCAAATTGCTGTTCTTGGTGCTGGTGTTTTACTTTTAACCTACTTTTAACATTGCATTTTATAGATTGTTTAATGGATATTTTATTGTTGGTTGATGGAAGTTTTTAAGTGAGCATAACCTGCTTTGTTTCCCAGTAGGAAGTGAGAGCTGTATGGAAGTGAGAGCTGGACCATAAAGAAGGCTGATCGCCGAAGAATTGATGCTTTTGAATTATGGTGCTGGAGGAGACTCTTGAGAGTCCCATGGACTACAAGAAGATCAAACCTATCCATTCTGAAGGAAATCAGCCCTGAGTGCTCACTGGAAGGACAGATCCTGAAGCTGAGGCTCCAATACTTTGGCCATCTCATGAGAAGAGAAGACTCCCTGGAAAAGACCCTGATGTTGGGAAAGATGGAGGGCACAAGGAGAAGGGGACGACAGAGGGAGATGGTTGGACAGTGTTCTCGATGCTACCAGCATGAGTTTGACCAAACTGCGGGAGGCAGTGGAAGACAGGAGTGCCTGGCGTGCTCTGGTCTATGGGGTCACGAAGAGTCGGACACGACTAAACGACAACAACAACCTGCTTTGAGCTTTTGCTCAATAACTAACAGTGAGATCTAAGTAGAAAAGAATGCTAAATAATAAAATATTTTTGACCATCAAGAGAATCCAGGCTTGGTGGTTCTATCAACAAAGGTGAAATTACAACATCTCTTTCTGACAGGATTATTATAATCCCACCCATTCTATTTGCATCTTCCTTCACTTTATAGTGCATGTGCAGCTCTTGTGTGAATAGTTTCAATAAGTTGAGTAGCTGGCAAGGTAATATGTCCAATCTATTCTGCTGTGATCCCAGCTGACTGGGCAATCGACTGGAAGAGATTTCCAAAAAGTTGCCAAAGGGAAGCAACAACTTGCCTCTGATTAGGGAAGTCCATCAAAAATTTAGTGTGAATTTCTCCTAAAGTGTACATTTTCTAAATTCTTGTCTAATATACACACGTTTGCAATGCAATTGTGCCTGATATATGGCAGTTTTGCACATTACTTTCACCAGCACATCCATTATAACGCACACTTTACACACATATATGTACATTTGTATACATTACTTGGCTGGAGAAAAATTCATGGATTGCGAATTTCGAAAGAGATCTATGGTTTGCTTCGATTTTGTTTCGTAAAGAATGAATGAGAGAAGTTCACCTTTTATTGTGAACTAAATCAAATTTATCCCCCTTCTTTACTCCTGTTGAGCAAACCACTGGCAAAACTCCCACTTGGCATTTGACCAGAGTGAATTTACACTTTTGTTACTCTTTGCTTGACAGGTTGTCTGAAAACCAATGAGGTACTTCTAGACGTGTGGAAAGATAACATGTTTCGGATGACCTGAAGGCTCTGCATTTGTTGCATAACTAAAGACTCTACTTTTATGAAACGCATTTATGTCAGTTGGTCACATTTCCTGTGATATTTTTTTTAAAAAGTTAGGTGGCAAAATGTTCACCTAGTCATGCTATGGTTATATAAAACTTAACCCTCCTTATAAGGCATGGGACTCTTTTTCACCCTCTACAGTTGCTTGCACAGCAATTTGGATGGGAGAAACCTAAAAAAAAAAAAAGCTGTTTATGGGTCTTCTGGTTTAGTAGCATGAAAATCCATATACAATGTAAAATAAACTGTTTTTGTTTGTTGCAAAGGTCTGATCAGCTCCAAATGTTATGCAATGTTGCGCGTAGGGCTGTTCCAATATTTGTCCACAAATATTTCTAAGTTTTCTGGAAGGTGCTTTCTCAGAGGAGCTAAAATGCTCACTGCATACTTTTACTTTTTTAAAAATCTGTGCATAGTTTGGACTTTCCCTGAGCGAGCACTGTTGTTTTACCTAGCCATCTTCCTTGCTTGAGTGATCCCAGCCAACCAGGGATCCTGTAATAAACGCAATATCTGGTTATGTCAAAAAACCAAATCTGCTTGCCTACAAGGAACACTACAAAGCAAATTCAGGGTCAGATCAGGAAGCATCAACCTTACTCTTCATGGGTGTTGGGGATCAAGCCATCCGCAACGCTTCTTGAAAATAACCCAAACCAAGGGTTATTGTTATTAATATCACAAATAATATTGTAAATTAGTGCATCCACTAGGATGGTGTTTCACATTGGCCCACAGAGCGAATCACATTAGACACTGCTGCAAATAAGGGTGTAATTCCATGATGATGTACTTGTGCAGCAGTGAAGGATTGCATCATTCAAATCCACAAAGTCTGTAAACACCAAAATTGTTCCCTCCATGGCTCCTGGCTCAAACTCCAACTCTCCAACTCCTCCCTGTGTCATGCCAGCCGCGTTGTCAATGTACTGTATAATAATCAATGTACTGTACTAATGGCTTTAGATACCTATTAAGTCCGTAAATTACCATATAGCATATATTCAACACACAAAAACAGCGGCAATTTGTTGTTGACAAAGGACAGCTAGACATATAAAGGGCCCCGTTACCTTCAGTAGCTTAGGGCCTCATCAGACCTAATTCTGATGCACATATTGAACATGCGTGAAATGGTCATTGCCAGTAAGCAACTCTGTTGAGAAGAAAACCAGGAAACCTCTTTCTATGGAGATAGACCCTTTGGTCTACTGTATCTAACCCAGCATTGTCTCCAAAACTTAGCAGTGGGAGCACACTGAATGTGGAATCAGGTCTTCCTTCCAGTGCCCCCCTCCTGCTGCCCTCAAAACAAGTAACAAATGAGTTGTCACGTAGCCAATCAGATCTTAACTTTTCTGTTGAAATCAATCACATTTAAAAGTGCTCAACTTTGACTGGATTTGTGCCTATTGTGTTACCACAATAATAAGATATTTAATCTACACAGAGTATTATACTTCATTTGCAGTCATTATGCAGCACAGTTTCCATTGGACCCACCAGAAGCGTTCGAGTTGACTTGAAGCCAAGTCCCTCTTCGAGACAAAAGCAGGCATTATGTACATTGTTTCAGTTCAAAGGCAACCTTCCCTGTTTAGGGAGCTAACGATCGCTTCAAAGGTTTTGAAGTTGAACTTAGCTCAAACATGTTAAGCTTTACTGACAGCTTCCTCTGCAAACAATTGGTTCAATTGCTTCCCCTGACCTGCTTATGGTGGTTCGTGTTCAAAACGGGTCACAGAATCATATCACCGGAAGATTTTTCCATTTTTGTGCTGCTGCTTCACAAACTGTTCACCAAATTGGGATGGTGTTAAGAGGTCTGAGCACTTAAACAATATCTGTTATTTATTTATTTAACAAAATTTATATACCGCTTAATTGCACATAAAGCCACTAAGTGGTGATACCAATCAATATTCCATTACTGCATCCATCAAAACTTATTTACACTGTTGAATTTATATTAACACTGCCAGCATTTTCAGCTGTACACAATTATTTCCCATATATTCAATAAACATTTTCCAATCTTCTTTAAACGTATGTTCTTCTTGTTTGTTTATTCTTATGTTAAGTCTGCAAGTTGTTCATATTCTGTCAACTTAAGTTGCCATTCGTTTTTGGTTGGGACCTCATTCGTTTTCCTTTTTGGGGCTAACAAAACATGGGCCACAGTAGTAGCATACATAAATAACCTTTTTTGACACCTGGGAATTTCAGTCTGAATTATCCCCAACAGAAAGAACTCGGGCTTTTTGGGGAAAGTACTTTTAAACATTTTTTAAAATTCATTTATGCATCCTTTCCCAATACCCTTTTACCCTTTTCAAGTCCGCCATAAACCTCTAAGTGGTTTACAAATTGTGAGCAACTGAAGCAATTGCTGGGTTCTCAATAGCTGAGGATCAGAGGCCATCAGTCCCTGACCATAATCCATCTTAATTTCATATGGAATTGGTCTTCAGTTGGTACATTATGGCGATGCACAGCTGGGAATACAAGAATAAACGCAGATGAACGAACCTTAATTTCTCCTTTTCACAGCAACCTGCTGCTACAGCCCTTTCCATGGGAAGACTTTTTTGGAGGTCATTTATCCCGGTTGATTTGTCAGTTGGAAACAACAGTACAGGGGTATCTTGGTTCTCAGATTCAATCTGTTCCAGAAGTTCATTCCAAAACCAAAGCGTTCCAAAACCAAGGCACACTTTCCCATAGAAAGTAATGCAAAATAGATTAGTCCGTTCCAGACTTTTAAAAACAACCCCTAAAAGAGCAATGTAACATGAATTTTCCTATCTAACGAGACCATTGATCCTTAAAATGAAAGCAATAAACAATGTACAGTGATACCTCAGGTTAAGTACTTAATTAGTTGTGGAGGTCCGTTCTTAACCTGAAACTGTTCTTAACTTGAAGCACCACTTTAGCTAATGGGGCCTCCTGCTGCTGCTGTGCCGCCAGAGCATGATTTCTGTTCTCATCCTGAAGCAAAGTTCTTAACCCGAGGTACTATTTCTGGGTTAGCAGAGTCTGTAACCTGAAGTGTCTGTGACCTGAAGTGTATGTAACCCGAGGTACCACTGTACGTTCCACAGTTTTAAAAGAAAAAAATAAGTCCACTCGTGCACAGCAGGGGATAACAAAAGGTGTGTCCACATAGTGAGGCAAACAGGCAACAATCTTTCTCAATTTCTTCCCATGTGAGTACAATGCCGTCGTTCCTTGCAGCACAGTGGGGTGGGGGTGGGGCGGGACACAAGGATCATCACCCCATTGCACTGGCATTGCAGAGACAAGATTCTGGACCGATCCTAAGAGATAGCATGCATTACAGTAGGTGACCAATTCATGAATCATTGTGACTAAGTTTTAATACTGTATATGAATATGCAATATTGTTTTTGCTTCTATGATTGGCGGGTGGTAGGAAGCCTCATCATTTGCTTGGACTTGTGCAAGGACAGCAGCCTTCTGTCTTTGGTTGGCCAAAACAGCGCTTCATTCTGCCTGGTGCACTCAAACTTCCAGTTTCTCCAACCCAAAGCACTGAGCTCAGGGATGCTTGCGATCTGGATGTGGATCCCCACCTTAGTTCTGAGAATACAGTGGTACCTTGGTTCTCAAACACCTTGGTACTCAAACAACTTGGAACGCAAACACTGCAAACCCGGAAATAAGTGTCCCGGTTTGCGAACTTTTTTCAGAAGTTGAATGTGCTCGATTTTGAGGTTTACTCTTCCGTTTTGAGTGTTACGATGAGATCCGTCTGTTTTTGCTATTTATTTTGTCTTTTTGTTTTTGCAGCTCTTTTTGTTTTGTTTTTTGTGACGGTTGGAACCCAGTTCAGCTGCTGATTGGTTGATTGTGTGACTGCAGTACAGTGGTACCTCGGGTTACATACGCTTCAGGTTACAGACTCCGCTAATCTAGAAATATTACCTCGGGTTAAGAACTTTGCTTCAGGATGAGAACAGAAATCGTGCTCCAGCGGCACAGCAGCAACAGAGGGCTATCTGACATTTAGAAGACATCTGAAGGCAGCCCTGTTTAGGGAAGCTTTTAATTTTTAATAGGTTATTGTATTTTAGTGTTTTGTTGGAAGCCGCCCAGAGTGGCTGGGGAAACCGAGCCAGATGGGTGGGGTATAAATAATAAATTAGTAGTAGTAGTAGTAGTAGTAGTAGTAGTAGTAGTAGTCATTAAAAACTTCCCTAAACAGGGCTGACTTCAGATGTCTTCTAAATGTCAGATAGTTGTTTATTTCTTTGACATTTGATGGGAGGGTGTTCCACAGGGTGGGTGCCACTACTGAGAAGGCCCTCTGCCTGTTTCCCTGTAACTTCGCTTCTCGCAGTGAGGGAGCCGCCAGAAGGCCCTCGGTGCTGGGCCTCAGTATATCCTTCAGGTATACTGTATATCCTTCAGGTATATAGTACAGGAACGAGGCAAGGTTTGTAAAGATGGTGGTGGAGGCATTGAGATGCACATACACTACTGAAAAAGGTCATCAGCAAAACTGACCTCATTTCACACAATGCCCCGTTTTAGGGGAAACATCTTGCCATAGAAAACACAGAAGTACAACTGGATGTTATCATCACTCTCTGCATGTCCCTTGGAAAAATCTCCAAAAGCAGGGCCATTTTCATTTTGCCTTGACCCAGCTGTTTGCACACAGTCCACAACAGCTGACTAAGTTACGTCCCAGCCCCACGTATGAGATTCCCATTCAAGCCCCAAAGTCCCTGACAAGTGCAGCTGTCTATGCTTGTAGAAAAACCTCCCCCTTGCCCATTATGGGGACTTGATACTATTGTATCATGCTACACTACACATCAGATCTAATTTTTTTTATTGCCAGAAAACGCTCTGCTGCAGCACGTGGTTCAATTATTTTCATGTCAAAGCATGACTTAATCGATTTCGTTTATGCTTATAGAAAATATGAGCCCTCTCTGTGCCCAGGGGAGCAAATCAAAACCTTAGAATGAAGCGACAGGGCCGTATTTCAACAGATATCATATTAAAGCAGAGTTATATGGGCCTTTGGAGAGTGGAAGGGTCTTGCTATGATAAATGACCAGCCTTTTTAAACTGTCTGTTTCTAGTATCATTCCAGCACTCATGTGACTGCACTGTTCTTTGTCTCATTTAATTTTGACAGGAAATATTTTGGGTCAGCTATGTGTAGTTTATAAGGCCTCTTCAGACTTGGTCCTTTGGAGGGAAGCTGTTTATACAATGCTAGAGCTTTATTATCACTGAGGATAGCAACTCAAGGGGGGGGGGAGGCTATAAGCAGTGCTTTTTTCCTAAAAATAATAATAAATGTTTAGGGGTACTCTCATTTTGACTCAAGAAAACCACCATTTAATAGTTCAAAGCGGGGAAAATAAATACAGTAAATGGACAAAAGTACAAAGATTCACAAAATGTTTAGGGCTATACGTACCCCTGCATCCTCTCAGAAAAAAGGCACTGACTAAAAGCATTCCCTCCCGTAGTGTAGGGACATGGAGCTTGTGGCCCTCTAAATGGATAGCTCAGTTGGTACAGCCTGAGGCTCTTAATCTCAGGGTTGTGGGTTCGAGTGCTGCCCAGGGCAAAATATTCCTGGGTGGAATCTACACAAATATTTTTTAAAGTTCTGAAAATGCTTTTTTAAAAAAATACATTGAATTTTCCATAAGGTTCACCATCGCCATCTAGTGTCACATTGTATATTGCACTTAAAGCACACTTAAAACGTTTTATTTGCTGCTGTATACCTGAGCCCCTGGGACGTGGGTGGCGCTGTGGGTAAATCCTCAGCACCTAGGGCTTGCCGATCGCATGGTCGGCGGTTCGAATCCCCGCGGCGGGGTGAGCTCCCGCCGTTCGGTCGCAGCTCCTGCCCACCTAGCAGTTCGAAAGCACCCTTAAAAAAAAGTGCAAGTAGATAAATAGGTACCGCTTTCTAGCGGGAAAGTAAATGACGTTTCCGTGTGCTGCGCTGGTGCTGGCTCGCCAGAGCAGCTTCGTCACGCTGGCCACGTGACCCGGAAGTGTCTCCGGACAGCGCTGGCCCCCGGCCTCTTAAGTGAGATGGGCGCACAACCCTAGAGTCGGACACGACTGGCCCGTACCTTTACCTTTACCTGAGCCCCTGCATTGCAGGGGGCTGGACTAAATGACTAGATTACCCTCTACAATTCTATTATTCTATGTTGTTCAGCTATGGTCACATTTGTGCCACTATAATGTCACTTTAAACAGTCATGGCTTCCCCCAAAGAATTCTGGGAGCAACAGAATTCAATTCCTGTATTACAATTCCCAGAGTTCTCTATGAAGAGGAATTGATTGTTAAACCATGCTGGAAATTGTAGCACTGGGAGTGGAATAGGGGTCGCCTCATCATTCTCAGCACCCTTAGCAAACTACAGCTGCCATAATTCTTTGGAGGAAGCCATGATAGTGCTTTAAATGTATGGTCTGAATGTGGCCTACAGCTCCCATCCAACCTGATGACTGGCCTTGGGCTGATGGGAGTTAACTGTTGATGTTCTCTGCCCTCTTGTGTGGTGTTTAACTTCAGATCATGTGAGAGAGGTTTGTGATAGTAGTAGTTTAGGCATTTAGTCATGTCCAACTCTTTGTGATCCCATGAACCAGAGCACCCCAGGCACTCCTGTCTTCCACTGCCTCCCGCAGTTTGGTCAAACTCATCTTCATAGCTTCAAGAACACTGTCCAACCATCTCGTCCTCTGTCGTCCCCTTCTCCTGGTGCCCTCCATCTTTCCCAACATCAGGGTCTTTTCCAGGGAGTCTTCTCTTCTCATGAGGTGGCCAAAGTCTTGGAGGCTCAGCTTCACAATCTGTCCTTCCAGTGAGCACTCAGGGCTGATTTCCTTCAGAATGGATAGGTTTGATCTTCTTGCAGTCCATGGGACTCTCAAGAGTCTCCTCCAGCACCATAATTCAAAACCACCAATTCTTCAGCGATCAGCCTTCTTTATGGTCCAGCTCTCACTTCCATACATCACTACTGGGAAATCCATGGCTTTAACTATACGGACTTTTGTTGGCAAGGTGATGTCTCTGCTTTTTAAGATGCTGTCTAGGTTTGGCATCGCTTTTCTCCCAAGAGAGAGGTTATTCAGTTGCAAATCGCAATCTTGGGGAATTAGTCTTTGAGGCTTTCTCTGGAAGCCACAGAGCACAAAGGAGGTCATAATGAGGTCTCTCCTGAAGAGAAAACAGCTCCCAGCTAATGAAGGTTGTGGGGACGTTTGATTTAAGTCTGTTTGGAGTTATTTCATATTAGTAAGAAGATGCACCTGTGCTCACACAATATTATACATGCAATCCTTACAGCAAGTCTGTGAGCAACATTAGACTGAGAGGCAGGATCTGCCCCAAGGTCACCCGGTGAAATTCATGGCTGAGTGGGGATTTGAACCCTGGTCTGCGTGGTCCTAGTCCGACACAATATCCACTACACCACCCTGGCTCTCTTTAAATGCGTTTTCAATGTATGGTGTGTATGTGACCTGAGGGGAAACGTGTCAGAGCAAAGCCGGGAGCAGAAAACCAGGAGACAGGAGTTGTGCCATTATATCAACAATGGGCAAGCAATGGGTCAAGCCAGGAACTAGAGCCAAGGAACAAAGCCATGAGTCAACGCAAGCCAAGATGAAAACTGAAACGTACTAGAGCTAGCTGTTGCCCTGGCAAAACACCCAGCCTGAAGAGAAAACCCTTTATATATCTAATACTCTTTAGAAGGACCGATTTACCAGCCTGAATTGGAAAGGCCAATCCAAAGCCTGGAGAAGGTTCTACACCTTTGGAGAAGACTTTTCTGGTGGCTTTTCACACAGAGCAAGGGTTCACAATCCTATCCTCATTGTCTCTTGGCAAGAGAGGGGAAAGAGAGGCAAGGAGAACAAGGATGTGGGGTGGGGGAATAAGAGGAGGTTGAAACAATGAATATATGAGGGAAATGTGGAAGCTGGTGTGGTGTAGTTGTTAAGAGCGTTGGACTAGGACCTGCCAGGGTTCAAATCCCCATCAGCCACGAAGCTCATTGGGTGTCCTTGGGCCTGTCACTCACTCTCAGCCTAACCTACCTCACAGGGTTCTTGTGAAGGTAAAATGGAGAGGGAGGGAAACCATGTATTCCACCTCGAGCTCCTTACCAACCAACCAACCAAACAAACAAAAAATATACAGTACATGGTAAAGAAATTGAAGGATGTTGGGGTCTTGCAGGTTGGGGTACAAATGTGTTTTGGGTTTGCGTGTTGGTGAGATAATCAGCTTTTAAAAAAAGAGCTCCACAAGGCACATGAACACACCTAGGTGCTGGACTGAGCAGGGGAACCATTTGTGCGCATGCTTCCTCGTCTAAGTTATGGATGCACATGCAGAATCCTGCGTGAGGTGAACCTTCCTAGGGAAGAGCCATTTGACGGTGGAGCAGGCGTCTATGGTTCTATGATTCCACATGCATGTTGTCACTCTGAATGAGGCACGAGATGGCAAAGTGGTATGAATGAGGTAAACTGAGAACCTATTATGCATGGTTTGATCGGCAGGAATAGATTGCAGATTTTGGCATTTGGTATACAAACACACACACTTACACGTGTCATATCACGCACACACGTACGCGCGCGCACACGCACACACACACATTTTCCTATTTCCACCCTTACAAACTCAAGCCCAAGCAAAATTTATCGTCTTTTTCACCAGAAGTAGCAAAATCCACTAGATGGCAGCACACCCTAAAATACTCATTGCCAGCCTCTTCCCTGTCATATTGACTCAGCCTCATGCCCCCACCATAATTGGAGTACTGTATGGAGCAGGGGTCAGCAAGCTTTTTCTAGCCGTGGACTGGTCCACCATGTGGTGGGTTGGACTATATTCTGAAAAAAATAATAATGAATGAATTCCTATGCCCCAGAAATAACCCAGAGGTGCATTTTAAATAAAAACACACATTCTACTCAGGTAAAAACACGCTGATTCCTGGACCGTCCGCGGACTGGATGTAGAAGGCGATTGGGCCGCATCTGGCCCACGGGCCTTAGGTTGCCTACCCCTGGTATGGAGCAAGCAAGACTGGGGAATGCTTATTCTATAAACTGTCTGTCCACTCGGTCAGAATTATACATATGAACTATGAAAACAGACTATTTTCTGCCTGAGAAGGTTGTAATATGCAGTGCTTTTTTCTGGGAGTACGCAGGGTGATGCATACCCCTAAACATTTTGTGATTCTAAGTTTGACCTCATTGAGGGGCAGTATGTCAATATGAGTAGGAAAATGAGAGTACCCCTAAACATTTTTGTTGGGGGGGGGGGAAGCATCGGTAATATGTGAAAGTGAGCAATTCCTCCCAGATTTAACTCAACCTTTCATTATCTACCCTGTTCTTTCTTTCTGGAACCTTGTCTGACCAATACCAGCCTACTTTACAGGATTGTTGTTAGGGTTAATGAGATGTGTACACACACACACACACACACACACACACACACACTGGTACCTTGGTTTAAGAACAGCTTAATTTATGAACAACTTGGAAATAGAACGCTGCAAACCCAGAAGTAGGTGTTTTGGTTTGCGAACTTTGCCTTGGAAGCAGAACATGTTTCGCTTCCTGTTGAGTGTGTTCCATTTGTAAATTATAAACTCTTCACAGAATTCTCAGAATTATAATCAAGATATAACAGGCAAACTTCTCTATGGTCTGTTTTGTTCTGTAAAAACGCTCCACTATTTAGGAATACAATCTGTAGGGAAGTGGGTTGGTTGTACAAGAGTGTCTAACCCACTTTAATTGCATGTTCAGACCCAGAAACCTCCCCCCTAAATAAATTCACACTTGACTCAAAATTTTGGTTTGGTTTTTGGCAGAATTTAGGCCACAACTTTATTGATTAGAGAAAGTGACTGGTTGCATAGGCTCTGGTTCGGCTAGTTCCCTGCCAAGCAGCTAGCGCTGACCCAGGGTTCTAGCATAGGTCAGCCAAGGGGGAACACCTGGATAAGCGGAAAGCCGGGAATGGGCTAACTCCACCACCCAAATGTCCCCCTGGACTCAGGCATGGGCACAACCCCCTCACAGGGTTGACCAAACCATTGAGTCCCTGGATTCCTTTAACGGAATACCCTTCACATAAGAATGGCGAGAGCGTTCTCCCATCCCTATCACCTGAACCACAGCCTATCCACAACCTTACAAGTTGTGACGATTTGCTACACGGCAGGCGAAACCCAAATGGCAACAGCCAATCAGCCAAGTGGGGAAAATTCCTGCCGTGCCTCTGTTCCAATGACAGATGACATACGACGTCATAGCAAGGTCAAGCGCACAGCCCTAAAAGTAGGGAGAGGTGGGCGGGTGTTTCGAATGCACACGCTGAAAGAGGAAGCTCTGGGTTACGTGCATGGGCATAAATAGGTCCCTTGATCCGTTTGGACTGCATCCCATTGGCCAGATTGTACCCAGCTTTGAGGGTGTTTCAGGTGTTGTGGCTGACCAATCGTACCCACCCACAACACAGGGTGTCGGTTGTCCAGGTCTCACCACAATACGTGCCCTCTTTAAGGGAGGACCCAATCTGCACAACCTGAAACAGCTTTATGAGTCCTGCCAGAAATTAGGTATATAAATACCTTAAATGAAATGAAATGAAATGAATTTGCTGGTATGTGATTGAATCCCATCTGAAAATAGCGGAAGTCTGAAAACACGCCCTCAGTGTACAGTATTTGAGCCTGCTTCGTTCTGTTGCGGCTGACTAAACTGCAAGCGACACAAAGCTATTCCTGGAATGAAATAACAGGTGAGAATTAGTCACTTCCACCCCACCACTGGCGATAAACAAGCGATGCTTATGAGCTCATGCTGTCCTAGGCAAGCCGAGTCATGAAGCCTAACTAGAAGATAAACTGGTAGCTCCCACTTCTGACCCAGAGTGTCCGGTTTCCTTCTTTGTTCTCATAACACCCCCTGAAATAAACCAAAACCAAGGCAGCTGGACTATTTTGAGCTTATGAAAGGGAGAGAGCGTCCAGAAATAGTGTCAAATAGATATCGCAGCTTGCGTCTCGTTTTATAGGCATTGCTGGCAAGATTTCTAAAATGGCCGCCTTCGCATATGAGAAAGCTGGCTTATATCAACTTAGATCATTGGTCCGTCTAGCTCAGTGCTGTCTGCATTAACTGATAGTGGAACTCCATCCAGGGTTTCAAACAAGAGTCTTTCCCGACCTGGAAATGCTGGGGATTTTGCTCAAGACCTTCTGTGTGCAAAAGCACATTCTCTGTCAATCTTTCCGCAAGCCTGTGTATATTTGCTGAGCCACCTTGACAGCCTCCTGGAGAATCTCATCTTTAAAAGTTGGCTTTTTAAAGAAACAGAGGCCAACATTTCAGCAGGACTCGAACATTCCATTATTTTTGTCTTGAGTAAAAACGAGGAACCACGTTTTTGTGCAGGAAAACTGTTTCCTTCGAGGAAATTAAGACAAAAGTAACTTGAAGGCCAGAAAACATAGCTTCTGTGTTTATTCAGAGCTTCTGTATTTATTCAAGACAATTCTAAGACAATTTTCACCTTTTAGTCAACCCTTACAATGATTGTTTAAAAACAACAACTAAAAGCACAAGAACCCAAACAGGACTGATAGTACCCATATATGAACCAACATCAAGCATAAGGGATGATTCACACTTGTGTTTAGGATTTGCTTTAGTCAGGTGCTACTGTGCGTCTATTATATAAAGTGCATAATTTAGAATGAGCTTTCCCCACTCTCTGCTCATGCACAGAGGCAAGGTCCCAATCCATTCTTGATTGCCAGTGGTAAAAGTAAAGTACCCCTGGATGGTTAAGTCCAGTCAAAGGCAACTATGGGGTTGTGGTACTCATCTCACTTTCAGGCCAAGGGAGCTGGTGTTTGTCCATAGACAGCTTTCCAGGTCATGTGGCCAGCATGACTAAACCGCTTCTGGTGCAACGGAACACCATGATGGAAAACAGAGTGCACGGAAACGCCGTTTACCTTCCCGCTGGTGTGCTTTCGAACTGCTAGGTTGGCAGAAGCTGGGGCAGAGCAACGGGAGCTCACTCCGTCATGGGGATTCAAACCGCTGACCTTCTGATCAACAAGCACAAGAGGCTCGGTGGTTTAGACCACAGTGTCACTCGCGTCCCTAATAATATATTGTCAGGGGTACATATGTTATGGAGAAAGTCAATGTACACATGTGACATTCACAGCTGCTGCATCGTAAATTACAACTCACTGAGTAAATGATACTGACTCTAGTGGTGATGAATAAAATAAATAAAAATTGCGTAACTCCCAGTAGTGATGTATGGAAGTGAGAGCTGGACCATAAAGAAGGCTGATCGCCAAAGAATTGATGCTTTTGAATTATGGTGCTGGAGGAGACTCTTGAGAGTCCCATGGACTGCAAGAAGATCAAACCTATCCATTCTTAAGAAAATCAGCCCTGAGTGCTCACTGGAAGGACAGATCCTGAAGCTAAGGCGCCAGTACTTTGGCCACCTCATGAGAAGAGAAGACTCCCTGGAAAAGACCCTGATGTTGGGAAAGATGGAGGGCCCAAGGAGAAGGGGACGGAAGAGGACGAGATGGTTGGACAGTGTTCTCAAAGCTACTAACATGAGGAGGCAGTGGAAGACAGGAGTGCCTGGTGTGCTCTGGTCCATGGGGTCACGAAGAGTCGGACACGACTAAACGACTAAACAACAACAACATGCTGGAAATGCCAGGACATGGAAGAAGTGTGTGTGTGTGTCTGTGTGTGTCTGTGTGTGTGTGTGTGTGGTAGGAATGCAAAGAAGCAAAACACAAGGAAGAACAACACAAGAAGAGGTTGGTGGATTAGGCCAATGGCCCATCTAGTCTAGCATGCTGTTCTCACAGTGGCTGACTGGATGCCTGCAGAAAGCATGCAAGCAGGCAGGATACGACCGCAACAGTCCCCTCCCCTCCTGCGGTTTCCTGCAACTGGTATTTGAAAGCATAATGACTCTGGCAGTGGAGGCAGAACAAAAGAGACAAATAGAGAGGATTCTAGGGTATTATATTTTGCCGCAGCCCAAGTTTTTCTTGTTGGATTACATGGCTGGCCTATTTAAGCAGAAACATGCCAAAATTGGCTTCAGATACAATAGCTGCCCCTAGGATCATATAAGCAGAAAAATGAAGGTTGTCAATAACACCATCTCCTTACGATCAGTCAGAGAAAACATGGGAATTTCCCTAGATGGCCAAACCTGTTGGATTTAAAGGAAGAAGATGACAGCAATATGAATTCATAATATACCGGAGCTCTTTTACTGAATATTGCAAGAAAAAATGGAGTCCACTATATTCAAATTATGTTTTGGAAATGTTTTGGAAATATTCCACTGCAGACTTTTAAGTTTGGATTCTGATATTAGTTTGTTGGTGAGGCGTGCATATATATATTATTATGTTTGCTTGTTACTAAGGGCTTAATAGCACTTATATTTGCATAGTTATATGTAAGCTTTGTGCTAAGGCTTGGGGTTTGGGGGTTTGTGGATTTTGGCTGTTTCTTCTCTGCATGTTCACTTTATAGTTCATAAATAAAATTTATGAGAAGGGGAAGATGGAAGAGGAGGAGGGTAATTCATATTTTTCCTGATTACACATTTTTGCAAGGAATTTCCTCTAATACAAAGCATTTATATATGCTCATTTCACTAATATGAATTTTTATGTGCTCCTTAATTGGCTGGAAAATTGCATCGCAAAATTCAGAGAAGTGCAGATTTCAAAGGATGGCTGTGTTTCGGTTCATGTATTGTTTAGGAAAGTGCAAATTGGTTAAGGTCAACTTTAAATGAGAACCAAAGTGATTTTCTCCCCTTCTTTAATTCAAAGTGAACCCTGTTGGTTTGGGGTGTACAAGTCCCAGCTACACAATGCTTGGAGAATTCCTCTTAATTTATTTCGTAACACAGCAGAGTGTCTCATACTTTATATCCCAACCAGTCCCTGAACTCTTATCAGCAGGTCCGTTCCATATGATGAAGAAATCAGGCCGTTACCATGGAGGGACACACCTTTTGAAAAAACCCTCCTCTTCTATATCAGAAAGGCACTATCCCTGTTCCAACTCTGGTGCCTTTCAAAGACCTTCTAATGGAGACTTTTGTATCTGTAGTGGATCTGAAATTGTTTTCATTGCTGTTGTCGTTTTACTGTTAATCGCTTTGAGCAGTGGCGTAGCGTGGGTTGTCAGCACCCGGGGCAAGGCAAGTAATTTGCGCCCCCTAACCCGTGGATTTGCACACCCTAACCCTAACCCCCAGATGTTGCGCCCGGTGCGGCCAGCCCCCCCTGCACCCCCCACGCTATGCCACTGGCTTTGAGATGTTTCCGTGGGGAGCGATTCCAAAAAAACACACAAATAAATAAATAAAACCATTTTATTTAACAGCCATGGATAAATGAATGGATGTAAATCACCCCATAATCTCCTACCTGTTAAAAAGTCAAAACTGGAACCTGGAGCTCCAGCTTTTTGTATGAAAAGGATCTGAGGGCATCCAACATTCCGACTTTCCAATAATAACATACTGTTGCGGTCAAGCTTTTTTTGTTTTTTTGTTTTTGGACCTCATCTATATTGGCTTTTATCCTATAAGAGGATGTGGGGGAAACATTCAGAGAGGTTCCCACAGTCCTCTGAAAGCAGAAACATCTGTTGAAGTGATGAACAGCTTGTCTCCTGATCCCGGCAGCAAGAATGACTGCGGCCGACCAGGTTTGTACTTAACCACTAAAGAGGATCACTGATCAGTGAAAACGTTGGAAGCAATGACTGAACAGCTTTTCCCTGACTGCATATAAGCTCAGGTTTTTTTCCTTAGTTGTACACAGCAAAAACAGTGATGATAGGCAAGAGACAGTGGGCCAGTTCACATGTATGGAGGTCTGCATGCAAATATTTTGGGGGAGGAGAGACCACAAACAGGCTCACAGCCAAGCAACATTCACATGGAGGCACTTTTTTCCTCTTCTGAAAACCAACAAAATCTGAATAACCTTAGAGTTTAAAGCAGATATGATGACTACGGGTCCTGTTTTCTCTGTCTACCTATGTGCTCTATCCATACTTAAAGGAAGGGATGGGGAGGTCTAATTTTAACACCCAAAGGAATGAATGGGTTAGCACCCCCTGAAAACTCACCCCACCTGCTGCTCTGTGGTTGGTTGCTCAGTGTATTTTTCTTCCAGCCTGACTTGGTGGGGAAACTGTTAAGAGGAGAAAGGGGGAGGGTCTAGCTCCTGTCCCCCACATGCTCTTCCTGATATTGAAATTAGCCTCCCTATTGTCCAATGACAAACCTAGACAGCATCTTAAAAAGTAGAGACATCACCTTGCCAACAAAGGTCCGTATAGTAAAAGCTATGGTTTTCCTAGTAGTGATGTATGGAAGTGAGAGCTGGACCATAAAGAAGGCTGATCGCCGAAGAACTGATGCTTTTGAATTATGGTGCTGGAGGAGACTCTTGAGAGTCCCGTGGACTGCAAGAAGATCAAACCTATCCATTCTGAAGGAAACCAGCCCTGAGTGCTCACTGGAAGGACAGATCGTGAAGCTGAGGCTCCAATACTTTGGCCACCTCAAGAGAAGAGAAGACTCCCTGGAAAAGACCTTGATGTTGGGAAAGATGGAGGGCACAAGGAGAAGGGGACAACAGAGGACGAGATGGTTGGATAGTGTTCTCGAAGCTACCAGCATGAGTTTGACTAAACTGCGGGAGGCAGTGGAAGACAGGAGGGCCTGGCGTGCTCTGGTCCATGGGGTCACGAAGAGTCGGACACGACTAAACAACAATTGTCCATTTTATATGTTCACAGAGCAGGCACATGAGCGGCAAACATGACCTCTGTCACATCCCATTGCTTTCTCAGTAGTCAATAAGGAGTTCTGTCAATTGCAGAAATCACAATGGATATGTGCCCAGCTCATAGATGGAAATACATCTAGGGTCCTTCTTTTCAATGACTAAAAAATATGGTTAAGGAAAGACATGGGATAGGACAGTGGCCTATAAAATTAAGCAACATTTCCCCCCTCTCCCATAACGTAGAACTTGTGGGACTAACTTCAGGGATTCAAGTCTCACACCATGTGGAACATAGAAAGCTGCCTTTACTGAACCAAAGCATTGCTCCATCTCACTGAGTATTGTCCACACTGATTGGGTGGCATTCCCTGACCTGCCGGGAGCTGCCAGGACCTGAACCAGGGGAATTTGCACTTAAATGTTGGTGCATTTTCATGATGGCTTCCTATTTTTTTAAAAAATGAACTGATTTGGAAATGTGGAGAACTGAATATTGGGAAACCGTGTAAGGAAGAGAAACGGATGGATAGAATCCATTTCAGAAACTATCTGAAATGGATAGAATTACCCATCCCTGTTTTCAGTAGAGGGGAAGAGCTGGAGGGCTCAGGAGGAACGGCCAATGCTACTCTCAGCAGCTGACCCCTGAGATGGTCACTTCACTCTGCCTAATGGTAAAGGTAAAGGGACCCCTGACCATTAGGTCCAGTCGTGACCGACTCTGGGGTTGCGCGCTCATCTCGCTTTATTGGCTGAGGGAGCTGGTGTACAGCTTCCGGGTCATGTGGCCAGCATGACTAAGCTGCTTCTGGCGAACCAGAGCAGCGCACGGAAACGCTGTTTACCTTCCCGCTGGAGCGGTACCTATTTATCTACTTGCACTTTGACTTGCTTTTGAACAGCTAGGTTGGCAGGAGCAGGGACCAAACAGTGGGAGCTCACTCTGTTGCGGGGATTCGAACCGCCAACCTTCTGATCAGCAAGTCCTAGGCTCTGCCCTTGCCTAATGGTAGAGCTGGCCTTAAAGGTATAGTCTAAGGCAGTGTTTCCCAACCTTGTTTTTGGACTATGATTCCCATTGTCCCAGACCGCTGGTCTTGCTAGCTGGGGATGATGGGAGTCGTAATCCAGAAACAGCTGGAGACCCAAGGTTGGGAAACACTGCTCTAAGGCATAGCGAAGTAGAATATAAATATTTTAGATTTTAAAACTTATTACACTTTTTAAAAAAAAAACACAGCAAATTGAACTGTTCTGGGCTCCCCTTTACCCAGAGTTATGACATTCTAGTTTAAAACATCTCCAAATTGAAGTGGCATATTTCTCTAGTTCATTCAGGCAGTGACCGGGTGTTGTGCTCATGAGGAGTTAAAAGGAGACCACCATATCTGCTTCACCTGTGACCTGAACTTAATCAATCATACATATCCAGAGAGGAAAGGCCAGTGCATTGACCCATTACGCTACCTAGGGCCCTTCAAGTATTTTACATGGGAAATCCTGCCGAAATGAACTCTTTAGGAAAAAGCGGGATATTTGTAGAGCAGATTCCCCCTGCAAGCAGAGATCCCTAGCATTCATTTCCTCTTCTATCGTGGTGCTTCTATGAAAGGGCACCCCAAAATGAAATGGTAAGCAAAAGCAGCAGGAGAAGGACTCCTATAAATGCACAAGAGAGGGGGAAAGAAATTGATCTTATTCTCCACTGGCATCAAACCACACTGTAGGCAAGCTCCCATCTTCCACATGTGTAGATTTTGGCGGATTTCATTCAAAAATGCAAAAAGAAAAAAGCTCAAAAATGACAACAACAAAGCTCAACTTTTGGGTCCGAATTTTCACTTTTTGAAATATGGCAGCCCTACTTGTCAAATCATTTGTCAAACCATCGCAAGAGGTGTTGAAATTTTGGGAGGTTGGATAGTTACAATGGTCTTGGTGGTGGGGTGCACATTTTTATTCTTATTTATTTATGATTATTACTTTTACTTCATAATAACAACAACAACAACAACAACAACAACAACAACAACAACAACAACAAAAACAACAACAACAAATACAAAGAAAGAAGGATACTGAACACCAGAGACTGGGGGCTCATGTCTGAGGCAATGGATGGATGGCACTTCTTTGTCACACATAGCAAAGAGAAGGGCATTCCACAGCACAGGGCAACAGTGGCGTAGTGTGGGGGGTGCAGGGGGGGCAGTCGCACCGGGCGCAACATCGGGGGGGGGCGCTCGCACTCGCAGCTCTCTGCCCCTACCTGGCTCACTCACTCTCTCTCACTGCAGTGCTGGCTGTGCGAATCCGATCCGAGCCGCCGGGTCGCCGCCCACTGTGGAGGGGGGTGGGTGCCAGGCGTGCGGTGTGGAGAGAGAGTGAGGGACTATCTGGGGGAGGGACAGTGCAGCGGCCGCCCAGCGCAGCGCTGAGCGCAGGAGAGAACCACACCAGACCAGACCAGGCAGCAGCAAGAAGAAGCTGGCAGCGGCGGCAGGTTAGGGGTTAGGGGGCGCAAATTACTTGCCTTGCCCCGGGTGCTGACAACCCATGCTACGCCACTGCAGGGCAATGGTAGAAAATCCCGCTTTCTGATCACTGCCCTTCGATATTCTGTAGGATGCTGCACCGTGGGTTGGATTTCCCCTACAGAGCTATTATACAAGGCAGGTGGTCTTTCAGGTACAGTTTCACTCAAAATTAAGTGAGCCAATGTTTCTCAGAGGAGAAGTTCCTGAGGGGAAAAAACAACTATTGGAGAGTTTTGCCTCCTTCCCCTTGGAATATTGGGCAAATAACCCTCTCACTTTACCACCCACAAATAGCGTGGGCAATCCGGCGAGGCCACTTCTGCTCAGCTCTAATCTGAAACAAGGCCTTCCTTTCCAGCAACTCATACCCTTAGAGAAGGGTAATAGCTCAGTGCTTTGCATCTACAAGATCCCAGGCATCTCCAGATAGGGCTGTGAGAGATCCCTGCCTAAAACTCTGGAGACCTGCTGCCAATCATTGTGGCCAGTACTGAGGTAGATGGACCAAAGGGTCTGACTGAGGAGTAAGCAGCTTCCTATAACCCGATGTTCTCAATCTCAGCATATGGACTGAGGGAAACATGTGTTCATTCCAGCCCAGTAGTATCTGCTCTGACTGCCAGCAGTACGGTGCGTGCAAATTATGTTCCCCGCCAGTGAATTCAGGTTCTCTCAACGCCAGTTGATCTTTCCCTCTTTCTCTAATAACACAACAAATGAACGACAACAGAAGTGTTCTGCACAGAGCCGCAAGTTTCCCTGGTACAGAGATCTCTTCCCATCTCTGTGTCGCGATCCAAGTTTCCTATGCTTGATGAATACCAGAATCCTCTCCCCACCCACCCAAACATCTTGGGATCCATTTTGAAAAAGGGTGAGAAAAGGGACACATTTCTCATTTGACCTTGAATTCCTTCTTCGTCTGAGTCTTCCCCCTCCCCTCCCGCCCTTTCAGAAAACTGCACGTTCTGCTTTATTATTAACAGAACAAAGTTCAGAGTGAAAGGGGGGGGGGAGAGACAAGGAAATTTGATAGATGACAGCAAGAGGATTGTGTCTAAACACATAATAACGTCAAGCAAAGATGTGGCCAGAAATCAGAAAGAGAAGGCAGGAAATGGAAAGATGCATATTCCATTCTCTTTCCACATGCCTTAGGTTTCCTATCAAACTTCAGAGAGTCGTTGGTTTCGTTCTCACGGTGCAGTTGTGGAGGCCTTACTGACAATGACTGTGAGAAATAATTGCACAGGTTGGATTCACAAAATTCTGCAACCAGGGTCACATGCAATCCCAGTAAGAGAAAGGATTGGTGCATAAAAGGCTATTTCCTGACGTAGTTTGGTTGCACAGGATTGGAGCATTGTTGTTTCCTACACTGAACAGGATTCATAATGAAGAATGTCAGGCATGGGGTAAGGATGAATTTGGACAATAAACCTTTGAATTTCTTCAAGCAGTTTGGAGAACTTCCTTGAGAATATGTAATCTTCCAATTAATTTCAGGCTTACCTCTGTAATGTGTGCATTATCAATCAAATATTTGGCACGTGAGCCCTTAAAGAGAAGCTGCTATGACCCCGGAGGCTGGTTGCTGGAGAGCTGACTCAGATGTGTGGCTTGGCTGGAGTAGGTGTTCTTATGCCATGCAAGCTCATAGGCCTCATCGGTAATAAAGTTTGTTCTACCGCTAACTCAACTCCTAGTGAGTTCCTACATGAAGGGCAGAACACAACACAAATTCCACTTATTCGCCAACCCTCATGCCTCTGAATCAAAAAGGAGATCCAAAGTTTAAAAATGCAGATTGCCATGCATCTTAGACTGGCCATGGAATTCTGAAGCACACTTAAGTCCAGTTCATTAGATCAAGAAGGAGAATTGTGCCTGATTGTTCCCTCCTCTCTTTTCTCACACACCCTAATATAATACTTAACCACAGTTTCCTGTTACATCCAAACCAGGAGACTGTGGTTTGTACTTCAAACTGTGTACTTCAAACCACAGTGGGTGACTATTTTTTGGTTTTCTCCACTGTTGTTAACTGCCTCTGTTTGGGGATTGGTGAATTTAACGTTTGTTTTATAGGTTTGGTTGTTCCATAATTCATTTTGTTTTGTACTCAACCCCGGTATCAGTATCAATGAAGGGTAGGCTATAAATCTTTTCCATGGCAAACCAACCACAGTTTGATCTTGGTTTGAACATTGGGCTCGTAGTCAAAACAGAAATCAAAATTCCCCAGTATTGTCAACTCTGGCTGGCAACAACTCACCAGTACCTCCATCACTTGCTAACTGATCCTTTTGGCTAGAGTTGCCAGGGATTGAATCTGGGGGTCACATCAAACAGGAGATTCCAGTGCTTTTCTGCTCTCAAATCTTCTCAGTAATCCAATACTGAAAACAAATGCAATTAAATGCAACTGCAGGTGTCAAATCTGCAGATACACATCACCTCGAGTTCCTCTGGAGCAATTTGTAAATACCATGAAGAAATAAAGACACAAAAAAATATGGTTGAATATTTGGCAAATTTTCAAAGCAGGGATCACCAACCTGATTTACGAACAGGAGAAATAGTTGTGGACACCCCATGTCCCACAACCAAGCAGACACCACAACTTATCCTCTTCACTACAACAGAATGCTTCCTGCAAGAAGTTCAGCCTGGAAGGGCAAAGGACGGTGGCACACATTAAGAACCTCTGATCCAGAGAATATCTGGGTACCATTCAATATAAAGCATCGCAGAGGATAACTTTGCGGAGCACATTTGCTTCAACGTTCATTCTGTGTTAACTCGAAAGCTCGCACTTTGGCTTTCAAAATACAGCTGGTCCAAACACAAAGGTCTCGTCTCGCTTGCTCAGCGTTTTTCTGTTGTTCAACTGCGTTCTCAGGCAAACAACAGCATTCTACGCATACAAACCATTCCCTATTATGCATGAAGTATATGCCAAATTTCCTAAACAACTTGGTTTTACTGAAGCAGCTGAAAGGGGAGGAAAACATGCTTTTGAGAAGTTAGGAATGCTAAGGTTTTTAAAAGCTTGATAATCTGCAGACTTCTCTGGTTGGGTTCTTACTTATTCCAAAAAGAAGAGAGGAAAGAAAGCAATAATTTTATTCAGTGCTGTCCAGCTCCGTACCAAATACTTTAAAAATGTTTTTAAATTGCCTTAGGTTCAGATTATGCAAAGTGTATAAAGTCGCGGCAGCATTTTGATGGGGTTCAATGCAAACATTTAACACCGATAAAATTTAAACGGTAACCACATGCTGAGGGAGAGATCCCTAAAACTTTCCAAACTGAAATCAAATGCTTCGTCCAAACAGTGCATATGCCCTCCAGCATTTCAGATAAAAATAGGGGTGGGGGAGATTTGAAACTCCCCCCCAACCTCCTCTGCACCCTGAAACACACTGCTGAATCTTCTGCTCTGTGGTTCAGTTCAGACAAAACAATCTTGCCCCCCCCATATGGCTTTGTCAGACCAAGAGGAAGCCTAACTTTGGGAGGACGAGAACCACATATGCCTTATTGAGCTCCTTATGTACACTGCAGAGAAGATGCATCTACCCCCTGCTCAAAAATGCAACACTAGCAAGATTAACTAATCCCACAGGGCAAAAAGAGGACAAAAGAGGGATATTGATTGACTGATAAAACAGGAAAGATCCCTAACAGACAGAGACATTTGGAGCAAATGCTACTACAGTGGTACCTCGGGTTAAGTACTTAATTCGTTCCGGAGGTCCGTCCTTAACCTGAAACTGTTCTTAACCTGAAGCACCACTTTAGCTAATGGGGCCTCCTGCTGCTGCCGTGCCGCCGGAGCCCGATTTCTGTTCTTATCCTGAAGCAAAGTTCTTAACCTGAAGCACTATTTCTAGGTTAGCGGAGTGTGTAACCTGAAGCGTATGTAACCTGAAGTGTATGTAACCCGAGGTACCACTGTATCTGGATCTCTCTCTCTCTCTTTCTCTCTCACACACACTCTTTTGAGTGCAAGAACATGAAATGACAATAGACAGCATTAACACCTCAGAAGGTCTTGCTGCGGCTGCGTCCTTGGATTCAAGCAGAAATCAAGCATGGTTCTCTCTCTCTGGCTTCTGCCTGCTTCCTGCTTCCAGTCCAGCTGTCTCTCACACACAATCTGGCCAGGTGAGGGAGTGCCCTCACCCATTTGCCCTTTGGCAGAAAGCTATATTAAAAATCCATATCTAACAGCCATTATGGACCTTGCCTAGAGACGCGGGTGGCACTGTGGGTTAAACCACAGAGCCTAGGGCTTGCCAATCAGAAGGTTGGCAGTTTGAATCCCCGTGACGGGGTGAGCTCCCGTTGCTCAGTCCCTGCTCCTGCCAACCTAGCAGTTCAAAAGCATGCAGTGCAAGTAGATAAATAGGTACTGCTCCGGCGGGAAGGTAAACAGCGTTTCTGTGTGTTGCTCTGGTTCGCCAGAAGCGGCTTATTCATGCTGGCCACATGACTCAGAAGCTGTCTGCAGACAAACGCCGGCTCCCTTGGCCAGTAAAGCAAGATGGGAGCTGCAACCCCAGAGTCATCTGCGACTGGACCTAACGGTCAGGGGTCCCTTTGCCTTTATGGACCTTGATTCAGGTAGGTAGCCATGTTGGTGTATGCAGTAGAAATATATAAAAAATAACAAAAATGTCTAGTAGCACCTTAGAGACCAACTAAGTTTGTTCTTGGTACGCACACTTCTTCAGATACCTTATGGACCTTGCCTGGCTGATTCAGCAATGGGATCCTCTGTTAGATTTTAAACTATGATTACCAGATTTTTTTCAATGAATCCGGGGGCACTTATTTTTTTATTATTATTATTATTTTGAAGCTGAGTAGCAACAGGGAGTCAGTAGTGGGGATGGTGAGGCAAAAGCCCCTGGGCCCAAGCACACATGCATATTGTATAAAGGTGCAAAGCCCTTCTTTCACACCCTGTCAAACATAAATGTGCAGAGTTTTTTTTTAAAAAAACTGGGCAACGGCCACCCGTCCGCAACTCCCGAGCCTCCTCAGATCAGTCAAAACAAAGGGGGAAGGGGGCAGGAGATCTGTACCACCGGATGTCCCCGGTTCCTCTTTGGCAGTGGTGGCGCCAGCATCAGTCAGCAGCTAGCGAGGAAAAATGGTGGGCACCATGGCAGCGAGCAGCTCCCGAAGCCAGCCAGAGCCAACTGCGCTACCAGGCTGGCTCCGGGCTGCTGAGGCTGCCACTGCCACATTTTTCGGGGACAAATGTGAAAATCTGGGGACATTCCGGGGACGGAATTTGTCCGAGGACAGATTTGCAAATCTGGGGATTGTCCCCGGGAACTGGGGATGTCTGGTAACCCTATTTTAAACTTGTTTGATCCAGAAATTAAAAGGGGCCAGGCATCATGCACCCTAACTTGCCCCCAAACTCACAACAGTAATCTGCAGAGTCAGTAGACCGATGGGTAAATCAACAGGCTTGGCGCAGCAGCCTCAAGACTTCCTCTGTTCCAGCATTCCCATGGACCTTGGGGTAGGTGCATAAATTACTAACTTTTAAGAAAGGGGTTGGCTCGTGGTCCCCAATGAGGGACTGTTTCTAAATTATGAATTATCACTCCACACCTCATCAATATGTCTGGATCAAACCTCATTTCACTGGCCTCCACCTAGCCCTGTTCAGGGGGTTGTGGGAAAACGAGAGACACAACAGAGTGTCATCAGCATCCCTGACCAACCAACTGAATCTCAAACCACAGAACTTAACGCAACAAATGTAAAAAGTAAAACATCCAACATGTACTCCAGCCCCTCTGGCTGCAGTTCTAAAGTATTCTGAGTATATTCTCCAATAACTTCATGCGCCTTTGAAATTTACCAGACTTCATCTCATATTCTGCATGTAACTTGAATACCTCTCCTAGATGTTTCAACGCAACATATGGAGTATCTTTGGTCTAAACAACAGGATAAAATATGTGATCTCCCAGAAGAAAAGTTCACTTCTAGAACCAGCAGGCTTCTGTTTATTTACACAGAGAGCAGCTTTTCCTAGCCTGGTGCCCTTCAGGTGTTTTCGCTGGGGCTGATGGGAGTTGTAGTACAAACATGTGCACCAGGTTGCAGAAGGCTGGCCTAGGGGAAGGTGTGTTATGCTACTCTGCTGCAAGCCCATCCCTGCTAACTGATCCTAATCTACTGATGGTGCAAGGGAGACAGTGTCTGTACCTACCCCTAGGATGTCAGTGTGGCGATCACACAGGGTCCCCAGACGTTTCACCGTCTATTGATCCCTGTGCCACCACTTTATTTCTCGCTGCCACCACCCAGACAATACTGAGTCCAGTCAGGGTTAAACTGGAACATAAACTTCTGTTTATTTATTGCAGTTTAACAAGTGTGTGGTTTCATAAACGGTATCGGTCAATTACAATCATGGGGTACCTATACAGACCTATAACTTCCGCTACCTGCTCTCACTCACTCAACCACCTCTCAGATATTTACTTGTCTTCCTAGCCCCTAACTGTTCCTGACTCAGCTTATTTCGCTACACTAACTCAACCTACCCACAGACTCTATCCCAATTCACTCCCACTCCAACCAACCACCCAACTCCCAACGAACTTCTCCCTTAGCCCCTCCCAGAGCTGGTTTTATAGTCCCTCTGACTCCACCCCCGGGTTCTGATTGGGTAACCTGTTTAACTATTTCACCTCCAGCACTCTCATATGTTAACGTCACAGTCAGGTGACTGTGGCAGGTGAGTATGTCTTGTGGGGAACAGCCTCATGGGCCAAACTAGGACCTGTGCTGTGCCCAAATAGATCCACAGGCCTGAGTTCCTCCGCCACTAAAATGCGTGAAGCAAAACTGCCCTTTAAAATGCACACTTCTTCATATGTTGTGATGCACAACCCAAATACACACACAAGTTTAAATTAGGGGCCAGTTTGCAGGGGGGGGGGATGTATTTATAAGTTAAAACAATGTACCAAAATGCATTATATCAGAAGAAATTGTTTGCAGCAATGTGTAGATTAGGCAAAATTGCACACAAGAATGTTGTACATTAAAATAAACCCATTTTTGGCTGCAGGTCACTAGGCATCTGAACTTGATCCAAGAACATTGATTCCCCCCTCTAATTATGTAATGAAATGATTACAGAATCCAGTGGCCTTTATGAGAAACATGCCATTCTCTTTTGCCCTGGTTTCAACAGCATTGTGTTGACAATGCGCATCAGTGGTTTTTTTGGTAAGGTAATTCTAAACAAATGTATAAACCACAGATCTCTCTCTCTCTCTCTCTCTCTCTCTCTCTCTCTCTCTCTCTCTCTCTCTCTCACACACACACACACACACACACACACACACTTAAGCAATCCAGTTGTGGGCACAAATAAACAGTAGGCTGCTGCTTCTTTTTTGTATATATTTTTTATTAAATTTTCAGTTTTACAGTTTAAAATACTCATTTTGCATATCATAAATCCCTGCATATTTTACAAAAAACTAAACCGTTCAGTATTCCATTATTGCATCCATCAAAACGTATTTACACTGCTGAATTTATCTTAATGCTGCCAATGTTTTCAAGTGTACACAATTTCCCCCCATATATTCAATAAACGTTTTCCAATCTTCTCTAAACGTGTGTTCTTCTTGTTCTTTTATTCTATATGTTAAGTCTGCAACATGCACATATTCTGTCAGCTTAAGTTGCCATTTTTCTTTAGTTGGGACCTCGCTCACCGCTTCTACCCTTTTAAACAGGAACCTTATAAAAAAAAACCCCCCAATAATGTGATAATACTTACCTAAGAACTCGCCGTCCAGGTTGCCAAGGAGGATAGTTTAAGAGCGGAGTAAGTTTAAGAGGGAGCGGAGACAGTGTCCCACACCGAGGGTCTGGTGACAGATCCCAGGGGTGGGGGTGGGGTTTGCCCCCCAGCCATTTCTCTTGAGCCAGTGCCCCAGACCCTCTAAATGTCCCTATTTTCCAGGGACACCCCTGATTTAGAGAAGCCTTCCTTAGGACATCCCTATTTTCATTGGAGAAATGTTGGAAGGTATGAATCTGCCCAGAGTGTGGCTGGGGCAACCCAGTAAGATGTGTGGGGTATAAATAGTAAAAATTATCATTATGGAATGCGACATCCCTATTCTCATTGGAGAAATGTTGGAGGGTATGGTGCCCCATCAGCAATGATGACAATGGTCCTTTATGGCCCACCCTTTACCAAATGGTACCCAAATGAACTACAAAACCATCACAATCAAAGTAAGTGCTATGTACAATTAAAATAATAAGCTCAAAACCACCACACACAAACAAAAATAACATTGCCGATTGCTCGGCCATCATCAGACTGGTGACTGGGAACGGCCGCCGAGACCATATAACACCGGTCTTGAAAGACCTACATTGGCTCCCAGTACGTTTCCGAGCACAATTCAAAGTGTTGGTGCTGACCTTTAAAGCCCTAAACGGCCTCGGTCCAGTATACCTGAAGGAGCGTCTCCACCTCCATCGTTCTACCCGGACACTGAGGTCCAGCGCCGAGAGCCTTCTGGCGGTTCCCTCGCTGCGAGAAGCCAAGTTACAGGGAACCAGGCAGAAGGCCTTCTCGGTAGTGGCACCCGCCCTGTGGAATGCCCTCCCACCTGATGTCAAAGAGAACAACAACTACCAGACTTTTAGAAGTCATCCGAAGGCAACCCTGTTTAGGGAAGCTTTTAATGTCTAATGGACTATTGTATTTTGATATTTTGTTGGAAGCCGCCCAGAGTGGCTGGGGAAACCCAGCCAGATGGGCGGGGTATAAATAATAAATTATTATTATTATATTATTATTACAGGCAAATGGTGCCTTTGGGGCTGGCCACGGGATGCTGGTTACCAGGAGCTGAGGTGGCCTCGGAGTAAGGAAGCAAGCAGGCAGGCAAGGGAGTCCAGCCAGCCAGTCCGCCAGCCAGCCCCTTGCTGTTGGGAATGGACAAACAAGTCCCAGGCCCCTGTGGGGCAGTGTGAGGAGGCACCTCTCTTTGGGGTGGAGGGGGGCAACTCAGAGACTAGAGGTGGCAGCAGTAGCTGCCCAGAAGACTCCCAAGGAAAGCGGAGAGGAGAGGAGGCTGAGGGAACACTCCACAAGGGTGGGGGTTCAAAAACGGGCAAGAGGCTGCCAGCTCTGCAGGCAAGGGGTGACATAACTGGGCTGCTGAGCCCCACAGGGGTGCCACAGAAAGAATGTAGTTGGTCAAGAGAGCCGTTGACTCGAAAAGGTTGAAAACCTCTGCTGTATCTCATCCTCCCTTCAAATAGGTTGCAAGCCCTTCAAATATAGCTGTGTTGTTATTAAGTTCCTTCAGTGAGGTTTTAGGACCTATAAGGGTTGAGACTAAGTTGGCAGCGCTTGCTTGTCGGTGGCCTGGACTTCCTGTCTGTCTGTCTCACCTAGCTGCTTTCTCCTGCAGTGCCATACACACTGTCCCCGGGAACAGGGGCAGATTGAGGGCAGTGAGAGCGGTGGAGCTGCATGGGACATGCAGCCAAGAGGCTGCCTTCTCAAAGCCTGGTAAGCAGTTGCCCAGGAAGGAGTCGCGAAGGCTCTGACAGGGTCATCGTGTCCTCCTACCTCCTTCCCAAAGCCAGACAAGCACGTACTGGGCTTTGGGAAAGAGGTGGGAGGACCCTGCCAGTGTCAGGAGCACGTCCTACACTTGAGTAGGACCCAGGCAGTGACACATGCCCAGCTGGCATGTTCCCTCCCTCCTGGTCAATTGTTCAGGAGCTTAAAAGCTTTCTTCAGACCAGAACATTACAGCGACCGATGCCAACAGACACACTTAGGGATCCGTAGAATTTGCGCATCTTGCATGACAGACCTTAGCAACTCAGCATTTTGGCTAATCTACTTTATTTGCATATAAGCACACACAGAGCACTGCAATATGGCTCCCTCTCTCTCTAGCATCAGACAGCAAAGAGAAAATGGGCAAAGGACAATAGTCCCACTTCACGGAACACAGTAACACAAACATCTGTCTCCGTCCCACTCTGTGGAATGAAAACATACACCATCATGTGATAGACAACAATCCCATGACTGCAATCATGGGGCAGGAATTCTAACAGGCAGAACCTCGCACCTTTTCCTGAACCCTGGATTAAGCTGGCACTGTGATGGCTGAGGGGAAGGGCGTCAAATGTTGGCCTTGCACAGAGTGTCTGCTGACCAAGCAAGCAGAGAAGAAGAACAGATGTTGTAGGTTGTGAACTTCAGTAGGTATCAGGTGTGTGCATGCTTAGCTGCACTCACCTGACGTTTACAGGAACCCGCATGCAAATAAGAAGCATGTGATTGGCACCAGCACTATAATGCAGACAGACAGACAGACAGACAGACAGACAAGACAGACGGACAGACATCAGAAGGCCTGTCGCCCTCTGGCACTGTGGAACTCCATCTCGCTGTTCTTTCCATTCATGGCCCTCTGCGGTTTGCTTAAAAACGGCGTTGGCTTGAGCACTGGAATTCAATCTCTCATTGTGATTTTTTGCAAAAAAATATTTTCACAATGGGACCTTGTTTCCAGAATGGACAGACAGGACTTTGGGGCAGTTTAGTCAGTAGGACTGGCCGGCTCCCAAGGAAAGGAGCCAGACACATTCCAATATCCCCCATCCCAACACCGCACAAATACTGTCAAGCAAAAGATGGCCATTTCCTCTTGCAAAGTAAGGCGATTTTTCCAGAATAATAATTTTAAAATCACATTGGATTTGATACTCCAAGTAACGACACTGCCATCGCCCTGCCACCACTCATCTGCCCTGGTGCGGGTGGTGGGTGGCTGTGGAGAAAGCAAGTTCTGGCTCCCTCCTCATGTGGTGGCCTAGCAGCATGGGAAATGGCATGCTGTGGCTGAGCTTAGCCAATTGGAGTCTTTGCATATCTGTGTGGGTTGTGCAGTTCAAAACACTTCACATTAAAATGCTACTGCTGATGAATTTTGTTTCCAGCTTTCCTTTTTATAAAACACAATAGTAACTGGATTTTGCACAAAAAGATTACCTGGGTTCAAAACACAGGGTTATGCTGCCCCCAGCTCACAGTTGGTTGGCAGATGTTGCTACTTAGTAAGGAAGGGAAACGCGACAGAATCCTGTGTAAAAAGAAGGGAGAAGAAAAAAAAACTTGCTGCAAACAGCTTAATCATTCCTTTGGCAATCCGGCAACTGACCCAAAATCAACCCCGTTAGGATGGAGTATATTGAATGCTCCCTGCTGTTGGGAATGGAAACATGCAGTGGAGAGTCATTAAACCTGAATAAACTGACCCAAAGTTCAACAAGCATGCAATCTGAAGGACAAGAGATAAGGAGCTGGAACAACTCAGAGGAAACAAGGACATCAGGCAGCAGATAGAGTGCAGGCGGCAAGACACTTCAGGAAGGAAGATTCAACATATGCGGGAGCAAGTTTTATTGAGCATAGTGGGTCGTATTCCTAGCTAAACATGCATAAGATCACACTGTTCATTTCCCAGAAGTAGAAATATCTGACACTTTCATTCATTGAGCATTAAGTCAATAGATTTGATTTGATTTATTATATTTCCACGCCTCTTTTAATTCAAAGGAATCCCAAAGCAGCTTACAAACAATAAATAATAATAACATCCTAAGTACAGCATAAATCATACGGAACAATTAACAAATCATCAGCGGAACAATTGCAGCCTATAAAACACTATTAACAAAGCAGCAACACTCAACAGCTTTGCCTCCCCCAACAATATTAACAACATTAACAAAATAGGAAACAAAAATTAATCTAAGCCCTGTTAAGTTCTCTGCAGCCCCATGACTCATTTACTTTCACTCTGTTCAGTTTATTAAATACACATGCACATAATGCCTGATTTGATTTGATTTGATTTGATTTATTATATTTCTAATTTCAATATTCAGTGTTCTTCAGTATTTCAGTAGTGATCACTGCTGGACAGAGAAGCATTAGGAGCATTCCAGTATTCAAACAGCACCATCTTTTGGTTCTCTCTGTAATATCATATATTTAATTTTGAGATAGGCAAGACGAGTATAGTATAAGAAAGAAAAGGTAATGAGCCGTTAAGGAAGCCAAGGAGAAAGGGCTCTGTGCCGGACTGCAAATGAGTGGGGGCCCTCCTCCAGCTGTGAGGAAGGGCCCCACTCATTTTGTCATGGACAAAAGCCAGAGTTTAGAGTTGGAAAATGTGTTTAATGGGAGTTAGAAGATGATTTCAAAAGCTGCGGGCTGGAAAAGGCAGGGGAAAGGGCATGGCTGATTTCTGCTTGAATCCAAGGCTGTGGCTATGAGGCAAACAAGACCAACCTGGGGTGTTAATGCTTTGAAGCCCTCCATCATAGGCTGAGGTTGTAAGGTATAGGTAAAGGGAACCCTGACCATTAGGTCCAGTTGTGACCGAATCTGGGGTTGCGGCGCTCATCTCGCTTTATTGGCCAAGGGAGCCGGCATACAGCTTCCGGGTCATGTGGCCAGCATGACTAAGCTGCTTCTGGCGAACCAGAGCAGCACACGGAAATGCCGTTTACCTTCCGGCTGGAGTGGTACCTATTTATCTACTTGCACTTTGATGTGCTTTTGAACTGCTAGGTTGGCAGGAGCAGGGACTGAGCAACGGGATCTCACCCCGTCACGGGGATTCGAACCGCCAACCCTCTGATCGACAAGCCCTAGGCTATGTGGTTTAACCCACAGGTGTAAATAAACTATATATTATAAAGACACCACAGTCTCCGCTGTGCCTTATTTCCAAAAGGAAAGATGGACCTTGGGTAAAGACCTGGAGCACCTGGAATCTCACACTGCTTGGAGACTCGGGTGGCATGCAACTCCAGCTGTTTCAGCTCCTATTCTGGTTTTTATAAGAATTCTCTAGATTCTTTGTAGTACAGTAGTACCTTGGTGTAAGAACAGCTTAGTTTATGAACAACTTGGATTAAGAATGCTGCAAACCTGGAAGTAGGTGTTTTGGTTTGTGAACTTTGCCTTGGAAGCAGAACACGTTCCGCTTCCTGTTGAGTGTGTTCCATTTGTAAATTGCGTCCCCCACTGCTATGGGAAAGCACACCTTGGTTTAAGAATGCTTTGGTTTAAGAATGGACTTCCAGACGGATTAAGTTCATAAACCAAGGTATCACTGTATGTGCACACTGCAAAGGAATCCTTGCTACTGAATCTGTTTGTAGTGCTTAGCAGATAACTGAAGGGTTAACGGGGGGGGGAGGGAGAGAGAATGTGCCTTCTGCTGATTTTTTTTGGCAATGCCCTAATGTCCCTTGCTGTTCCTTAATTAGATTAGTTCAATTAAAAGAACGAGATCCTTTCCTGTTTACCTTTGCCTAAGAAATCCCCAGCTTTGGCTTGTGTCGCTGATTCCTTCTGAGAGAACAGAAGGATTCAGATGCTCAGCAGGGGCAAGCCAGCAACTATTATTGGCGTCCAAAGGAGATTAAAATCAGACAAAAGCATGGCTCCAAACAAGCACCTACTACTGACTGATTTATTATTAGAAAGGAACTTTAAACAGATGAAAGTTCTTATATACATTGGCAGGGAATGTGTGAGTAGGAGAGAACAGAGCATGGGATGCACGATGGAGATGGCTTATTCAACTAGTCAGAGTTTGCTTTTAGTCAGAAGCCCTGGTTTGAGTAGAACGCTGAGCCACAATCCTTTAAAAATGAAAACTAAATTTGGCAGAATCCTCTTCATGGTTGTGTGGGAGGAAGACTGGAAGCTTGTTGAAGCTTGTTCACATATCACTAGACTGCTAATTCTGTTGCTGTTGAAGTGTTAGATAGTATTTATTGACAAGTTTTCTACTTTTCATTGCAACTGTTGTATTCTACATTTTATAACTTCAGTCATATGGATAATTGTTGCCTTAATTCTGACTGTCGGCCTCTTTGAGTACCTCCGTAAGGAGGAAGAAAGTGGATGGAAGTTTTAAAAACCACGGTTTACTGTTACATGTGAACTAGGGGAATGTAAGGCTACTTCATAGGTTCTTCCTATGAGCCAGGGGGTTGCATTTTTAATACCACCCTTCCTCCAAGGAGCTCTGGTTTTGTACACATGCTTCCTCCCAATTTATCCATACGACAACCCACAGTTAAGGCTGTGTGGAAGGGTGAGTGTCCCCAAGTCATGCAGTGAGCTTCATGGTTAAATGGAGATTTGAAACCAGCCTTTCCACTAGCCTTGCCACTCTCAAGTTAAATACAGTGGTACCTCGGGTTACATACGCTTCAGGTTACATACACTTCAGGTTAAAGACTCCGCTAACCCAGAAATAGTGCTTCAGGTTAAGAACTTTGCTTCAGGATGAGAACAGAAATCGGGCTCTGGCGGCGCGGCAGCAGCAGGAGGCCCCATTAGCTAAAGGGGTGCTTCAGGTTAAGAACAGTTTCAGGTTAAGTATGGACCTCCGGAACAAATTAAGTACTTAACCTGAGATACCACTGTATTTTACTCATGCCTTCTTTCTGAGCTTCCTATAAGCATCTCATTGGCTCCCGGGGAAAACAAGATGTGCCTTCAGGGTTCTTCTTTCATTCTTAAATACACTCAAAAGTAGATTCTTTGAAGATTGTTCTGTCTGTCCAGAGCATAATAGACCATTGGTATCCTCTCTGACCTAGTGAAAACATACTGTTCTTAAAGAAAGAAGAGGCACATATGTGAACAGACGTTTTCTCTGTATGCATTTGCTTCAGACCTGCACAGATCTGGCTTGAAAGTGCCAGCACAAATCCAATATTTAACCACCTGTAGGATACACGTTTCCTGCTCCTGATTTGTGGGACATCCTTTGTCTGATGAGACATGGTTTGGGATAGGACACACAAGCAACCTAATTCATGCATTGAGACACACCCCTCTCCCTATAATGTGACATTATTGAAATATGTGCAATGACATTGTCATATTACGTGTACACACACACACACACACACACACACACACACACATCCCCTTATCAGATGCCACAGGGACAAAGGATGACAACACATCATGTATGTTCATTACAGGGTCAGAAGGGTGAACTCAACATGAGGTTGCCATCTCAAGCAACGAGCCAACATTTGTCATCATGCCTAAGAGCCAAATTACTCATTACATTAAACTGCATGCAAATGCTTGGAGGCTGCCATTCAAAGTGTGATGAAAAGAGGGTGCTCTCCCTTCCAGCAATTTGTCCACTCAAAATCACGCCCTGGTCAGAGGCAAATGGAATGCAAAAGAACCCTTAAGTTTTGATTGTGACATGTTCAAAGCTTAAAATATTACAGTAAAGGATACCAGCTTTGTTAAACTTAATATTGCCACTAAGGGTCACTGTTGTCCCACATTTGCAGGTTGTCTTCTTGTGCCAATCAGGGCTGGGCAAGTTATTCGGTGGTGAGGTTCAGGATACATCAACAATAATTATCAGGACATCATTTGCAGGCATTAAGGGTAGTTCTCAGTTGCATGTGATTAATATCATCTGCATATTAGTTTCAGGGGAAGGACTCAGTGAGGTCTAAGACAGATAGATCTTCTGTTGGCTAGAGAGCTTTTGCTAGTCGCACCAGAATACTCTGAGGCATAACTAGGCTGTGCCCCTAACCACCTATTGCTCCCACCTAGTAAACAGCATTTAATCTCACCCTTTAGCTCAAGAAGCAACATCCCTTATCTCCCAGGGTCTCCATTCTCTCAAGTGGAGGATCAAGGAATCTATCAACACTAGTCCTGTGAGGGTAAAATGGTGGAGGCGTCCAGAATGAAGGTTTGATTTCCCCCCAGAGAGCACCTCAAATCCTCTCGCAGTTCATAGCTTCATAGTAGAGCATGTGCTTTGCATTTAGAAGGTCTCAGCTTCAGTTCCTCAGTATCCTCAGTTGTGTGTGTGTGTGGGGGGGGGGTTTAAGGGTCGGTGTGGCGATCACACAGGGTCCCCGGACGTTTGACAGTCTATTGATCCCTGTGCCACCACTGTGCTCACTTCCCTGCTGCCACCAACCCGTTACTCTCGGGTAAAACACTGAGTCCAGACAGTTATTAAAATTGAACCAAATAAACAAGTTTATTTTATAAGCGTTAACAAGTTTATGGTTTCTCAGATAATATTCTTGTCAGTTTCTTCACTTTAGTTTCTTTACCAGTCTATACCTTCCTAATACCTTCTGACTGATTATCTCAACTGTTTGACTGACTCCTCTTAACAGATTCTCTCACTCTCCCACACCAGACTAGCCCAACCCACAGACTTATCCTCTCTCTTCTCTAACTCCAGACTGACTTCTTAACAACTCTAACTCCTCCCCTTGGGCTTCTATTGGTTAGTCATTTTACAATTAGTTAACCCTTTCCTTATGAACCCAGTATGATGTCACACACCTAGGAGGGCAAACGCCACAGTTGGTGTCAGGGCTGACATGGGCACAGGTCAGGAAGTTCAATATTTTTTGTTGTTGTTCAAGAAAACTGTAGACACAAAGAAGCCTCTTGGCAAGACCAGTTCCCTCTTCCCCCTCAGAGGCATTGCAGTAATCAATGCAGATCTCTCTGTGTTGCCTTTCAGCTAGTTCTACTGTTTTCTGTGCAGAAATATTACCGTATTTTTTGCTCTATAAGACTCACTTTTTCCCTCCTAAAAAGTAAGGGGAAATGTGTGTGCATCTTATGGAGCGAATGCAGGCTGCGCAGCTATCCCAGAAGCCAGAACAGCAAGAGGGATTGCTGCTTTCACTGCGCAGCGATCCCTCTTGCTGTTCTGGCTTCTGATATTCAGAATATTTTTTTTTCTTGTTTTCCTCCTCCAAAAACTAGGTGCGTCTTGTGGTCTGGTGCATCTTATAGAGCGAAAAATATGGTAAATGGTCTTTGACCCACCTGCAACCCTGAGTCCCTACACCCCTGATTCTGGAGCACCCAACTTGGAAATCACTAGCTAAGAGGAAATATTTCTAGTTCCATATCAGGGACCCTTTTGACATCTTACACTTGTTTTGCTAAGGAAGTCAGAGGTTTAATTCCATGCATCTCCCCAGAGGCACGAGCTGGCAGGTGGTGGTGGGGATTTACAATAACAAACAGCATCCTTGCTCACGCCCCCTTTGTTGGAGCTGCTGCTGACCTTGAAGCCCCCACTGCAGCCGCTGCTCCTTGACCCATCATCAAGCCCCAGATTCCAGCACAAGAGAAGGCAGATGTTGCAGAAGCCGGAATGATGCACAGTTAATGTCCATCATCGCCACACTTTTCCGAATCTCCTCGGCATGCAGGATATAAGGTTACGGTTGGCATCCTTTCTTACGGTCTTTGGAATCCGAGGGGCACAGTTCACAGAGATATTTGTCTATAATCTCTGCCATCACTCTCACACTCGAGATGCCAAACGGCATACTTCTCTTACCCCTCTTCCACACACCACACTTTTTTTCCCCAAAGAAAAAATTATTCCATAGCCCAGGATCATAAGACTGGAGTGTGAGCAGCTTCGGTGACATATAAACCGGCATGTTCCACATGTGTCAGTGGGCAGCAGGCTCTATGGATCGGGTTTCCTCCACACCCTGAAGCAATTTCAAGTGCCAAGCATAGCTGCCCCAAAGTTCACCCCAACAGCCAGCATTGTTTTGTCTCGGCTGGAGAATGGACCAGCTGTGCTAAACACCTGTTAGCAGAAAGCTCGCTGGCCCATCTCACGAAGAGCTTGAGCATCCTTGTGGCATTGCAGCTCCCCCAGGGCCTTGCAGTGTCAGGATCTGACAGAGGCAATGCTGCTTCCTTGATCCGCAGCATAACCAGCATGTGTTAGGTCAGGGACAGGGAACCTGCAGTCCTCCAGATGTTGCTACAACTTTGTACAATGGACAACAACTTCCATTGACCATACTGGCTGGAGCTGATGGGAGCTCAACAACATCTGGAGGTCCACAGGACTCCAAGGTCATGGGAGTCCACAATACACCTGTTCAGATCCCAGAGGCATCTGGCAAGCCACTCCAAGATACAGAGTGCTGAATGCAATGGACCTTCCAATTGGCAGAGAATAAGGCTCTCAGTAACTACTAGTCACAGAGGCTATGTTCTACCTCCACTGTTCATGGAATACCAGTTCTTGGGAATCACTAGTGGGGAAAAGTGCTGTAGCACTCAGGTCCTGCTAGCAGAAATCCCATATGGCAACTGTAGGAATGTGATGCTGGAATAAATGAGTCTTTGGCCTGTTCCAGTAGTGTGTGTGTGTGTGTGTGTGTCTTTGTGTGTGTGTGGTTTTTATAAAAGTTTTTCATAATACAATAAGATATAGAAAATCAATGTAAATTAAAAAAACAGCTACAAAAAGGACAAATAGAATAAGCAGAATGTGGAGTCCTCTCTTGAAGGTAGTTCTTAACCCTGACCACCCACAGAAGGCAGTTAAGTAGCCTCTCACCTCCTCCTAGCTCTTACCTGGGATCCTTCTGTTCCCCTCGTAGCCTCTCACCTTGGGAGATCAACATTTCCCTGCCTCCCACCCAGAGTCCTCCACCAGCCACCTACCACCCCCATGAGTAAACAATCCTTGGACCTGCTTAATAAAGACCCCAAGTAGAAGATGCCAAAGAAAAAAGAGAAGAAAATACAGAAGAGAGAGACAATAAAATGCAGAAAAAAGGGGGAAAGGGGGAGAAAGGGAGAAAGGGAGAAGGGGAGAAAGGGAGAAGGGCAGATTAATAATAAAACAATGTATTTATATCCCACCCTCCCCAGCCAAAGCTGGGCTCAGGGTGGCTAACAACAATAAAACAGTACAAAAGTACAACACAACACTCTAAAATCATTCATTATAAAATTAATTCAAGGGGAGAAAGGGAGAAAGGGAGAAGGGGAGAAGGGGAGAAAGGGAAAAGAGGGAAAAAAGAATTTTTGATTTCCCATCCACCGGTTACATAAAGAAAGATCTGATCCTATAAATATATAGGATATATCGTGTGTGTGTGTGTGTGTGTGTGTGTGTGTGTGTGTGTGTGTATACAGTCAAACCTTGGATCCCAAAGGCTGCAAACCTGGAAGTGAGTGTACCAGTTTGTGAATGTTCTTTGGAACCCGAACGATAGACGTGGCTTCCATGGCTTCTGATTGGCTTCAGGAGCTTCCTGCAGCCAATCCGAAGCTGCGCCTTGGTTTCCAAACGTTCCATTCAACTTCCAAGGTATACTGTATTGTATAAATATATAGGATCAGATTGTAAATCTTCTACTTTGGACTTTCACATGTTGGCAGAAATGGCTTGGTGGTGTGTGAAGGATGCAAAATAGGGAGTTGGAAGGCCTGACCCTGGGGACAATTTGGTTTCCAAGGAGGAGTACCAAATATTTGTCATAAGAAAATTAGAAGGGAATTGTGTGGGAAGGGGCAGGAATTTATGACAGCATTTATAGTTAAGTACTGCATCCCTTCCCCTGCTACCCCTCCTCCCCAAATGACTGATCAGGCAGGCAACATTCTTTGCACAAGAAGGGCCTGCTGGATCAGGCCAATGGCCCGTCTAGTCCAGTATCCTGTTCTTATGGTGCCCAGCCAGATTCCTGTGGGAAACACGGAAGCAGGACCTGAGTACAAAAGTGCTCTCCCCCTCCTGTGGTTTCCAGCAATTGGTATTCAGAAGTACCGTATTTTTCGCTCTATAGGACACACACGATCATAGGACCACCTTGTTTTAGAGGGGAGAACAAGAGAAAAAATATTATTATCACCCTCTCTGTTCAGCACCCCTTCAGCGAAGCGGCAGGAAAAACGGAGCCCTTTCCATTTCTCCTCCCGCTTCGCTGAAGGGGCGCTGCACAGCTCTCCCTCTCTGCTGAAGCCAGGAGAGTCTTGCCGGAGGCTTCAGGCAGCTATCCCTGAAGCCTTCGCAGCGCAGCGCAAGTTCCCGCTGCGCTCCGGAGGCTTCAGGTTCCTTTCGCTGAAGCCAGGAGAGTCTTGCTCCCTCTGCGCTTCGGAGGCTTCGCGTTGCTATCGCTGAAGCCAAGGAGCCTGCATTCGCTCCATAGGACGCACACACTTTTCCCTTTAATTTTTGGAGGGGGGAAAGTGCGTCCTATAGAGCGAAAAATACGGTATTACTGCCTCTGGCCATGGCATATGGAGCAGAAGTGCAACGGGAGGGGGTCTCCTGCAACACAACTGCCCTCCCTGCAGTTCATGCTGGTATCACCAGTTGTTGAGAGTCAAGGTGCAACTAGTGGAGTCTAGCCCATTAACGTCAATGGGGCACCGTCCCTGAGCTGGCCCACCTATGACATGGGTTGAAGCACCTGCCTCAGGCGGCAGAATTGCAAGAGGCGGCGCCCCATCCATCCTCCACTTCTGCTGCTAGACGGAGGCGCTCCAGCATGCGGCATTGCCGCTCACCTTCCCCATCAGCACGCGGAAAAGCAGAGAGAGCGGCAACACTTTGAGGAGCTCCCCGGCTCCCGCCAATTTGGCACGAGTCGGAGCGTTCCAGTATGCCAGCTGGCACTCGGCTCTCCCCTGGGAAGAAGCCAGTTAGCAAACTCTGATCAATGCCCAGGCTACTGCTGAGTTTGGCAAGGACCAGGGCGTGGCGATGATGAGGCACTGCGGTGGGCCAGGTGGCAACAATTCCCAATTCACCTCAAGTGGTGAAAAGGAATGGGCTGCACTGCCCCATCAGCCTCAGTCTGCTGCCCTCAGGCAGCCCACTCCTGCCTGCCTTCTTATTTACAAACAGGGAGGAGAATGGAGATAAAGTGTTGGTGTTGACCTTTAAAGCCCTAAACGGCCTCGGCCCAGTATTCTTGAAGGAGCGTCTCCACCCCCATCGTTTTGCCCAGACACTGAGGTCCAGCTCCAAGGGCCTTCTGGCAGTTCCCTTGCTGCTAGAAGTAAAGCTACAGGGAACCAGGTAGAGGGCCTTTTCAGTAGTGGCGCCCGCCCTGTGGAATGCCCTCCCATCAAATGTCAAAGAGATAAACAACTACCTGACATTTAGAAGACATCTGAAGGTAGCCCTGTTTAGGGAAGTTTTTAATGTGTGACATTTTAATGTATTTTTAATCTTTGTTGAAAGCTGCCCAGAGTGGCTGGGGAGACCCAGCCAGATGGGCAGGGTACAAATAAATTATAATTATTATAATTATTATAATTATTATTATTATTATTATTATTATTATTATTATTATTATCATCATCATCATCATCATCATCATTATTAAACAAAACTTAGTTGGCTCTCCCTGTCAATGGCTCTGGCTCCACCTACTGTTGATTGAAAGCCTCTATGGGTGAAACTACTACTGGAAGGAAGTTAACTTGATGCCTGTTTGAACATTCATCAGGATGCATGATCTGCGGTACCTCAGCTATGCAAAGCAGGTGGGATCACTCATCCGAAAGTGCTACCTGGTCAAAATTTCCTTGTTCATGTAACACACCCCAGAAGGTACAGTGAGAAACCTTTCCCTCAGACTAACTTGGCACATGATGGACTGTTTAGCAGCTGTGGAAAACAGAAAGCTGGGGTTTATAAGCCTTGTTCAGAAGTGTTGCTCACGTGTGAGGAAGGGGCCTCGTGGCAACTAGCCCACTGGGATGGGCAAATATGTCACATCTGCTTTCTCTCATCCCATTTTTCCAATCTTGAGTTCAGGTCACCACAGTTCCACACACAGAGATATATACAGTGCTTTCTTTTCTTAGGGGTACTCTCAAATCGTGGGGAAATAAATACAGTAAATACAACAAAACAAAACTGACCAATCACCGTGCTAGATATTCCAACTCCTACTTCACACATTAAATGCTCACTTCCATCTGAGACTCAGGAAACACCGCAACAGGAAATGAGACCGCCATTAGGAGTAGCAACAGAACTGGTGATTCACCGTGCTAGAGAAGACACTAAAAACATTTAAATTTTTAGTTTCTTCTCCCATTAGATTCACAAAATCTTTAGGGGTATGCGTACCCCACGTACCCCCAGAAAAAAGCACTTGAGATAGATGATAGATAGATAGATGATAGATAGATAGATAGATAGATAGACAGACAGACAGACAGATAGATGATAGATATATCTGTAGGGCTAGATTAACTATTAAGCAAAATAAGCATGCATTTAGGGCATCAAGGGAAGGGGAGACCACAGAAATTTTCCATTGCCAGATATACCATATATTTATACTACCACTACCACTACTACTACTACTACTACCACTACTACTACTACTAATAATAATAATAATAATAAAATAGTAATAATAGAGACTAATGATATAGGATTTATTGTTGTGTATCTTTTGAATTAGATATATATAGTGGCACCAAAATCTTTTAAGTGCTTATGGCCTCTAAAAATCTTAATCTAGCCCTGTATAGTGTTTGTGTGTGTGTGTATCTGTGTGTGAGCACACTCATGAATATTCACCAGCAGCATTTTAGCACAAAGTTATCCTGATGTACACATTTTTACATACAACGTATCTGTAGTGCAGTATTTATTTTATTCGGGAAATCAGCCATGAAGCACAAGGGATATGGAGGAGCGGAAGCCAATTCTGTGCTGAAGGCAATGGTCTATGGGGGGGGGGGGTATCAAAGCATATTTTTTTGGCTTGAAGAGTTGACAAGGGAGGTGGAGAAGGAGGAGGAGATTGGGTGTGGAGGCAATTCAAGGTGGGATGATATTCAAAGCCACCCTGGGCAGAAAGAAAGGAGGAGTTGAGTGGAGCGCAAGGAATCTTGATGAAAAATGCTTTGTCCATCCACATCTAATCTTGCCCCTTTCTAAAATTTATTTATTGGTGTGTGTTTTTCTTTTTGCAAATCTACGAAAGAGTAATAAAAAAGGGGGATTAAGGAGTTTTCTCAGGATGGTGGAAGGTGTGTGTGCTATGTCCCATTGCTGTGGTGGCACTTAACATTTTTCTGACAGGAAATGCTCTGCATGGGGAGGGAACAGAACAAAAATGGGGGGTCGAGGAGGGTCAGTTGGGGGGAGTGAATGTCAGTCAGTCAGTCAGTTTTATTGCACATAGCCAAAGGCTGCCGCAATGTACACAGAATCATTCAACAATTAAAAGAAAATATGCTGGATTAATACAAAAAAATCAAAACATTTATATTATCAAGACATTACCTATTCTAAACAGAGCTATAAAAGTACCTTAATATTCAGGTTAAGACATTAAACAATAAAATTTATAGGCTAAAATCATCACATGGCCACTAATACTTTAAAAAATAATGTTAATTAATTCAATGTGCAATTATATTCGGAATTTGGTGATAAAGATAGAATATAGCTTGATGTAGATAGGGTCAAATAAATTCACCTCCTTTACAGTTGGTGGCTATCTTGGCTATATAATTTAGGGGAGTGAATGAGAAATGTCCCTATTTTCACCTGAGGAATACAGGAGGGTATGCAAGGCAATGTTTCTACTCTCGTGTTCTGCATGGTACAGTCCTATAAGGACTACATAGCCTCCCTTAGCAGTTGAAATAGTTCTCGCTTGCTCTTAATGACACTAGAGAAGGGAAGCTCCATGTTCAAAAATAACGTCTGGAAATCAGAGGAATGTTGTTAGCATTCACAAGGTGACACACTCACGCAAAGAATGCCAGCCCTCTTTCTCCAAATGTAATTTGAGACGGCCTGATAAACAGCAACCACAAGTCAATAGTGGGTTACTATTTACCACCAAGTTCCTGCACGGCGGTCACTAAGGGCTCGTGGTTTTATAAGGACATGTTGAAGAATGAGTCGGTCAATCACCGGCGAAGTCAGTGCTATGAATTGAATGAGAAATGCCTATTTCATGCCCATTTGTTTGGAAGGCAATCTGATAGCACTGCATGTCTATATATTTAACATTCTCATCCTATTTCACCTGAGATTGTAAAAGCAGATTGAAATCAAGGTGCTTTTTTTCAGCCGCAACTCACGGCTCAGTCATAGCTGTCAACTGTCCCTTATTTGGCAGGAAACTCCCTTATCCCAGCACTGTGTCCCGCTGCTGTCCCTTACTGATGATGTCTCTTAAATTTCCCGGGTTTCATGCTTGCCCGGCTCGGGAGGGAAGCAGCGGCTCAGGGTCCTCCGCCTCGAGAGAGCGCGCATATGAGCTGCTGTGTCTCTGTCTCTCCCTTGTCCCCCTCAGGGGCGTGTCGTGAGGAGACAGGTGGCAGTGGGCGGGCAGGCAGCCCCTCTCTTGCGAGACTTCCGCCGTGCTGCCATGGGAAACCGGAGGCGGCAGCAGTGGCTGCGGCTGAGGAGGCGGCCTGAGGGAGGAGGAAGAGGAGGGGATAGGAAGGGACACAGAAGGGCAGCACTTCAGTGGCCGCGGCGGCACCGCAACCGCCTCATGCCAGGCTCGCGCGCGGCGTGGGCGAGAGTCTCTCTCCCTCCCTCTCTCTCGGGCGGGGAAGGGCCGATGGAACTCCTCACACCAGGACGACGGCAGCCCAAACGTGCTGCTTAGCATCCCCTCCAACCAGTGCAGCATCTTAATGTAGTGATTTCCCCCTCTGCATCCCTTTCATAACTCTGTTTTTATAAATCCTTTGTCCATCCATAGTTCAAATTTTTACTACAAGTTTTCTGTCAATCTTACCAATGTATGTAACTCTTTGCAATAGCTTTTCAAATAAATTATACACTTTCCCCATTCTTTATTAGAGAGGTCCTCTTCCCAGTTTCTAATTCTGCCTGTAAGCTTTGCCATCTCGACGTCGTTCATCAGTTTTGTCTGTCACTCTTCTTTGGTCGGAGTTGTAGACCCTTAGGATCATCTAGTCCAATCCCCTGCAAAACACAGTCAGTCGCAGCCAAAGCCGCATGGCTCCATGAGTGCCGGATTTCTGTATAAGCTAAGCCCAAATCCCTTATTTTGGCTGCTGATCCCTTATTTTCGAGGCTGCTGGCCCCTTATTTTCAAATCTGTAAATTGACAGCTATGAACTCAGTTCTGGCGCCATTGCCATTATAAGAAAACAAGGGAGGTGTTCATGGTGAATTCCAGCACCTCTTTTTCTAGAAGAATAGCACTGGTTGAAATATGGTAACAACTAGAACGGGAAAAGGTAGCTGTTTTCTAGAAATAAACAGCCTCACATCCCTGCACGTTCCTCTTCCCATTGCACAAGCCGGCAAACAAACCAGGAACTTTATCATTTCCTATTACATCTGAGCTGGGGAACTATGGCTAACAGCTTTCGAACAAGCTAACTTTAAACCCTAGTTTTATATACTGGCTTGCTCCAAAGAGATTCCCTATGCAATCGATGTAGCTCTCCTTTTCAGATTTTCAGAGTATGGGGAATCCACAGCATACAAATCAATATGGCTAACCTGACCCAAAACACCCACCCACCCCACTCACACATGAAAACAAAGATCACCACAGCCAATCACAAACAAACAACCACACCCTAGGCCAACCCCAACCTCTCTCACCACCAAAGGAAGACAAGTGAACAGCAGAGAACCTGCACAAACAACGCTGACACCCAACCCCACATATATTAAGTAAAATAGAAACATCGCCACCTGACCCCACCCCCACCCATCTTCCCCCTCCCCCCCTTTTCTTCCTAATGTCTCAACAAATGAAAGGTAAAGGTAAAGGGACCCCTGACCATTAGGTCCAGTCGTGACTGACTCTGGGGTTGCGGCACTCATCTCGCTTTATTGGCCGAGGGAGCCGGCATACAGCTTCCGGGTCATGTGGCCAGCATGACAAGCCGCTTCTGGCAAACCAGAGCAGCGCACGGAAACACCGTTTACCTTCCCGCCAGAGCGGTACCTATTTATCTACTTGCCCTTTGACGTGCTTTCGAACTGCTAGGTTGGCAGGAGCTGGGACCGAGCAACGGGAGCTCACCCCGTCGCGGGGATTTGAACCGCCGACCTTCTGATCGGCAAGCCCTAGACTCTGTGGTTTAACCCACAGTGCCACCTGCATCCCATTCAACAAATGAAAGTGATTTGTAAAAATGTTACATGGAAAAAATACGAGAGACATTACACATACTTCTGTAAATCAAGAAAATCTTTAATAATAAAAAAGTAAATTAAAACAAACAAACAAACAAAAGAGTATGGGGAATCTGAAACTGGTCTGGATGGTTCAACAGCTGCTTCTACTAGATTTTGAACCTCACTGGATGCAGAATCACAGGCCTGGAAGGGGTCCACACCTATCCAGACTGACACCCCCCCCCCCACAACCCTAGAACAGTATTATGTATTCAGCCTGGCACTGGCTCTCCAGGGTTTCAGACCAGAGATATTCCCAGAGCTACGTGCAGATGTCAGGGGTTGAACCGCAGTTGCTCTACCTCTGAGCTAGAGTCCACCTCTCAGCCTCAGCAAGGACGCTTGTTGCAGAAAAGCAGGCTGTTGACCTCTCAAATGCAGGTAAGCTTGTCACCGCACAGCCAACTTGTAAATAAACACCAGGCACTCGACTCCACCTCTTACTATTGCTGGCCAAACATTCATGACTCATTCTTCCATGTAGCATCAGAGATGCGGCCGCCTAGGAGAGCAAAACAAACAGGTGCTGGATATGACATTCCAGCGCAATCTCCGACATGGGCCAGGTGAGTTATATGACCGCGTTATTTACGAATCCCTAAACACAAGGGATGTGGGGTGGAGTTCAACTCTGCTTGTGCCTAAAGGAGAAATGACCTAATTTGCAAATTTCTAAATAACCCATGAACCATCCTTCAGAATCCTCTGAATTTTGGAGAGCACTGTGCGTGAAAATGCATGACATCACTGAAAACAGCATTCAAAAATGCATTGTATCGGGGGAAATAGATTTGCGAAAATGGGTATGTTAGGCAAAGTTGCCTGTAAAAATGTGTATGTTGGAAGCAATTCACACTTACTCGCAGATAGGTTTTTATGAGGACATTTTTTTTATTTTTTTAAAAAAGCAACCTGATGTGGAAATGTTGAGAACTGGACATAAGAATTGAAAAATGAGAAACTGACAAAAACTGATCCACCCATCCTAGTGAGAGATTTGGGTTTTAGAACTTCTCGCTCCTTCGACTTTCCCCCTTTAGAATCTGTTGTTTGGAGAAGCCCCAGCTGAACACATTGCCTTACAGGGGTCAATTCAACATGACTCAAACCTATATCATGTTACTTCCCATTAGAAGGCTCTTTTCCACTGAGCTACCAGCTAGATTCTGAGGGTAAACCCCTGAAATGCTTCCTTCTGTTTGCAGAATGTCCTTGTGCAATCTCCCGTAAGGGAGAATTGCTCCTTTTGCTGTCATGGAGCTTGAACCTTTCCCTTGGGGACACCTTCAGCCTACCAGTCTATGCAGCTGGCTGGGTGCTGGGTGACAGGAATGACATGTCATCCTTTGTCTCCAAGTGCCAGAGTTTTCTTCAAAAAGGCAAAAATAGCCAGGAGTGAGAAGGGACACACCTCAATCTGTTTTTCAAAATTTCAGAATTCTTTGCCACAGCGTTTCCTTTTTATTTATTTATTTATTTGTTTGTTTGTTTTATTAACATAAAACACATACATATACATTTACACAATACACGTACACAACACACTACCTAATTTTCATAGCATAAAACATACCAACATTACTCTATATAATACCTACCTATACTATACATATCAACAGACCTACACACCTGCCCCATACAGACACCCACCAAGTGACTTGACTTCCAGCCGTTCTTGTTACGCTACTTTATTTTTCCAACTAGCTTCAACGCATTTCATTATTTCTTTAATCTCTTTTTTTTTATTAACTTTACTCTCCTTTCACTCTAACCATTTTCTGGATTCACTCAGTATGTCAGAAATTCTACTTTTTCCACATAAATTTTGATGTATTCCCACTCCTTATTCACTTTTTGTACCATATCTCCTCTTATCCTCCCTGTTAGTTCAGCATTTCCCTTGTACTGTAGCCAGGATCGCTCAGCTTTTCTTCAAGCTAAATGCAGACATTTGCTCAGAAAGTACTGCGACTCAGCCTCCTCATTTTAGGCAGCATGTGCTGATCCAGAGACTCTGCTTGAAGAATTTTTTTTCTTTTAAATTTCTCTTTCCCACCCTCATGCCTCTCCAAGTATGTTTATCCATCTCTGGTAATTTCTTCTGCCCTTCCCCTTTCATGTTTGTCTCTCTACCCCACCCAGCCACCAAATGGCTGAATTCTTTCGTTGCTCCTCTCTGATCTTTTCACTTCTTCCACCTATATACTTCTTCCTCTAGAATGTGGCAGCTAGACTGGTGACTGGGAGCGGCCGCCGAGACCATATAACACCGGTCTTGAAAGACCTACATTGGCTCCCAGTACGTTTCCGAGCACAATTCAAAGTGTTGGTGCTGACCTTTAAAGCCCTAAACGGCCTCGGTCCTGTACACCTGAAGGAGCGTCTCCACCCTCATCATTCAGTCCGGACACTGAGGTCCAGCGCCGAGGGCCTTCTGGTGGTTCCCTCACTGCGAGAAGAAAAGCTACAGGGAACCAGGCAGAGGGCCTTCTCGGTAGTGGTGCCCGCCCTGTGGACGCCCTCCCATCAGGTGTCAAAGAGATAAAGTACCTGACATTTAGAAGACATCTGAAGGCAGCCCTGTTCAGGAAGTTTTTAATGTGTGACATTTTAATGTATTTTTAATCTTTGTTGGAAGCCGCCCAGAGTGTCTGGGGAGACCCAGCCAGATGAGTGGGGTACAAATAATAGCAATAGCAATAGCAATAGCAATAGCAATAACAATAATAATAGCTTTCCTCTCTTCTCCCCTTCATTTCAATTCCTACTTTGCTTTTATGACAACAACCTTTTGCCTCACATTATAATTCCTTCCCCCACCCCTCCTCCAGCCCTTTCCCTTCAAAGGACCTTCATATTTCCCCTTTGTTACTGTTTTCATTTAAACCTATTCACAAACCAAAAACTTACACCTTGGCCACTAATAATGAACCAAAGGTCATAGTCATTACTGCAAATTTATGATGCTTTCTTTGTGGTACACAAACGGCATTAGATGACTTAGAGTCACTTCCTTGAGGAAAGGTGGTTGGATGTTGTGCAACAAATGAGTAACGCTTTGATTTTCTTCTAGAAACCAAAATATATGATCTGCTGGAAAGGCTCTGAGCTAGAGATTGGCTATCATACTGGTTGTGACTGACCTCTTCCTTTTTTCTTTGGTGTTTTAAGAAAGTCATGAGTGATTAGCAGGTGACCTGTTAGGAGACTCAGTCAGTTCCAATTAGAGGAAGTTTTGTAGAAATCTCAGCCCTGAGGAGGGAGCAAAGTCTCACAGCTAATTTGTTATCTTGCATCTAAACAGCATCACAAGGAAGGTACGAAAAGAAAAATAGGTACGTGACACTGAGTTCATTCCAAAGTTTCACTTCTCTATGCAGATTCTGAAAATGATCTAGGGATGTGAAATGGCTGAAGAAGGCATGTGTCTGTCTCTGTGTGATTTTGGGAGAGGCACATATCTCACCAAGATCCTTGGAATATGAGCATATAAGAAAAGTCCTGCTGGATTAACCTGAGCAGAACAGCACTCCTCGCACCAGGGCTTCCAGCGATTCGTATTCAGAAGCATTACTCCCTCTGTTTTATAAATGATTTTTATTGGTTTTACATATAATTACATTAAGTAACATCATACCCTCTTATTTTATTTCTTTGGCCCAACTGAGCCTGACGACTTCCCTCCCTCCCTCCTGTCTGATGGTTTTCAAAATTAAACTTTACATCTTTACATTTATGTTGTGACGTGGGGTTTGTGATTTCAGCTCTCTTGACATAATATGCTGGAGACAGTTCTCTAGTAACACTTCTTTATTAAGGCAAACAAGACTGAAGCCTGAGGAGGGGAAAGCTACATTTATAGGGACAGGGAACTAGCTAGAAAGGATACATTTTGGAGGGAACAATATCCGGCAATCACAGTCCTGCCTTTTGGAGGAAACCAATAAGACAGAGGATCCAAATACAGCAGCTTAAATGAACCAATAGTAGCTGTACCCTTTGAAACCAAAAGGCAGTTACTTTACCCTAATGCAAATACAGACAATAATAATACAGATATAAAATCCTTTGACTCAATACACAACAATTTACATTTACAAGAGCCAGTGTGGTGTAGTGGTTAAGAGCAGTGGACTCGTAATCTGGGGAACCGGGTTCGCTTTCCCACTCCTCCACATACAGCTGCTGGGTGACCTTGGGCTAGTCACACTTCTCTGAAGTCTCTCAGCCCCACTCACCTCACAGAGTGTTTGTTGTGGGAGAGGAAGGGAAAGGAGAATGTTAGCCGCTTTGAGACTCCTTCGGGTAGTGATAAAGTGGGATATCAAATCCAAACTACTACTCCTCCTCCTCCTCCTCCTCTTCTTCTTCTTCTTCTTCTTCTTCTTCTTCTTCTTCTTCTTCTTCCGCTTTGGTTCCTATCCTTGTTATAAGGTAAAGGTAAAGGTACCCCTGCCCGTATGGGCCAGTCTTGACAGACTCTAGGGTTGTGCGCTCATCTCACTCTAGAGGCCGGGAGCCAGCGCTGTCCGCAGACACTTCCGGGTCACGTGGCCAGCGTGACGAAGCTGCTCTGGCGAACCTGCACCAGAGCAGCACACGGAAACGCCGTTTACCTTCCCGCTATAAAGCGGTACCTATTTATCTACTTGCACTTAAGGGTGCTTTCGAACTGCTAGGTGGGCAGGAGCTGGGACCGAACGACGGGAGCTCACCCTGCCGCGGGGATTCGAACCGCCGACCATGCGATCGGCAAGTCCTAGGCGCTGAGGTTTTACCCACAGCGCCACCTGCGTCCCGTTATATCCTTGTTATATCATTACCTAAAATATTATATTACTCAACTTGAATAGGTAGCAATTTCATCCTGCAGATCTTCAGATAAACCTGCTAATGATGTTAATTGCTTACAGTTGTATTTCAAACATAATATAAATTTGTTCCAGTCCTTTTGGAATGCTTGGTCTTGCTGGTTCCGTATTCTTCCCGTCAGTTTCGCTAGATCTGCAAAACCCATCAGATTCATCTGCCACTCTTCTTTTGTTGGTAACTCCTGTTGTTTCCATCTTTGGGATAACAAAGATAAGAACAATATATAAGAACAATATTTTATCTTGTCTTGGTATCTCTCTACCCACTGTACCTGTTATGTAGTGAAGTTCTCACCCTGGGCCAGCAGGGGGATACTGTAGGTAGTTATGCAAATAAGGGATCGAAAGTGACGTTCAGTGATTGGATAGTTTTAGAAAATTGTTACAGTTACGTTGTACTGGATCTCTATATAAGCAAGCTGGCCGAACCCTTCAGTTCAGTTCTGTCCTGGCCTGTGAATAAACAAGAGCTGTTTGAAGAATCACTGTGTCGTCTGATATGTTCACCCACAACTTAACAGTACCCAATAAAATTGCTTCTGGTTCAGAAGCATTCCTGCCTCTGACGGTGGAGGCAGGACATAGCCATACAGGCTGGTAGTCATTGATAGCTTTTTCCTTCATGTTGAATCCTTGTTTAAAGCCATCTAAGTTGGCAGCCATCACTGCCTCCTGTGGCAATGAGTTCCACAGTTTAACTATGCAATGCAGGAAGAACTTTCTGTCAGGAGTTCAGCCTACACTTGAGTAGGACCCTGGCAGAGACACATGCCCAGCTGGCATGTTCCCTCCCTCCTGGTCGATCATTCGGGAGCTTCATAAGCTTTCTTCAGCCCAAACATCACAGCGACTTATGCCAACAGACATCGGCACACTTAGGGATCCACAGAGTTTGCGCGTCTTGCGTGACAGACCTCAGCAACTCAGCATTTTGGCTAATCTACTTTATTTACATATAAACACACATGGAGTTGGGTAAAGCAGCCATAAAAATGCACATATTGGTGAAAATAACCTGCAAAAAATATTATTTTACAGAGAAATGCTTTTGCAAAATGTGTATCTTAGGAAAATGTGTATATAAGAATGTGTTTACTGCCCTCTGGTCTTCAGATGAAGGATGGTATAAAAATTTAATAACTAAGAATAATGATATATCAGGAGAAATTGACACCAAAATGGTGATTAATTTTAATGAGGAGTTAAAAAAAAATGCCCACAACTGATACAGAAATGTGAAAAACTGAACTTAAAATGGAAAAAAATTGAGGAATTAAAATGGGCAGATTGGCCTATGTCTACATAGAATACAGACAATTCTGGACAAGATATTTTCTAAGAACAGGGAGCAAAATGCTGCCTGAGAGGACAGAGGAAAGGAAGCAAAATATATGCTTATTTTTAAAAATACCTATTCAAAGGACATAAGAATCTGTTTCCAAACACTCTAGAGTGGTACAGCCAGGTCCCCACCCTGAGAGTTTATCCTGAGGTGAACGTTGGTCATGTATGATTGCCACAACATCCTGTCTCCAAATAACACTTTTCGCTTCAAGAAAACCATCTCAGGATCCCTGATGAGCAGGAAAATAAGAGAAGCTACCAAAGACTTGTTTACTGACAGCAAAAGCCTGTCACAATTAACCCTGCTTAATGAGTGAAGGGGCAACATCAAAGGAATGGATGGATACTGGGCAACGCACATTTGCATGTTGTTGTGTCAGGTACAGGAAGTTAAAGTCCAACAAAGTTTATTTACAAAATTAAAGATTGTACCATTGTTGTTGAATGCTTCTTTAATGATGAGTAATCTCTGACTGTTTCAACACACCCACATTTCCTGTCCTCTCTCACTTTGAATCCACACAGTTTTTACATTTCAGCAGTTGTGGAAGATTTCTTCTCCCTGCTTGGCACATAACCAAGCTTGCTCAATGAAGCAATGCCTATGTGACTTCACTTCATCACTTTTCACAGCATTTGATGGGGAAAGTTCTTCACATACTTCTGATTATCATTGTTACTGATTTGGTGGGGAAACCCGCCTCCCCACCAAACCCTAGAAATTAATAAATTTGATTATTTGGAGAACTGAAGGGAAGATCGGAAGTCAATGAAAAATTACAGGCTAAGATTTTTTCCAAGCCAGGGCCTGGGAGGGAGGCATTAGCATGACCAAATGGTTGATAGTCCATCCAAGATGAATTATGGGCCTCAGCAGACAGAGGATGCCATGGTAATGAGGCCCTCACAAATGTTCACTTCATCAAATCTGGCCCTCTTTGAAAAAATTTGGGCACCCCTGATTTGGAACAAAGTGTGCTGAGGAGAAGAAGGGGAGAAGAAAGACCGAGCTCTATTTTGACCAGGCTGGCTGAAGGCTGGGAGAGATGCCATGCTGTGAGATCTGGACTCCATCCATGCAGACTGAAGGTGTAAATAGGTGAATAAACCCAATTTCTTAAAGCTATGAGAGTTTCTGCTATGTCTCAATTCTCCAAAGGAAAGTAGACCTTGGGTTGGTGCCGGGAACCCCCTGGAATCTTGCTACCGCTCACAGAGATGTAGGGGTGGGCACTGTTAGAATTCCTGCTCCATGATTGCAGTCATGGGATTGTTGTCTTTCACATGATGGTATATGTTTTGACTCCACAGAGTGGAAAGTGATGGAGACAGGATGTTTGTGTTACTGTGTTCAGTGAAGTGGGACTATTGCCCTTTGTTCTTTTTCTCTTTTTCTCTTTGCTCTCTGATGCTAGAGAGAGAGGGAGCCATGTTGCAGTGCTCTGTGTGTGTTTATATGTAAATAAAGTAGATTAGCCAAAATGCTGAGTTGCTGAGGTCTGTCACGCAACTTGCAGAGATTCTGTGGATCCCTAAGTGTGCCGATGTCTGTTGGCATCGGTCGCTGTGATGTTTGGGCACAAGAAAGCTTTTGAAGCTCCCGAAAGATCAACCAGGAGGAAGAGAACATGCCAGTTGGGCATGTGTCTCTGCCAGGATCCTACTGGAGTGTAGGCTGAGCTCCTGACAGGCACCTGACTTTTGTAACATTATTATATCTGCAAGTACCTTCACACATTGCAGCCAGTGTGGGAAACCGTTGGAAATTTGTAATTCCAGATGTTGTTGAATTACATCCCTGGGCTTTGGCCATGCTTGCTGGGGCTGATGGGAGTTGTAGTTCAGGGCCAAAGGTCCCGTGTTCATTGGCAATTAGGCTTCCCCATGGTGGGGAAATACGGCTCTGTGTGCTGCTCCCAACAATCACCTTCTCTACTGGAGCTCCACACATTGAACACTCTGGAGATCTACACATTGAGTGGAAAGTCTGAAAGAGAAACCTATGTGTGTTCACTGAACTACCAAAATGTGCAAAGGTACCAGCTGCTATGTGGACAAACAGCAAGAGATGGGCATAATGCTCAGTGATACATATCTGGCTGGAAGCTGTTGAGAACAGAATAATTGGCAGAAGGTGGGGTTGCCTGGACGTGTGTCTGCTCCTCCCATCATAACACTGGGCTAGGAGTGTTAGATGGCGGGGGGTGGGTTAGAGAACAAGGCCAGCCCAACACAGCAAATGATGTCCATTTCAAGGCCCGTACTACCAGACGCAGCTTGCCAGGTGCAAAGGAAAGTAGGCACAGTGCAAGTGCATTGTTGGGAATGTTCAGCTGGCTCCGCTGGTGTGTTAGCAACCTGCTGACCTCCCCGCCCATCTCGAGCCTCCCTCCTGTGATAAACAGCAGTGAACTCACCTGCTGGGAAACTAACACATCAGCTCCACCCCACCCAGCTCTTACCCAAGGCCATCCAAGTTATTTCGGTACCCAAGACAGAAAATCCCACATGTGCTTCTCCCCTTCCTTGGCAGAATCATAATCACTGCCAACACCACCTGATTCACTTGCCCCAAGTCAGCTGCCTGTAATAGCCACCACTTTCTGCCTAATGGTAGGGCCATGCTGGAGAAGGGCTTCGATATATGATCCCAACTTACGGGGAGGTTCATATGGGTGTTTGGCACTGGTATAAAATAGATTTCTTGTTTGAATTTGACAGTATTAACTGGGGCAGTATACTATTGGATTGAAAATGATCTCCATTCATGTAATATGCATACTCATGTTTGTTTTACGAGCTCTAGGTGTCTGTTAACAACATCCTTAAGGGGTGAAAAGACACACACACACAACTTAGTGTAAAACTGACCTTTTGCAACCTGCTGGTGTGGCAGATGCCTGGGAACTTTTCCTGAACCCAGCAATGCAACACAAACACCTTAATTTGCTCCTGTGGAAATAAAAGGGGGGAGTGGAGGGGTGAAAACAGCATTCACTGGAGGAAACAAAGCACCATGAGATGCCAGAGGGTGGGGGAACTGAACCGCAATCTGCTCAAAGCCTGAATATATATGTATCTATGAGATCACCTCCTCTGCTACATTCCATGATATCATAATAGGTGAAACGCTCAGCCTTTTCAGTTCCTCAAAAGGACATCTGCAGATGTGGTTGACAAATTGTTTCATCGGGGGGAAGGGATGGGGGGGAAAAGATGAGTCATGCTGCTAGTTTAAGGTGATGGTGGTGGGGCAAAACATTTGGACCTTTGAGCTATTTTTTAAAATTAAAATAAATCCTATGCACGACTCCTCGTTGATTTCAATGGGGCTTTCTCTGAGGTAAATGGTTACAATTCTTTGCATACTTCCCTGGGAGTAACTACCATCGAAGCCTATCTTTGATGGGCTTCAGGGCCGGCCCAGCCATTGGGCAGGTTGAGGCTACCGCCTCAGGTGGCAGAAGGCCCTGAGGCGGCACCCCATGGGTGTCCTGCCCCCTCCAGGGAGATCCTTCCTGAAATTTGCTCCAAGGCCAGCACCGCTTCTCCACCAGTGGTGGAGGCAGCAGAGTGGGCATTGCCTGTGGTGGCAGCAGTGGCAGGGAAAGGTCGCACTTCCTGTGTCCCCTTTCACGTGGTGAAACAGGACACACTGCCACTGACAGTCTGTCTTTATTAGTGATGTGCCTCCATGTGCCTTCAGATCATAACCTGGGGCCACATAATAATAATAATAATAATAATAATAATAATAATAATAATAATAATAATAATAATAATAATTTATTTATACCCTGCCCATCTGGCTGGGTTTTCCCCAGCCACTCTGGGCGGCTTCCACCTGAATATTAAAAACAATACAGCATCAGACATTAAAAACTTCCCTAGACGCCTTCAGTTGTCTTTTAAAAGTAGAATAGTTGTTTACTCTCTTGACATCTGGTGGGAGGGCGTTCACAGGGCAGGCACCACTACTGAGAAGGCCCTCTGCCTGGTTCCCTGTAACTTGGCTTCTTGCAGTGAGGGAACCGCCAGAAGGCCCTCGGCGCTGGACCTCAGTGTCCAGACTGAATGATGGGGGTGGAGACGCTCCTTCAGGTATACAGGACTGAGGCTGTTTAGGGCTTTAAAGGTCAGCGCCAACACTTTGAATTGTGCTCGGAAACGTACTGGGACCCTACATACAACACAGCTCTCTGAGCATGGGCTTTCCTTCTCTCACACCCCTCTGAATGTGTGGGTGTTGGCAACGTGAAGGCAGACTTGTGGACTGGACGAATGCCTCCCCCTGTCATGATGTAAAGGCAGCCCAATAAGAAGCACTGAATTGTGGTTGTTGCATTTTCCTTCAAAGCATTGACAGAGATGGGTCGTACCTCTGGTCTGAGACTCTGGTGTGTGATAAATTTGTACAAAGTGAGGCAGTGGCTGTTAAATGGGTTAGTTTTCATATCTTCTTTTGCTTATCTTTCAATATTAATGGTACCGTTTTGGAGTTCTCTTTTAAGACTTTATGCTTGTATGCATACATGCTTATAACATAACTGAATTTGAATTCTGAATATTAATATTATTATTAATAGTTGGTAACAGTGTAATTGGTGCTGTGCATATGTCCACACCTGCACCTCACATCTAAAACAGCATCATGCCACTTTAAACAGTCATGGCTTCCCCCAAAGAATCTTGGGAACTGTAGTTTGCTAAGGCTGCTGTGTGTTGCTAGGAGACCCCATTCTGCTCACAGAGCTGCAATTTACAGAATGGTTTAACAATCAACCCTTCTTCCTATGGGAATTGCAGCTCCATGCGGAGAACAAGAATCTCCTAACTACTCTCAGCACCCTTAACAAACTACATTTCCCAGAATTCTTTGGGGGAAACCATATCCTTAAAATGTACAGATGTCACCTAAGTTTGATCCTGGACAACTTCTCACAATGCCTTTCCGTGGAGTTAGTTCGCACTCAACTATGAGTCATCAGTTAGTGAAAATGCATTTGCGGCGGAGCCCCGCAGCCTTTTGGCCATCACCTGACAAAACAGTTCAGCCTCTTTCCACACTTCTTCCGTACACTAAACTTCCTCTTTTAGACCACAATGAATTAGCAGAATTCTAGGCTGGAACTCAGAATCAGGAAGTAAAGCACGTTTCCCCCCTGAGCCAGGCCACTTTGATCTACAGGTGGGAGGCTACATGTTAGAATGCTCTCCCACAAATTAAACTCCCCACATGTAGAAAAACAGCATATCAGGAAGGATAGGCTGAAATCCTCTCCCTTATTGCTATATTTCTAGGTGCAGAGGGGTGAGCATCTAAACATGTGATTCCCCACCTGTAGCCTGTTAGTACAGTCCATGAAAAAAGCGACAACTTACTACTGCTTACGTTAAGGGGTGGGGCCGCACGTTGTGTACGCACCTATTGTTTGTGGTGGGTGCCGACATCCCATCCCTTGACCACGTGTTTCCTCGTGATACTGTGCATGATAGTTAAGCGTTGGTTTTTTTTCTGTTTCTGGAAATAATTTCCATGCTCAACAATGGGCAATGAGTAGCAAAGCGGTGTCACCTCCTTTATGGCTTCCGAAACTTGATTTCCCTAGCAAATTTTTTAAAGCTAGATTCATGTTCCGAGCTGATAAAGGAATGTGTTTCAAGCCATTATTGCAAAGCTAGCTGTGGGATGCAAATATGAGGATGTAGCTGATCAAATACACCCCTTAGTAGAGACTAGAACTAGGCTGGGGAACTTCAGGCCCCCAAGTCTCTCCCTCTGACCCACGGGAGTCTCCTTAGGCCACACCCCCCTTACTAGCCACAGCACTGTTTAGCACCCTCTGGGAGCACTTCCGCCTTGGACTTTGGTCGTGTTGGGTTTTTTTGCCTGGCTGATGGACAAAGAGGGGTGTGTGAATGTGTCTCAGTGTGTGGAGAAACTAGAGTGACATTTATAGCATATTCTCCAACATCCCTCAGATAAAAATAGGGACATTTCTCACTCCCCTCCAACTGTCCGTCCTTGACCCTCCCTTTTTTTTAATTGATGCATTTTCCAAAATTTATTATATACATCTTACAGTCCTTTTCTAATCATCTCATATCACATCTTAAGACTTCCCCATCCATCCCTCCTCGACATCCTAGCTGAACTTTGTTAAGCTGCATATCCTTTCATTCAACCCCATTACATTCTCCATAAATTCCTAGTGGTTGTTTACTACTGCACATAAGTTCATCACCACTTAGAAGTCTATTTGACTGTTGTACCTCTTTAGATACTTCCAAAGTATTCCCACTCCTCCCTTATCTATGTCTCATCCTAACCCCCATTTTTGGTCCTTCCTCCTGCAGAACATTTCCTATCCGAAGAAGGGTGAGTGCCACCAAACCAATGGGACACAGCACACACTCTATTCTATTCTATTCTATTCTATTCTATTCTATTCTATTCTATTCTAGATTTGCACAAAGAGAAACACACACCAATAAATATTTTTTTTTTTAGAAAGGGGCAATATTAGAAGCGGATGCACAAAGAATTTTATTTTTTTTAAAACAAAGACTCCTTGTCTCCTCTCTGCTCCCCTTTTCTTCCATGCCCTCTTCCCACCCCTTCTCCCCCCCCCCCCGGGCGGCCCCCTGCCTGCCACTCAGAGCTGGCATGTCACACAGAGCTGGGCCTCGGCAGTGGTGGCCTCCCCTCATCCGCTCTCCGGCAGCAACTAGGTAAAGGTAAAGGTACCCCTGCCCGTACGGGCCCATCGTGTCCGACTCTAGGGTTGTGCGCCCATCTCACTTAAGAGGCCGGGGGCCAGCGCTGTCCGGAGACACTTCCGGGTTACATGACCAGCGTGATGAAGCTGCTCTGGCGAGCCAGCACCAGCGCAGCACACGGAAACGCCGTTTACCTTCCCGCTATAAAGCGGTACCTATTTATCTACTTGCACTTAAGAGTGCTTTCGAACTGCTAGGTGGGCAGGAGCTGAGACCGAACGACGAGAGCTCACCCTGCCGCGGGGATTCGAACCGCCGACCATGTGATCGGCACGCCCTAGGCGCTGAGGTTTTACCCACAGCGCCACCCACGTCCCAACAACTACAAGCTGTCTAAAGAGGGGACTGACAGTGGCAGCTATGGAGAGGCCATGGAGAGGCTATGGAGAGGCCACGGGATACATCCTCACGCTAAGGACATATATCCTCCTTGCGGAGCTCAGCAGTAACAGCACTAGCGGGGGAAATAGGGACTTTCCGGGATCACATCAGAAGCCAGGATGGCTTCTGTACAGTGGTACCTCGGGTTACAGATGCTTCAGGTTACAGGCTCTGCTAACCCAGAAATAGTACCTCGGGTTAAGAACTTTGATTCAGGATGAGAACAGAAATCGCGGCACCGTGGCAGTGGGAGGCCCCATTAGCTAAAGTGGTGTCTCAGGTTAAGAACAGTTTCAGGTTAAGAACAGACCTCCGGAAGGAATTAAGTTCTTAACCCGAGGTACCACTGTCCTTCAGGGACTGTCCCTGGAAAATCGGTGCACTTGGAAGGTATGTTGTGACATACATCTGTGGCCCCACCCACTGTTGCATATGGTGCCAAGAATTTTGCCCTGAAAGGAATATGGACCTCAGGCTGAGAAAAATTCCCTTCATGGAATTTTGCAATTTTAGTTCTAACTGACTGATGCATTTTTAAATGGCACAAATAGTAGGGAAACACTGCATTAAAACGAAGGTGCTAACAAAAATTGCACAGGTATGCATTATATTGGGGAAATGACTTGCAAAAATCTGTATATACGTTAGTCAAAACTGGGTACAAACAATGTCTTTATTAGGGGAAATTGAGATTTATTTGTTTATTATTATTATTATTACTAAAGCAGATTGCTGCAAAACATGGAGAAATGAATTTAAGATTACAAAACTGAGAAACTGAGAGAAATGAAATTGACAGATCCTTCCAAATAGGTGGCCTGGCATGTGCCATAGCTCAGCGGTGGAGCAGATGCTTGGCATGTAGAAGGTTCCAGTTTACGACCTGGCATCTCCCAGTGATCAGGCAGCAGGTGAGGATGGGAAAGAGCTCTGCCTGAGAGGCGAGAGAGCTGCTGCCAGCCAGAGTGGGCTAGAAGGACAAAGAACTGATATGTTCTGCTTCTTGAGTTCCCATGTACAGTGGTACCGCGGGTTACAGATGCTTCAGGTTACAGACTCTGCTAACCCAGAAATAGTACCTTGGGTTAAGAACTTTGCTTCGGGATGAGAACAGAAATCGTGCAGCGGCGGCAAAGGGAGGCCCCATTAGCTAAAGTGGTACCTCAGGTTAAGAACAGTTTCAGGTTAAGAACAGACCTCCGGAACGAATTAAGTTTTTAACCCGAGGTACCACTGTACCCTGATTTTTTTATTATTATTATTATTTAAAACAGCTTTAAGCTCCAACGAAAGGAAGCCTTCTTTGAGGCAAAGTTGAGAAAGTGCAAACTAATTCAAAATACGCTGTCTCCTATTCGCATTTCAGCACCTTTGCTCTCATCATAGTGTCTATTTTTAGACTAGAATGAGTCATTCTGTGTTTCTGTGTTTTCTTGACTCCCTTCCTCCCTGCCGCTGAAGATATGGAGCTGGTGGTGACCTCACGATGAGGGAATTAACCCTTTTTTCCCTTTGCCCGACACAGGCAGGTGTAAATGTTATTGCATTTTTCTCTCATGAGGCAACCCTCGGCGAGTGCTCTCTGTTTCTGCTTGCATCTGTAAACCTGTTTTGTGTGGAGTTGCTTTGCACATCTGACTCCACCTTGGGCCACTGGTTCATCAGTTTCTCCATGTCATTTTCTCTGTTTGCTCCCAACAACAGACTTCCTTCCACTGGGCAAGTCTCTCATCACACCATGTCTAGACTTCGAAATCAGACTCCCACAACTTGGTGTGGCGCTGCACACCTGATGTCGGGGAGAGCGGCTGATGGGAGTTGTGGTCCAAAACATCTAGCAGACTGTGGCATTCGTACAGAGCCCCCGGTCGTCTCATGGACTATTGACCCGTACACCACTAATCCGCTGCCACCAACCAGGTCCTCCCCAGTAAAATCACCAGGTTCTCAATTAATAAAGAAGAGTGTACCGTATTTTTTGCTCTGTAAGACTCACTTTTCCCCTCCTAAAAAGTAAGGGGAAATGTGTGTGCGTCTTATGGAGCGAGTGCAGGCTGTGCAGCTATCCCAGAAGCCAGAACAGCAAGAGGGATTGCTGCTTTCACTGCGCAGCGATCCCTCTTGCTGTTCTGGCTTCTGAGATTCAGAATATTTTTTTTCTTGTTTTCCTCCTCCAAAAACTAGGTGTGTCTTGTGGTCTGGTGCGTCTTATGGAGCGAAAAATACGGTATTTTATTTCAGACACAAACAAACTTTTACGGCATTCCAAACGTTGTTGCTCTTTACTTTCTTAGTCTTACTTTCCTCTCTCTATCTCTTCTACCTCCCCTCACTCAAGAACCCACTGCCCTAATTCTCTCTCTATTACCAACTGCCTACCAACTGCTTCTCCAGCTGCCTTTCCCAACCAGCCAACCCACTAAAACCAACCAACTACCCACCAGCAGCTCCCAACAACAACTCAAACCTCGGGCTAAGCCCTTTTATACACAGGTAAGCTCTACCTCCGGCTTTCCTATTGGTCTATATTTTTAACCCTATCTCTCCCCTCTGTTCAAACATTTTCTAAACGAACGACAAACGCCACACAGACCTACCAGGCTGGGGAATGGCACCCTAGACAGAAAGAGGTCAATGAATTACGCTTGTATTCTGCTCTCCTTCTTCAGATCTCAGGGCCAAACTATATGCTGCATTAATCACATTCTTAGTTCTTGAGTCTCAGATTTTTCTTTCCCAAATTGCCATCATGGTAGACAGAAGTAATCTGGATTGGGAGCCGGGTCTGGTGGGGTAAGGGGAATTTAACCTTTCGACCCCTACTGTAGTTCCAACCCAGATTAGCCTCCCCGCCATGCCTGCTATTTATTTATTTATTTTATATATTTATTAAAAACTGCACTATCATAAGGCAGTGTCCCTCAGTCGTAGGGTTACCATATTTCAAGAGGTAAAAATCCAGACAAAAATAGGACATGTCCAGGATTTCCAAGATGTATGGCAACCCTACTCAGCTGGGACTGAGAGCAGCAGTCCAGAAGGCTATCATAATCAACAATTTGAAAAGTTGCTGAGTGGTCAGAAGAACCAGGAAAAGTGCACTCCCTTTGTGCAGTCCCTGGTGTAGGCAGGGCCGTATTTAGGTTTGATGAGGCCCTAAGCTACTGAAGGTAATGGGGCCCTTTATATGTCCAGCTGTCCTTTGCCAACAACAAATTGTTTCTGTTTTTTCTGTTGAATATATGCTGCATGGTAATTTATGGACCTAATAGGTATCTAAAGCCATTTGCACATAAGAAATAGGAGTCTACACAACACAGAACACTGTTGCTGTATGTAGGTTTTATTTTATTTGTTTTTTATCTTATATTTTGGGAATGTACTTCCAGTTGTTTTTTCTTTATTTTTTGGGGGGGGCCCAAGAGAGTGGGGCCCTAAGCTATAGCTTGTTTAGTTTATACGTAAATCCAGCACTGGGTGTAGGTTACCCACAAGTGCAACCAAGGCTGTCTCAGGGCTGATCCAAACTTTTCTTTTGTTCCACTCTTTCCAGACACAAGTATGCACCGTGTCCGAGTGTGTTTCATTTTGCCCTGGAGCACATGTCAGCTTGGGTTTTCTGCAGAATGCCATTGGCCCTGATTGAACTTTAAAGAGTGGGTTTTCATGAGCAAAGCTCAAGAGCAAAATAATAATAATAATAATAATAATAATAATAATAATAATAATAATAATAGTTGGGGGACTTGAAAACTGAGCTTTAAAGCATGGACTGTGCCTGGAAAGAGCAAGTGCAGATAAACCCTCAGTTCCAAAACTGGGTCAGAAGGTAAGGTGAAGGTAAAGGGACCCCTTGACCATTAGGTCCAGTCGTGACCGACTCTGGGGTTGCGGCGCTCATCTCGCTTTATTGGCCGAGGGAGCCGGCGTACAGCTTCCGGGTCATTCTGGCAAACCAGGGCAGTGCACGGAAACGCCGTTTACCTTCCCGCTGGAGGGGTACCTATTTATCTACTTGCACTTTGACATGCTTTTGAACTGCTAGGTTGGCAGGAGCAGGGACCGAGCAATGGGAGCTCACCCCGTCACAGGGATTCGAACCACCAACCTTCTGATCAGCAAGTCCTATGCCCTGTGGTTTAACCCACAACGCCACCCGTGTCCCTGGGGTCAGAAGGTAGACTTAGGTAAATCCAGATATGAATCACCCAGAAGAACCTGCTAACTGAGTCACCAGCACACAATCACCTTGTTCAAAAATTGTGTCCAACAGATCCATAGATAGCTGGATAGTGGTTGTTTTTAGTTCTGCTTACTTCAAGCCTCTCTGAACCAATAACAGTATGTGTGTGCACTGCAATGTATAAATAGGGCTCTGTGCATATCTCTGCAATAGCAGGAATATTGTTATTTTTGTGAAAGTATTTAAAACACCAAGTGTCGGCAATTAAGGAAAACATTGTTGAATTAACATGCAAACAAAAGACGGACAAGCTGGAGCAGTAATAGAAATAGCTGCTTTTGACAGCTGTTTAAAATGAGACAAAAGAGTCTTTCCACAGTGCCCCGTTCTAAATAGAGATGCACAAGATTTTTACTCTTTTTCCCCTCCTCCCACAATCAGAATTATGTTCCGGCAGGAATGCTTTTTGACAAATCATAAATGTTTTCCTAAAGAAAGGAACAGGTTTATTTTTCGTTAACAGTGTGAGGGCATGTATGCATAAACTGTTATCAGCCTTCCAGTTTTCTGAATTCCTGCTGGAAGACAAAGAGAGCTGAATCCAAGGGATATTGGGTCACTCTGCGTGGGGCTGCCCTTGAAATTGACCCAGAAACTCCAGTGGGTGCAGAATGCTGCGGAGAGACTCCTTACGGGGTCCTCAATGCGAGGTCACATTCACCCGGTGCTGTACCAGCTGCATTGGCTCCCGGTGGAGTACAGGATCAGGTTTAAGGTGCTGGTTTTAACCTTTAAAGCCCTATACGGCCTAGGACCCTCGTACCTATGGGACCGCCTCTTCCGGTATGCCCCACGAAGGACCTTACGGTCTGCTAACAACAACACCTTGAAGATCCCAGGCCCCAGGGAAATTAGACTGGCCTTGACTAGAGCCAGGGCCTTTTTGGCTGTGGCGCCAGCCTGGTGGAACGCTCCCCCCCAAGAGACCAGGGCCCTGCGGGATTTGACATCTTTCCGCAGGGCCTGCAAGACGGAGCTGTTCCGCCAGGCCTTTGGACAGGATGCAGTTTGACTTGCTTTCCTTTGTATAAAACAAGCCCGAAGGAGGCCCCCAACGCGCTCACAGGTCCTTGTATGATCAGTGGGAAACAGTTGGCCCTGGCATGTACTAACCACTCTCAATTCCAACCTGATAATTGCCACCTGCCCAGATTTTAACTTGTCTGGATTAATTTTAAGATGTTTCTTAATTGATTGGTGTCTGTTTTTATGCATGTTGTGTTGTTTTTATGATGTTAGCTGCTCTGAGCCCGGCCTCTGCCAGGGAGGGCGGGATACAAATAAATAATAATAATAATAATAATAATAATAATAATAATAATAATAATAATAATAATTAGGATCCTTAGTTTATTATGTCATGCACTGCTGGGGCAGGTCAGGAGTACCATTGACTAGGGACATAGAAATCTGCCAATTTCTGTCCCACTTTTTCCAGCTTTCACACCAGTTCACTAAATGTCTGATCAGCTTACACATTTTTTAAAGTTCTCATGAAGAATTATCAGCATCGTAGTGCACGTTTCTCCTGCTGTATCTGTTTTTCCCCTGTAGTTTTCTTGATTATACACGTTTTTGCAAGCAGTTTTCCTTGCTATAAAGTGGTTCAGTATGCTTTGTTTGCTAAAAATACGCTTTCTTGTACACTTTTGTTGTTGTTGTTCAAGAACTGCATTGCAAAATTCAGAGAAGTGCAAATTTCAAAGGGCAGCTGCGTGTCGGTTTGTGTACCGTTTTGGGATGTGGAAATTATGCATTAAAAATGAGGCAAGCTGATTTTCTGTTGCCCTGCCTCTCAAATTCCTTTGATTCACAAAGTCAGCAGCTGGGCCTTCCCTGGCCCAAATCCAGCCCTCTGAAGGATCAGCCATTTAGAAGCAAAATATGTGTGGTAAAATTTGTGGCAACAGAACTCGTGGCAGGTCCCTTCAAGGGATGGGGAAAATAGAAATTCAACTTCTCAAATAACCAAGAAAACTAGCTGCTGGTTGTGGTTTGCTTTGGTTCGCAATATGACTTGCAAATTTCAGAGGTGTGTGTGTGTGTCTGTGTGTGTGTCTGTGTGTGTGATGAAAAAAGCTGAACCAGATAAACTCGTTTTCTTGGTTGTGCCTTGGGAGGGGAAAGAATGCATGCAACGTTTTACAAGCAGAACAGTTTTATTACAATCATCTATGGGGATCTTTCTCAATGATTGCTTGCATAGCATTTTACAGTCTTGAAAATGGTCAGACGTCATCCTTTGTCCAGGCATTGGCTGGGTGGGAGATGTGAAATCCCCTGGCACCGAGCCAAAAAGATTATCCTTTTCTCCCCCTTATATGGCTATCCTGCTGCACATAAGCAGAGCGAAGGATGCCTAATAGGTTTCGCTGGCTGCTAATGGAAAGCTGCGCGTATAAATGATTTCATTCCAAGTCTGTTATCAGACTTGAGCGGTGCTGGTTATGTGGGGGCGGGAGGGGGGAGCTCTGAATCAAGGCAGCCCCTCCCCCTCCCCCTCCCCTCTCCCCATGAAATGGTGGATGCTGCAGCACAGAGTGGTTTGCTGGTACCCGGTGTGCGTGACGGTTTGCGCCAGAGGGTGAGGTTCAGAGAGTGAAGTTCAGAGGGCGAACAGAGTCTGGTGCGCCGGTCCAGGCTCTGCTGTCGACACCGCCAGCCCTGAGCCACTTTGCAAGGCTGGCAGGCAGTGGTGTAGCATGGGGGGGTGCAGGGGGGGCCGGCCGCACTGGGCGTAACATCTGGGGGTTAGGGTTAGGGGGCGCAAATCCATGGGTTGGGGGGCACAAATTACTTGCCTTGCCCCGGGTGCTGACAACCCACGCTACGCCACTGCTGGCAGGGCAGTGTTAGAAGGACGTAGCAGCCATGCACCCTTCGATCCCAGCCAGGGCCGTCTTAAGCATATCCGGCGCCGTGGTGCAAAGATCCCTCAGGCACCCCCCCCCTTTCCCAGAGTTGTCAACTTTTCGCCAAGCCTCTGTGGGTATTGCTGTCCTCCTGCAGTGCCTTGGGGGGCAAGCTGCCCGTCTGCAGGCCATATAGTTGGGGGGCTCAGCTTCCATCCTAAGCCTCTGCGGGGGTCTCTCTCCTCCCGCGGAGGCTTGGGGGGCAAGCTGCATGCCTGCCAGCCATATGGTTGACGGGGCACAGCTGGCGCGCATGCAGGGAAAGGGGAGGCCATCGGCATACCTCCTGGGAATAACAGATTTGGATATTCCGCAAAAGAGGAAGGGTATCTTTTTATATGCGATGGCGGCAGCAAGAGTTCTGATCGCGGCAAAATGGAAGAGTAATGAAATCCCCTCTGTACAAGATTGGATCCAAAAGCTGACAGAATATGCCAAACTAGACAGTCTATCACAAAAAATAAAGAATAAATCAAAACAGGAATTTGTTTCAAAATGGGAGGTTTTCAAAGAATATTTGAAAAATAAATATAGTAGTTTAAATTCTGTTGCAGCATTCGAGGAACTTCGGCAATAGTTGCAAGGTAGATATAAGAAATTAGATATATTAAGAAAAAGTTTAATTATGATAAAAGTGTGTATTGGCAATACGTAATATGAAATCGAAATATGGAATAGATGGGAGGTTGGGTCTTTAGTGTTAAGACCAATATATGTTTTATTGTTTGTTAAGAAAATTATGTGTCTATGGTTATTCCTGTGTGTAATCTGGTAATTGTGTTTTTTTCTTTTTTCTTGCTGTATCAATAAAAATTGGGGGGAAAGGGGGGGAAAGAAAGGGGAGGCCGCCGGCAAAGCCGCGCAGCTCCCCCACTCGTTACGGCGCCCCTGAGAGGCCAGCGCCCTGGCACAATGCGCCAGTAAGCCCAGTAGGAAAGATGGCTCTGATCCCAGCCTTGGCACATGGCTGTCGTATCCTCCTCACACCACCCTGCCAGCCCTGAGCCACTTGCAGTGCTAGGATCTGATCTCTATGATTTGCCCAAAGAATCATTCAGATCAGCTCTCAGCCTCACAGAGCAGCACAGGGCTGGCACAGCAGCACGAGCAGTGCCACCCCCCCCCCCCCAGCAAAATGTGCCAGGGGTCTGGAAGAATGGCAGATGAAGCTGATTGACTGTATGGGACTGGCAGAAATGACTGGCAGAATCCATGACCAGGGAGAAGAGTCGGCAGAAGAAGACTGGAAAAAATTTAAGGACTATCTACAAAAATACTGTAAAATTGAGGAATGTTGAATGATGTTGGATTGAAATTAAGTGGTTTCTAGCTGTAATGGTAAAAGGAATATGATAAAAGGGTTTTCTTTCAATAAGCAAGAACTTAAAGTTATAATAATCTAAGCTGTTGGAGAGAAAATAAGGTGTTTTCTTTCTTTTAAGCTGTAATGCTTTGAGATAAGGATTTGCTGTATAAATAATTTGAACTGGATATACAAGAAGGGGAGGTATGAGGAGGTCAGGGAAATATGTTATGAGAAAATAAGTTGTGAAATTTATGTGTTTTTAATGTTTTTTATGTTTGCTTTTTTCTTTTTGTTTGTAAAAAATTGGAAACTCTAATAAATATTTTTTTTAAAAAAACCAACAAAATGTGCCAGGGGTCATTGCCCAGCAGGCCCCCTCTATGCTATGCCCCTGCTTCAGGGTGCAGTTGGGGGCGGGAGAGGGGGGGGTCAGGGAAACAAACATTTATAAGCATCTTCGGAAGACAGCCTATGGGGAGTGTTCTACTTATGCCACAATTTTGAGAGAGCAGAAGAAATGCGTGGGATGCGTGACCCTGGATGCAGGTTTAACGTATTCAAGCCTATGTACGTCTACTCAAAAGTAGGTCCCACTGTCAGTGGCATTCCTTGAGGTCTCAAATTTCAGTGGCACCCTGTGCGGCATCAAAATCTGGTGCCCCTGCACCTTTTGCCTTCTGTTTGACTTCATAGGGGCGGTGCCTATCGCGGTGTCCCAGAAGCTAGGCATCAGGTTGTACTCCCCTAAATTCACCTTTGCCACTCGCTTCATGAGATGTACTGCTAGATAACTGTGTCTATGCAGTCTCAGGATTTCAGCAATCCACCACCTCCTTTTAAAAGAACCTACGTTTCTAGCTCTTATGGGTATGACGTCTAAAAGTGCACATGCCTTGTGAAATCATAGAAGCCAGAGGAGGAGGAGGGGAGCAGGATTTCTAGTGGCCAGATGTGTCCTCTATACTCTGCATGGACACCTGTTTTCTTGAATAGCAAAACCAGCATGCATTATGTAAAATGCAGATTAAATTATTTGGAAGTTTAAAAGACCCTTATGCAATTTCCATAACTTATACAGATCAAGGGGTTTTGATTTTCCTTGCCGTGTAATTCAGACTCCCTTTACACAATTTCTGCAGAAATTTCAATTAATTCAGCATAGTGTTTATTTATTTACCGGCACCATGCCTGCCTTCCCACACAAATAAATATGTAAGGACCAGCTCACAAACAGGTGAGCAACCACAGACAGGAATAATATAGCAAAAAGAGGAAGAGGAAGAAGAGAAGAAGCCATTAAAGTTATTTTAAAAGAATGTTCAATGTTTATTGAACATGCAAAACAACATCGCTCCTGACTTGACATGTCAGTGAGACATATCCTTAGACCCTGGGAGAAAAACGAATGCCTGTCCTAGTAGCTTCTGGTTGGATGATGAAGAGAAGTGGATGGAAGACCCGCCCCCTCTCTTTGATTGCTCAGTCGTTGTTCCCTAATTGCCTTCAGGTGTTGAATCAAAACAATCAGTACTTATGATGCAAGCCTCTAAGATAAAGACACAGATTAAGATATTTGACAACCTCGCCACGCTCCGTTACTTAACTATATAACAAGATAAAACCTTTCTACTTTTACTTTTTAGCTTTGTACTTATTCGGTTTTTTTGGAAACAAATAAAAGTGGGGGGAAGCAGTGGTAGTGACCAAATCCTCAAGAAAACCAGTATTTCAGAAAAGGCTGAGAAGCTACATTTACTTCACAGCTCATCGAAAAGCAGGCAGTGATGGTAGGGTGGCCCATATTTCAAACAGTGAAAATCCAAACTGTTGCTGAGCTTTTTTTGGCAAGTTTGCAAAGAAAAATGGAGGTTTTTGAGCTATTTTTAAGGGAAATCACCCAAAACAACATTGTTGTTGTTTAGTCGTTTAGTCGTGTCCGACTCTTTGTGACCCCATGGACCAGAGCACGCCAGGCACTCCTGTCTTCCACTGCCTCCCGCAGTTTGGTCAAACTCATGCTGGTAGCTTCGAGAACACTGTCCAACCATCTCGTCCTCTGTTGTCCCCTTCTCCTTGTGCCCTCCATCTTTCCCAACATCAGGGTCTTTTCCAGGGAGTCTTCTCTTCTCATGAGGTGGCCAAAGTATTGGAGCCTCAGCTTCAGGATCTGTCCTTCCAGTGAGCACTCAGGGCCCATCCTTAAGAATGGATAGGTTTGATCTTCTTGCAGTCCGTGGGACTCTCAAGAGTCTCCTCCAGCACCATAATTCAAAAGCATCAATTCTTCGGTGTTCAGCCTTCTTTATGGTCCAGCTCTCACTTCCATACATCACTACTGGGAAAACCATATCTTTAATTATACAGACCTTTGTTGGCAAGGCGATGTCTCTGCTTTTTAGGATGCTTTCTAGGTTTGTCCATGGACAAAGACAACAGGCAAAGCAACACTGCCAACATGCAAGACTGCATAGTTGCCATGCAGTATTCCAGATACGTCCGGGAAATTCTGGACGTAGGGCAACCTGGGGTCATGCATACCTCACAGCTTTGATAGTAAGAGGTGGATTTTCATGCACAGGAAATTATAGTATTTGAGAAGGCCACTTCTGCCTTAAGGAGGAGGTGGGGTTGTGGGCTTCACGGCCCCTCCATGTGTGCAGGGGGTGGGAGGCCAGCCCTGCGTGACTGGGAGATTCCCAGCTGCATCACCCCTTGGCCAGCCAATCGGGTTGTTCCGGGGTGTGTGGCCTGTCCCATAAAGGCAGGACGCAGCCGGGGATCTCCCTCTTTTGCCGCTTTCCAGCTGCTCCAGTTTTATACACTTTTAGAACCACTGAAATGAACATAGGAACCTAAATACAGCCCAGCTGAATCAGGCCAATGTATAGGTTAGAATCCTGTTCTCACAGTGGCCAACCAGGTATCTGTGGGAAGGGACCTCTGTGCAACAAGCCTCTCTCTGCTCTTGATTCCCAACAACTGATATGCTGAGGCATACCAAGGCATTTGATAACAGAGGTATAATATAGCCATCATTGCTAGTAACCAATGATAACCTTATCATATCTAGAATGGTCTGAATCTCTTTTAAAGCCATTACAAAAGTGGAGGCAGGCAGTGGCTCCGGATTTGAAAATTGCTGAGGTCTTGGCAGACCACTTAATTATATCTATACAGTGGTACCTCAGGTTAAGTACTTAAATGGTTCCGGAAGTCCATTCTTAATATGAAGCGTTCTTAACCTGAAGCGGACTTTCCCATTGAAAGTAATGGAAAGTGGATTGATCCGTTCCAGATGATGAAAAACACCCCCTAAAACAGCAATTTAACACGAATTTTACTGTCTAATGAGACCAGGGATCCATAAAATGAAGGCAATAATCTTTTTTAAAAAAATATATGTTTCAGTCTTCAGTGAATCTCTCCTCTCGTCGATTCCGGATCCTTCCTGTTAATTTATCAAATTAATTCCATTAATTTCATTCTCCATTCTTCAATCGTAGGTAATTCTTCTTGTTTCCATTTTTGGGCCATTAGTATTCTTGCTGCCGTTACTGTGTATAAAAATAACTTCCATTCTTTCTTATTCATTTCATTTCCAAATGAAGGCAATAATCAATGTACTGTACTATAAAAAAATAAGACAGTATTTTAGATGAAAAAAATAAAAAATAAAAAATTAACATTAATTTTTTTCTTATGTGCACTTATAATAGTCAGTTTAGTTATCCAAATTGACTATCTAAACTGACTATCATAAGTGCACATAAGAAAAAAAATAATGTTAATTTCTTTCTTTCTTTTTTTTTAGATGAAAAAAACAACATTATTTTTTTTCTTATGTGCACTTATGATAGTCAGTTTAGATAGTCAGTTTGGATAGTCAGTTTCTGCCGTCTGAACAGGGTTCCACACAGTCACAAAAAGAAGCCACAAAAATGAAGTCACAAGCCACAGTCACAAAAGCAAAGTCACAAGTCAGTCCCATAAAATGAAGAACAAGCCACAGTCAAAAAACCGAAAAAGCCACACAAACCAAAACGCAAAAAAATAGCAAAAACAAAACCTCCAAATCTAACTTCTGTGTTGCGTGGGTGCCCGGGACTCAAGAGCTGGCCGACTCAACAGGAAGCCTCTGATTAGCAGCTCAATTAACAAATGAAACACACCAAAACAGGAACCAGACGATGAGAAGTGACCCCTAAAACAGCAATTTTACATGAATTTTACTATCTAACGGGGCCATTGATCCATAAAATGAAATCAATAAAACAGCACAAAATGAAAATGTGATTTTCTTCTTACCTGCGCTGATGTTTGGATGGGGACTCAGGGTCCTCTTCCACAATCACAATCGGCTTGGCTCCCGGCATTTGCAGGGGCCTCAGAGAGCTCCCACGGCTGGAGGCCGATTGCGGAGCCTCCGTAGGCCCCGCGGATGTCCGGGCTTGGCTCCAGGCAGCGGTGAGGCCTCCGAGAGCTCGGAAAACTTACTTCCGGGTTACAATCGTTTGTAACCCCAAAAAAATGTAACTTGAAGCATTTGTAACCCGAGGTACCACTGTATTTCCTGTCTGTTGTAGCTGTGCTAGATGCTGTGTGGTTTTAAACTTTTTTTGGGAAGTCTACATACACAGCATTTACCCACATCCTTATGCTTACTGACAGTTCCAAAGAACTCTAAAATGTTTAGACAGGGCTTATCCTCGCAGAAGCCATGCTGGTTCTTCTTCAGCGAGGCTTGTTCTTCTAGATGCTTGGTGATCCTATACAGTGGTACCTCGGGTTAAGTACTTAATTCGTTCCGGAGGTCCATTCTTAACTTGAAACTATTCTTAACCTGGAGCACCACTTTAGTTAATGGGCCTCCTGCTGCTGCCGCGCCGCTGGAGCACAATTTCTGTTCTCATCCTGAAGCAAAGTTCTTAACCTGAAGCACTATTTCTGGGTTAGCAGAGTCTGTAACCTGAAGCGTATGTAACCCGAGGTACCACTGTATTTAACAAAGCTTTACCCTAGCTTTCCTGGAATATTTGTTAAACTAACTGGCTCATAATTTCTTGATTCCCGTTTTAAAAAATGTTGCTCCACTGGCCACTTTTCAGTCATAAGAACGTAAGAAGAATCTGCTGAATCGTCTAGTCCAACATCCAGTTCTCACAGGAATCAACCAGGTGGCTCTTGGAAATGCATTGGTCCTCCAGTATGGAGCAAGTTACATATCTTTGTTAGCAAATCAGCAATTTCACATTTGAGTTCTTTAATGGGTGGATCCCATCAGGACAGTCATAGAATCATAGGATCATAGAATCATAGAGTTGGAAGAGACCACAAGGGCCATCGAGTCCAACCCCCTGCCAAGCAGGAAACACCATCAGAGCACTCCTGACATATGGTTGTCAAGCCTCTGCTTAAAGACCTCCAAAATAGGAGACTCCACCACACTCCTTGGCAGCAAATTCCACTGTCGAACAGCTCTTACTGTCAGGAAGTTCTTCCTAATGTTTAGGTGGAATCTAATGTTTAGGTGGAATCAGTCATTTGTTTGTGTTCATTTTGTCAACAACAACAACAACAACAACAATTTATTTATACCCTGCCCATCTGGCTGGGTTTCCAACAGAATATTAAATATTCCAACAGAATATTAAAATACAATAACCTATTAAACATTAAAAGCTTCCCTAAACAAGGCTGCCTTCAGATGTCTTCTAAAAGTCTGGTAGTTGTTTTTCTCTTTGACATCTGGTGGGAGGGAGTTCCACTACCGAGAAGGCCCTCTGCCTGGTTCCCTGTAACTTGGCTTCTCACAGGGAGGGAACCACCAGAAGGCCCTTGGCACCGGACCTCAGTGTCTGGGCAGAACGATGGGGGTGGAGACGCTCCTTCAGATATACTGGACCGAGGCTGTTTAGGGCTTTAAAGGTCAGCACCAACACTTTGAATTGTGCTTATTAAAAATAAGGTTTAGAATGGCTCTTGTCATCACTATTTGTCTCTCTTCCTCAGATTCCCTTCTGGAGAAAGTCAGCTCAGACACAGGAACCCGCACTACATCTTCTGCAATGAAGACAGAAGCAGAGAGTTAATTCAGCTTCTTTACCATCACACAAGCCCAAGAGAAGAGCCAAACAGCAGCTTCAAAATGGCCCTGAAAGTCCCTTCTCCAGGCAATGGAGAAGGGACTTTCCAGTTCATTTTGAAGCCTCTCTCTCTCTCTCTCTCTCTCTCTCTCTCTCTCTTTTGTCTTCCTTCATACATGTCTCACTCTTTGGTTTCTCTAGCAATGAGCTTCCCAGTTCTTTTAAAAGCACCCCCGACCCCTCTTGTAGAGAAGTGTTTCTAGCAGAAACAATTGAGAAATCTGGGTGTAGAAATAGCATTCAACATACGTTGAAAAATATTCCTAGTGTTTTTCACTGGCTGAGCCCGGGTGAACCTATATAACTCCTCCCTCTTCCATCTCTGTATCTGAAATGTACCTTTGAGCAGAGTCAGGATGCACATATACACAGACCTGCATTCATATACATATCACTATATATTCATATATAGAGTGAGGAACTATGCACATTGCTAAGAACATGTGGGAGAGCCAGTGTGGTGTAGTGGTTAGGAGCAATGGACTCGTAATCTGGTGAACCGGGTTCGCTTCCCCGCTCCTCCACATGCAGCTGCTGGGTGACCTTGGGCTAGTCACACTTCTCTGAAGTCTCTCAGACCCACTCACCTCACAGAGTGTTTGTTGTGGGGGAGGAAGGGAAAGGAGATTGTTAGCCGCTTTGAGACTCCTTAGAGGAGTAGTGATAAAGCGGGATATCAAATCCAAACTCTTCTTCTTCTTCAACAACAACAACGTTTGGAACTTTGGGTGCCAAGGGCGTGAAAGGTGTGCTAAAGGAGGAGAATGAGATTGCAGAGCAGTTGAATGAATTATTGGCCTCTGACTTCACAACAGAAGATTTAGGGCAGACCCCACAGCAATGTTTACAGGAAGAGAGTCTGAGGGACTCACTGGTGATGAGAGATGAAGTTCTAGGCTTAATCTCCTGGTCTGAAGGGCACCTGGGTTCTCAATGAATTCAGCTGTGAGACTGATGATCTGCTATTAAAAACATGGAATTTGTCCTTCAGATCAGTCTCCATACCTGAGGACTGGGAAGCAGCTCATGTAACACCATCTTTTTAAAAAGGATCCTGGAAATTACAGGCTAGTTAGATTAAGGTCTGTCTTGGGGAAACTGGTGGAATGTATTGTTAAAGGTAATATTTTATTTTTATATATATAAAAACCACATTTATATACTACCATGTCATTTTTAAAATATCAAAGTGGTTTACAGAATGAAACCATACAATAAAAACTATATTTAAAAGAAAAGTGCAGAAAATGGCTAAAGAAAAGCTTTTCTCCCTCTCGTATCATTAAAACTCATGGGCATCTCATGAAGCTAAATGCTGGATGATTCAAGACAGATAAAAGAAAGTACTTATCCACTTATGGAACACAAGACGGTGATGGTCCCCAACTCAGATGGCTTTAAAAGATTAGAGAAATTCATAGAGGACAAGACTGTCTCTGCCTTTGCAGCTGGAGACAGTAATACAGTGGTACCTTGGTTTAGGAACAGCTTAGTTCATGAACAACTTGGATTAAGAGCACTGCAAACCCAGAAGTAGGTGTTTTGGTTTCTGAACTTTGCCTTGGAATAAGAACATGTTTCGCTTCCTGTTTGTGTTCCATTTGTAAATTGAGTCCCCCGCTGCTATGGGAAAGCTCACCTTGGTTTAAGAACGCTTTGGTTTAAGAACGGAATTCCAGAACAGATTAAGTAAACCAAGGTATCACTGTACAGTCATACCTCGGGTTAAAGTAGCTTCGGGTTGAGCGTTTTCGGGTTGCGCTCCACGGAGACCCGGAAGTAACGGAATACATTACTTCCAGGTTTCATCGCTCACGCATGTGCAGATGCTCAAAATGACGTCACGTGCAGTCACGGATTGCGTTTGCTTCAGGATGCAAACGGGGCTCCAGAACAGATCCCGTTTGCATCCAGAGTTTCTGTATACCAGTTTCTGGAACCACAGGAGGGGAGAGTGTGATTGAGCTTGAGCCATGCTTGAGGGTTTCCCATAGGCAGCTTGTTGGCCACCGTGAGAACAGGATCCCAAACTGGATGAGCTACTGGCCTGATCCAGCAGTCTCTGCTTCCAGGATACTGCCTATTCATAGCACTGCCTGTTCATAGCACTCCAAAAGTGCGAGAAAGGACCAGTCTCCTAGGTGATGGGTAGGAGAGAGCAAAGAGGCTGGATTCAGTTCCCACAACACACAAACATGCCCTTTCACCCAGATTTTGCTGCTGTGCGATTGTCTGTCTTCTTTTTTTAATGTATCTTTATTAAAGATTTTCTAACCGCTTGCGTTATAACTATGAGACCAGACCCTTAGCAAGATGGGTCTCTTCTGTTTCCGGTGTGGCTGTTGTCTTTGAACACTACATGCACATGAAGAGCAGGAGAGACGAGCCTTTTGAAGGGAACATGATGGATTTAAGGATAAGTGAGCACATGGAAACTGCCACACACACACACCTCAAAAAGAAAAGTAAAAGAGCAGTGGATTTCCTTTTGCCAAATATTTGCAGACACGATAATCAAGGAGGAGAAAGGAATGGAATTTAAGCTTCGATTACATCCGCCCTAGTACCAGAGATCGGCTGTCTCAAGCTGTGTGCGCGAGTTACTCCCTATATAAATGTTTTAAGTTTTTTGGATCAATCCAGTATATTTTCTTTTAATTGTTGAATGATTCTGTGTACATTGCGGCAGCCTTTGGCTATGTGCAATAAAACTGACTGACTACTCCCTACTGAATGCGCAGATTCAGCCATTCGGAGTTCCTTCTATAAAGGAAAAAAAATGTTTGTGTGTGTTTAAAAGTTGCCAACACTAAATGGTCAGAATTAAACATTTGCGCAAAAATGCGTGAGAAAATGGGGAGAGCAGCATCGTTCATAATTGCCAGCGTGTAGTTTCCTTTCCCTAGTGATGAAACGAAACCGACCTCGTTTATTTTACTAAAATAAACCGCACATTTACACTTCCGCACCCGAGTAAAAAAAACACACAGCTTTTTGCAGCCGGCAGGAGGAATTCCGTTGGCCGCCGACTGCCCGCCCCGATCACCCCACCCCGATCCGCCAGCCCTTCGGTGGTGCCGCCCCCTCTGGTCCCCAAGACGGGCTCCAACACGCCCAGCCCACTCCCGCCTCCGCTGCCCCCTCCCCCTCCTCCAACTTGCCCCCGCATGCCCGGGCATCCCGGCCTCTGATTGGCTCCCCGAGGAAAGCCTCGTCGAAGGGGGCGGGGCTTCGCGATCACGTCACCGGGGAAACCCCCGGCACCTTCTCTTTGACTGGGCGCGCCAGGACTAGAAGCTGGCAGAACGCGGGAGAGAGCGAGCCGAGAGCATCGTCCGCCCCGTCGACTCCCGGCGCTGCTCCGAAGGCCCGTCGCACAAAAGCCTCCCGCTGGATCTCGCTGCGCCGGAGATGATGCCGAGCAAAACGCTGCGCAAAGGCGCGCCGCGCAACCCCGCGCCCCCAGGTAGGTCGCCGGACGGGCCCCAGACGACGGCTCGGCGCCTCGTCTGCGCGCCGCCGCCTCGGGCACAGGCTTCCCGCCGGCAGCCCGTCGAGGCACCGGATCAGTTTTGCCGTCTTCTTGAGGTGAGCGGCGATCGATGGTCTGGAGGCGCCTCTGTAGTGGATCGCAGAGTCCGAAGGGCCCCCCGAGCCCATGTAGTCCACCCCACCCGACGCCACCTACCCTTGATTTCGGAGCCCGGGCGTGTCCGCTGCACAATCTTTTTGGGCAGTGGTCTTTTCAGTCCTGGGTCTCAACTCAAAGACCCACCCTAAATGCGCCTCTTCTCTCCCATCTCTCCCATTTTCCATGGCCCTGACGGCAAAGCTGCAACCCCACTTAGGTCAAGGTCGTGACCCCCTTTGTGTTTATGGTTCATGACCTGCCATGAAAATCAACGCTTAAGTTGTCAAGTTGCCCGGTTGTTGTTGTTTAGTTGTTTAGTCATGTCCAACTCTTTGTGACCCCATGGACCAGAGCACACCAGGCACTCCGGTCTTTCAGTGCCTCCCGCATTTTGGTCAAACTCATGCTGGTAGCTTCTAGAACCCTATCCAACCATCTCATCCTTTGTCGTCCCCTTCTCCTGGTGCCCTCCATCTTTCCCAACATCAGGGTCTTTTCCAGGGAGTCTTCTCTTCTCATGAGGTGGCCAAAGTATTGGAGCCTCAGCTTCACGATCTGTCCTTCCAGTGAGCACTCAGGGCTGATTTCCTTCAGAATGGATCGCGTTGATTTTCTTGCAGTCCATAGGACTCTCAAGAGTCTCCTCCAGCACCATAATTCAAAAAAGTTGCCTGGTACAAATGTCAAAAACAGTCAGAATTCCTTAGGCAGGTCAGTGATAGAAGTCCATGATCTGTGTGGCTCCTCCCCCCCCCCCTGTATCTGCAACAATCACTTGCCCCGATCCAATAGTCCCCTGAAGGACTGCCTTGACTCTGCCTGTCCAGGCATTGCCATTCACTTCCACAACCACAAAGCAGACTTCTGATGCCCTCCCAGCGCCTTGAACTACAACTCCCACCAGCCCCAGCATCCACAACCAACGGTCAGAGCTTATGAAAGCAGTTGGGGAAGGACTGCCAAGGGAAGCTGATCCCACCAGAAGCTTTGCATGACCGTAGGGATCTGCCCTATAGCTGGGGGTTTGCCCATTTGACCCACTATCTACTGTCAAGGATCTCAGGCAGAGATAGGTCTTCCTCATCACCCAAAATCCTTTTAACTGGAGAGGCCAGAGATTAATCAGGGAGCGTCTGCTTACAATGCAGATGCGCTGCCATAGGTCTGATGTTTACAGGTGCTCTGATTCCCTGAATAATTTGAATATCCACGAAGTCAAAGGGTGATGGCGCTCTGTCCTGCCTCCAGCTTCTATCCCACTGTGTTGTTTAAAAAAAGGGGGGGGAATCTCTGTTAAAAATAGGAGAAGGGGCTGGGCTGTTGTTTTGATATTCAGATTTGCAATTCTCTGTAGCCAGCAAAAACGCCTGAAGTACGGTCCTATTTACCAGCTCTGCATTCTTAAGCACACCGTGGCCAAACAAACACTTGTAGGTATTCTGAGTCGGAAGCATCCTCAGTTCTTCTCGCTACTTTCATTGATGGGAGCAACTGAATGTTCACTTCCCATTGCCTTGCAGTGAAGTGAATGGAGGATCCAGCATGTGCAGGAGTATACAAACTGCAGAGGCATCCCTGGTTTGGGTCAAAATCTCTTGTTTTATGGGCTATGACATATAATTTAAAACGGCATCAGGCTTATAATGCTAGAAGACTTTGATGAACAGCTTTGAAGGTGTTGTTTCTTTACAGTCGAGCTCTAGATAAATTTTATTAAATGAGTAAATGATTAGCCGAAGTCCGCGCCGGAGACTAACAACGTGCTCGTATTTTTTACAGACTCGGAGGCGGTACGGGAATGTGCATTGCAGCTACGGAGGATGGGGGACAAATGGAACCTCCGCCAGAAGATCCTCAACCTGATTTCAAAGCTTTTCTGCCCCGAAACGTGAGAGCGCTTTGAGGGAAAGGAAAGGAAATGGAGGGAGAGAAATGAAAGAAAATTTCAGAAGACCCAACCTTTACGTGTGTGGAGTCGTGAAAAGAGACTTCCGTAAGACAGAGGAGATGAAACGTTTCCTGTGCATTTCTGCAGCCAGTTTCCTGTGGAGAAAAAAGGCTCCTGTGATATGATTTCTTCAGAAAACGTTTGTGAAAGTTTGCTTGCAAATGGAAGGAACTGGAGAAGAGAGAACTGGAATTTACTGTTTACCGGAGATGTTGAACTGTGAAGGGCACTGGAAAAGGAAGGAATCTGGGAGGAGTGCCCCAACCCAGAGTTCAACGTTCTGATTTCCATAGGTCTCGAATTCATTCACTCAGCTGTTATACTGTATTGAAAATTTATGGGATTTCATGCATACCAACGGGCAGCATTCCACCACCGCTCCGCTCTAAACTCTGGACAGTGCAAATCAGTTTATCAGCTCTTTGCAATTCCCATTTCCTAGGAATTGGAATCCCAGCCTAAACTAAACTAGGGAAAGGAGTATTTTGCTTGTGTGTTTGTTACAGCGAAATGAATGTAAGCTGTTACATAGAATCATAGAAACGTATAGTTCAGCTATGTAATACATTATGTTCATTTTTAAAAAAATGTATTACACTGCAATGCTATCAATTTGCAACTCTAAATCGAGTAGATCTGCAGTGCCAATGTACCAATATTAGTCCTACAGGTAGGACATTGTATGATTACTTATTTTTGTTGCGACTATAATGGGTTAATTTTGGGTTATCAGCTAGAACCAAATGTTTCAGGTGAATGTTTGAAAGCACACCAGGAGGCTGTTTAACAGCATCCTTTCAATAGAAGTTACAGTATTCTTAAGATGAGTTGTACAGCTTTAGCTAGCAGTTAACAGAATGCAATTTCCCATTTATAACAAATGTGACAATTTCCCTTACAGTGTTAGGCTTAAACGGAGGAAGCTGTAGAAAGAAAGGAGCAAATGAAGAGTTACATTTCAGAGGGAAAATATGACTACTTTTTCTTTTACGCTAAGAAAACCAACCATATTATTCAAAATGTGTCAGGAAGATGAAATGTTACAGCTGCTTTTCAAATGGGGGAGAGCTAGCAAAGAGAGCTTTAACCCAATCCAGAGATGGAGGTGATATCAGGTGTGCCATCAGGGATTCCCGTCATACTCAGAGTTTCCCATTCATTACAGTGGGAGAAGTTGATTTGTGCATTCAGAAAAATCCTAGCTAGCAGCATGAAAATGAACCCAAAAGGTTTTTAAGTCTGAATGGGCTGCAGATCTTCAATTTCCCAGTCTGGAGATCTGACATTAAACAAACGACAGGATTAAGTCGCCAACATTTTTATTTCACGTTCCACCTGGCAGGTTAACAAAATGTACTTGAGCCCTGGTTAAAAGGCACATGACAACTATGGCACAGATACAATACATTTCTAGCATCCTCCTGCCAAAACAAATGCACATTCTTCAGTAATATCATTAAGACGCTATATTTCAAAGCCAGGACCCCCCTCACCCCCGTCAGACTGCCTTCCATAAAAGTGTAAACAGCTAAAATAGTTGACCTCAATGAAAAGCTGGCAAATCTTTTTCTGTGAGTGAAGTGTCATTTCAACAAATTTTGATTTTCTAAGATTGCTTTCATCTAGTACATGTTGCCAGATTCTGGCTGAGTTAAGTGTTCAGGAAAACAAATAACTGTGGAAGTACGAAGTGTCATTTCAAACATATGGTAGAAGACTTTATTTATAATGTGTGTTGTTGTTTTTTGCAATGGTGAATCCCTCTCCCCTTTGTATAATGTTTTGATGCTGGTGTATTTGCCAGCTATATGTGTTTATGTCAGAAAGATTGTTTACAGCAAAATTTCTTGTTCAAAGTGTTTAAGGGTCGTATTTGCAAGCAACCTGGTTCATGCGTCTCGCTTCTTTGCAAACAATTTCATCCGTTGCCTTCCACAATGGGCTGCCCAGGCTTCTTGTTTTCATTTCTACAAATATTTGTGCTGACATCTTGCTGAGTTAATGAACTTGATGTGTGTGTTGTTGTTGTTTTTTGTAAAAAATAAATAAATAATGCTTTGGAATATAATTTCTGTGGAATTTTAATACATATACATTATGTCTCTTTTGCAGTTGACAATAAAGCTGTAACAGCTATATTATTATTATCTCTGTTGTTATTATTATTTGCCCTCCCACGTATATGTCCCAATGTGGTGTACAAAATATAATTAATAACAGCTTTAAAACTGCAGTTAAAAATAGGACAAAAATATCAGGAGATGCATTTAAAACTTTGTAAAGTAGACAAGCCGATAGATAATTTTAAGTAGGGTAAAAGCAAATTGCCAATATTCCATCACAATTTAGGGCAGACCGGGCTGGAATAGGAGGAGGGAATTGAAGCTCTGGGTCTTTTTTATTTTCAGAGCTGGAGCAACAGTGCCATCTTCCAGATCCTCCTTGCTCTGGCAAGTGAATGAGGTGATGACAAGGCTTTCAAGTTTTACTATGATAATAATAATTGATTTATTACAGTCAAAGACCAGCTCACATAACACAAGAAAAACAGCATCCATAAAGATAAAATATACAATCGGAGCAGATTGCAGCAATAGCTCATGAATTAAAATGGAAATATATACATACACCCGCACAACTGAGATTTGGGCTACCATAAAACATTGACCCTGAGGCACCCCAAAGGGCAACTTCAGCATTTCCCTAGTAAGCTATTTTATACCAGAGGATGATCTGTGCCTACAAATTTGGGCGCAAAATCTCACTACCAGCCAGGTGGTCTTATGATCTTTGCCTAAGAGGAGAGAATTAAGTTTAGAAGTTTTACTATGGTTTGTTTCAGAAACAAACCAAAGTAAGTTCCGTCATTTTAGACTTTGAACTAGCTGGTTTTACTTGGGATGGCCTCTTTGGATAGTAATGTGTATTCACCTACTACAAATTGTTTTTTCTGGGGTAGGTAAAGGTAAAGGGACCCCTGACCATTAGGTCCAGTCGTGACCGACTCTGGGGTTGCGGTGCTCATCTCGCTTTACTGGCCGAGGGAGCTGACGTACAGCTTCCGGGTCATGTGGCCAGCATGACTAAGCCGCTTCTGGCGAACCAGAGCAACACACGGAAATACTGTTTACCTTCCTGCCGGAGTGGTACCTATTTATCTACTTGCACTTTGACGTGCTTTCGAACTGCTAGGTTGGCAGGAGCAGGGACCGAGCAACGGGAGCTCACCCTGTCGCGGGGATTTGAACCGCCGACCTTCTGATCAGCAAGTTCTAGGCGCTGTGGTTTAACCCATTGTGCCACCCATTTTCTGGGGTAGGAGGCCCCTTTAAATGGCTATGAGTATTCCCTTCAAAACGTAGCAAGGCAGCCCTGTTGCCTTGAGGGGAGGGAAAGGTTTCTGCTCATTCTGCCAAGTGGGGCCCTGGACCTCCACCCTAAAGTCTTGGCTCAAATGCACCACTGCCCTCTTCTGTAAAGTACTATGCAGAATGATATGGCCATAATGTCAATCAATCAAGTGGATTGGCATGCCATCTTTGTAACTAGGACTAGTAGAGATGGAGGCAAATTCTGACTCGGCCAGAATCTTGGATTTCTATTGAAGCTGAGTGGCTTATCCGAGATTCCTGGCTGCAGCGTAGAAACAGCATACTGAACAAAATCTTGGCGCATGTGCAGAAAAGCTTTCAGATTTCATTCCCGATTCCATCAAACTCCTTGCCTTTTTGACAATTAGTTGCAATGCAAAGAGGTGGGGGAAGCCACACAATCCATTGTGGGTTTTACTCCTGGATCTCTCAGCAACCCTAAAGCTTAAGGTGTGACTCATGCCTCCTTCAGTCTTCAAGAAGAAGGTCATTGACCTCGGCAGTGACTATTCAGCAGGCAGTGTAGTCTGGAATTACCAGTTTCCTTGTACAAGGTAAAGTTGTGCCTGAGTCGGCTTCACCTGTTTCTTTGGCACACCTGCATGTTTGTCATCACCCTGCTGAAGACCTTTCCACTGTGCTCCGGGGCGGATGCAATCGTGTTGTTTATCAGAGACCATTTTATCTATCAAGGCGGGTGAAAATAGGAGGGTAGATGTTGTTAAGGTTGCCTACTGCAAACCACACCCTTTTCCAGGTAATGCAAATGTCTCCTATTGCTATAACAAGCCAAGGGACCCAATTCAAGGTGCTCACATTAGGGTTTAATGACAATGTGCCACTTCTCTGCCCTTAATGACTCAGTCCCCAAATATCTGAGAGGCCTCTTGGGCAGTGGCATATCGTGGGTTGCCAGTGCCCAGGGCAAGGAAAGAATTGCACCCCCTAACTGGTGCCTCCATGCAGCGCTGCCACCACTGGACAGAGCTATAGAGCAATGGCGGGAGATGCACACACACTTTCTTGGGCTGGGGCACCGCCGCAAGTCTCGCCATCCACCCACCTCCCCCAGCGGTAGGGGATGCTGTGCACCTGTCCATCACCTGACATCATATAGCATTAAATTCAGAAAAGGTAAAGCCATGGCTGTAAAGGAATGATCAGGAGAGCACATTAAGCCTTGGGAAAAGCTTGAATTCAGGGCCATTTAAGTTCCACAACTTATTCAGTTCCACTTCTTATAGCAGGGACTGAATACAATTGGGAGCAATCAAGAGTTCCTGGGTGTATATTATACAGGGTTTTTTTGTAGGAGGGTTGTGAATTTTTTGCCTAAGTCTAGCAAACTGTACGTAGTTGGACCACTGTTTCCCCTCTTGCCAAGCGGGGAATTCTACTGTTTATCATTGTAAATCCAAGCCTCCATCAACAGGCTTGCATGTCAAGCTGGAGAAAAACAATTCATCACTCAGCACTTACTTTCAATCTGCGCAGCTCCCTGAAGCAAACACCTGACCAGGAAGCAGGACTCCATTTTCCCGCCAGCTAAAAATATCTGGCTGCTTCAGAAACCTTTGGACTTTATGAGCAAGCTTGTGCCTGGCACAACTCAGGCTCAAGCACTTAATTTGCCCAGCCCTTACAGGCAGAGAAGTGGCACATTGTTCCTTTAAAGGGAAAACAGCTTTGGGAGTTCCCTAGCTCCCCACAAAGGCAAAACAATCAGGATGATCCAGGCAGCACGGAAAACTTTTTTGAAACTGCATTCATTTGATGGGGAGAGTTAAGCCATGTTCGCTGATGATTAAAATTCTCCCATAGAAATGAACAGGACTCACTGTAGAATCCTATACATGGGATGTGGGTGGCGCTGTGGTCTAAACCACTGAGCCTCTTGAGCTTGCCGATCAGAAGGTCAGAGGTTCGAATCCCCACGACAGAGTGAGCTCCCATTGCTCTGTCCCAGCTCCTGCCAACCTAGCAGTTCGAAAGCACACCAGTGCAAGTAGATAAATAGGTACTGCTGTGGCGGGAAGGTAAACAGCATATCTATGCGCTCTGGCTTCCGTCACGGTGTTCAGTTGCGCCAGAAGTGGTTTAGTCATGCTGGCCACATGACCCGGAAAGCTGTCTGTGGACAAACGCCAGCTTCCTCGGCCTGAAAGCGAGATGAGCACCACAACCCCCTAGTCACCTTTGACTGGACTTAACCGTCCAGGGGTCCTTTACCTTTTAAAGAATCCTGCACATGTTTACAGAGAGAAAGATTCCACAGTGGGGTGTAAGGACACATTGTGCTCCTTCTGGGGTAGTTTGCCCACCTTTGGTCCCCACCCTGAACACAGCTCTCACTCTCACTCAGCTGTGACTCCTAGAAGCTGTCAACATGCAATAGCGGCCACATCCCAGGAACGGCTTCCACTGGCCAGCTAAACCAGGTGAGGGTAGCTGGTGGTTGTCAAACTCTCAGTGACTTAGGGAATTCACCTGCTTGTGAAGACAGGCTCCAGGAGATAGACTCATAGAATCATAGAGTTGGAAGAGACCACAAGGGCCATCGAGTCCAACCCCCTGCCAAGCAGGAAAATGGATGGAGTGGACAAGACTAATGATGGAGTGGACAAGACTAATAGTGGATCCAACCATCTTGAAGGCGGTTTCTGCATGTGCTGTACAGGGAAGTGAGGGGCAAATGGGGCTCGTCAACCTAGAAAGGGGGCCTATCGTTTTGTGTACATTCAATTGTAAGATAAAACATATGCGAAGGGACTTGACAGGAAGTCAAAATTGAAGAAAAGATTTTGTAAGATAAAAGGGGGAAAATATTTATTTTCATTATTATCATCATCATTATTATTATTTTCTGTGTTTGTGTGGGTGGGTGTTTTGTATAGAATATTTGGGAGGAAATAAGACAGTAAATAACAAATAACAAAATAGAAAGGGGTCCTGTCTAAAAGAAGGAAAACTCTGGTGCTTAACCTCTGCTGTCTTGAGGGATATCTTTGGCAGGAGAAAAGACAATGGAGGAAACCCTACACAAATCCCGAGTGGAGTCCCTAAGATGGTTGGATGGCATCTTGTACGCCTCCTTCCAGCAACTCATGCAGATATATTGGTGCCAGACATATTGCTCTGCTTTCCTTTGGACCACATCAGTGAGGCGGAGATGGGAGTCTGGGCAGGCCAGGACCTCCATACACACTGCCCAGGCATGTGTCCTGAGGAGTGCTGCTAACGCAGCACTTTAACTTCACCCCTAGAGGCACAGTCCGGTGTCTCTCAAGACAGACAGATGCAAAACAACAGATACATACTATCATGTTCAATTGAGTTCATTTCTAGTAAATTGTGTACAGACATGCAACTGTGCTTAGATCATGCGCCTCTGCCCTGCGTACCCCCAACCCGCATTTTTGTCAAGTCAGTGGCAACACAGTTAGAACTGGCCAAATATTTGAGATCTAGGCAATCTTGCCTAGGTTTTTAACTTCTCAGTTGTTGAATTTATATCCATATTAGGACACAAAGTGGCATTACCTGGGGGATCCAGCAAATTCTCCATTTAGGCACCAAGCAGCCCCAGCCTTGTGTAACTTCAGAGGATCCAGACATATAAGTTAGAGATGCAGTTTCATGCTCTTCCACTACAGATTATGCCCTGGGACCTTTTCTAAAAAATGTTTCCAAAATACTATTTGGTGAAAGATCAGATCTTAAAACGAAATGTTTTAAGCCAAGCACCTATGTTTAGAAAGACTCTTTTGGAGAGGGCAAGATGACAGGAATCCCACTGACCCTAACATAGATTTTAGCAAACTGTGTTCTTGATGTGATTCATGTTTACAAGAACAAACATTCCTGTTTAGTTCCAGCTTTGCCTCATTTCAGATGAGGCGTGATGCTTCAACCTGGTTGGTGCTCTCCTGGTCCTTGCAGCCAATAGGACTGGCAGTTCGAAAACACAGGTTGCTTCCTCCTATCTGGTTTCTGTTAGTCCAAGCAGCCAATAGGAACTGGCGAGGGGCTGTTGTGGTTTTTGCTACACTGGAGTCTTGCAACGCACATGGTAAAGTCTGCCTCTTTTTGCATGGGGAGTGGCTTTAATGATTTACATGTGTAGCAGGCAGGGTGAGGCAAAAGGGTAATTGTGACCAAAGTCAGAATAGGCTGGAGAGAAATTAAAACTGACAGTTTGAGCTTGTATCGGATTTGTGATAGTGAAAGTTTGTGGTGGGGAAGGGTTGGGAAATTACCAGTGTAACTTCCGTCTAAATAGATAACTGCTTGGGCTAGATGGTAAGACCGCATGATTAAACTGCTCCTGGATTGTACCACTTCAGGCTTCAGGTGATAACTATATGACAACTATATGGCTGCAGGAGAAAACACAGGGTGGAGTGTCCCAGGCACAAGAAGGGGAGGGCTGTAGATGTTGGATTTTTTGGAGCTGGCCGACCTGACTGGAAGAATCCGCGACCAGAAAGAAGAGGAGATACAAGAGGATTGGAAGAAATTTAAAGAATATTTAGCTAAATATTGTGATATAAGATAAATAGAAAATTCTTGGAAATAATAAATAGGCCTAGGGGTAGAATACGAACATGTTATAGTAAATATTAAGGATTAAAATACTAATAAAGGAGAAGAGGTTAGTAAATGAAAGGAGTCAATATTATCAGAAATATGAATTTGGAGAACTGTTATATAGGTAATATAATGAAATTCAGTTAGAGGGGATTTGAGGAAGTCAGTTATCAATGTAATGAGAATTAGGTATTTGAAGAAATAATTTTTCTTTGTGTCTAGTTTATTGTAGTGTAATGTGTTTTTCTTTGTGGGGTGTTTTGTTATTTTTGTGATAAATGTGGAAAATCAATAATTTTTTTGGAGGGGGAGAAAAGAAGGGGAGGTCTGTAGCACTGCTTGGCATACGGAAGGCCCCGGGTTCAATTCCTAACACCACTTCCAAGTAGGGCTGGGAATGTGACTTGTCCCAAACACTGCAAAGCTGCTGCCAGCCAGTGTAGACAATACTGAATGAGATGGACCAATCATAGCCTCATAGAATTGTAGTGTTGGAAGGGATCTCAGAGATCATCTAGTCCAACCCCCTGCAATGCAGGAATCTCTATGATCTGTCTCATGACAGATGCAGCGGCGGAACAAGCCAATTGGGCACCTGGGGCGGCACGCGTGCCCTGCGCCCAGGGGTGGGGCCAGCCGTCCGTCGGGCGGGGCCAGTCCAGGCAGGACACTCCGCGGGGCCTCCGAGGAGTCTGCCTGCCTCCTCCCACTCAGCCACCCTACAGCTGAGGGGGAGGCGGCGGGCGGACCGTTTGGGGCAGTGCGCACGAGCCTGCGGGCGCCCAAGCCACCGCGTCACTCCCAGGAGAGACGCGTGGCTCGTGCGCGCTGCAAGCCCCATGGTGATTGCTGACTGGCATTTTGTCACGCCCTCAGTGGTGACGCCCGGGGCGACCCACCACAGCCCCCTTCCTTCGCCCCTGGACAGATGACCAACCAACCTCAAGGAAGGAGTATCCACTCACTACCTCCTGAGGGAGACTGCTCCACTGCTGAACAGCTGTTCCTGTCAGAAAGTTCTTCTTGCTGTTTAGTCAGACAGAATCTCACTTCTTGTAACTTGAAGCTATTGGTTCGAGTCCTACCCTCCGGAGCAGGAAAAAATATGCTTGTTCCCTCTTCCATGTGAGAGCCCTTGAGATATATGAAGATGGCTATCATATCTCCTCTGAGTCTCCTTTTTTCCAGGCTAAACCTACCCAGCTCCTTCAACTATTCCTCATAAGGCTTGGTTTTCAGATCCTTGATCATCTTAGTACCCTCCTCTGCACATGTTCCAGCCTGTCAATATCCTCCTTAAATTGTGGCTCCCAGAGCCAGACACAATACCCCTAACCTATGCAGAAGTATAGCATCCTTGATCTGGACACTGTACTTCTGTTGATGCAGCCTAGAATAGCATTAGCCTTTTTTGCTGCTGCATCACACTGTTCTCTCATGTTAAGCTTATGGTCTACTAAGACCACAAGATCCTTTTCACATGTATTACTAGCAATCCAGGTGTTCCCCATCTTATACTTGTGCAGTTGGTTCTTCCTGTCCAAGTGGAGAACCTGGCATTGGTTCCTATTGGAATTATTGTTTCTTTTCTCTTTTACTTTTGGACCAGTTCTCCAATCTGTTAAGGTCATCTTGAATCCTGATTCTGTCTTCTATGGCTTTAGCTACTGTTCCTACGTTCTGTGTGCCTAAGGGGACAAAACCCAAACAAACCCCTCCATATATAAAAAGTTAAATATCAGACGTGGGTTCTAGCTGAGCTTTCCTTCTGATATATGTTACCTCTGTGTAAGCAGGATGGCAAAAAAAGGAAAACAAAGGCTCCTCAAAAGAGAACACAGATTTGCATAAAAACTGTTTGTGCTACTTCTCTGCATAGATGCCAGTTTAGAAATAATTTTTGTAGTTTAAATAACAGTAAAGGGGAAAACTGTGACCAGGTGTCAGGCATGGAATATCCCCTCCTCCCCCGGTAGCCTCAGAGTAAAGACGAACAAACAGTTCGTATTTTATGGCTTTTTATTCAGTCATCTGGTTGCAAGACAAAAGATCCAGGTCTCTGCACATAAGAGATGCTGGCTACTCTGAGTCCCTCCTCTTCCATCTCCCACAACATCCTGGAAACATACAGGAAGTCACAGGAGTCACATCCTCTGCTTTTGAATGCGGAGGGACCTGCAAGCCCTTGGACTAGGAGGGTCTCCCATACTCTCCAGGGAGGTCTCTGCTATCTGCTCTCTAACTTCCCCCTCCTCCTCCTCTACTATCACGTAATTAGGCAATTCCTCATTCAGCTGTACGTCATCCCTGTCTCCCTCTCCTCCTAGAGACAGGGAGGGAGAAACTTCCCACTCCTCCTCTTCTGAGATTAGCCGATCAGAGCGAGGGCTCGTTTCCCATTCCTCCTGTTCAGTCCTGTCCCTGACACCAGGTATCCTGTGTGCTTGCCCAGTTGACATGCAATTCTCCCTATATTTTGAGATACACACACACACACACACACACACACACACACACACACACACAGAGTCATACCTCAGGTTGAATGTGCTTCAGGTTGAGTGCTTTTGGGCTGTGCTCCGCGGCAAACCGGAAGTAACAGAGCATGTTACTTCCGGCTTTCACCGCTCGCACATGCGTAGACGCTCAAAATGACGTTAAGCGCATGTGCAGAAGTGGCAAAACGCGACCCATGCATGCGCAGACGCGCCGTCGCGTCTTACGTTCTATTCAGGATGCGAACGGGGCTCCGGAACGGATCCCGTTCGCATTCCGAGGTACCACTGTGTGTGTGTGTGTGTGTGTGTGTGTGTGTGTGTATATCTCAGACTTGGACAGGACAGAAGTCCAAATGGAGAACACTTTCAAATAGAGGACTGCGCTCTGACAGTGCATCAAGTAGAGATGTGTCTTCTTTAAAGTAGGACATATGGCTACTCTAGTGTAGAGATGGGTTTTCCCTTGGGAGGGACTTTCAAACATGTACCACTGCCGGTCTGAAGTGGTACAGTCCAAGAATACTTTTACCATTCAACCTTTAGACTGGGGCAGGGTAAAAGGCGGCTGAATGTGGCATCTCGTGAACAGAATGAGTCAAAAGAACAGAACTTGACAGTTTCCTCTTCTTCCTTTCCTTAAATGGAAAAGGAAACTGAAATTAACACAACCACAAATGACTTTTCACCTGGTTCCAAGAAGAGATGAGAGGGTGTGGTGGGCTGGGAATCACATTGTGACTTTTGAAAACACACATGGAAACCTGTGTCTTTCTCATAGGCTCAGAAACAACACTGAACCTGAACACAGATTTGTAGAAAAAGAAGAAGAAAAAAGATAGCGACTGTCATTTTGGCTTTTCTTAAGCAACCGGGCTATTTTGTTTCAGCTCAGT